>NC_135380.1:50370000-50700000 GCF_049243985.1 Paroedura picta | reverse complement strand
GACATGCTTCCTTTCAGACTTGGGCCTCATTCAGTATTCTCCACCAGAAAAGCCAGATCTTAAAAAAAAAAGGAAGAAGAAGAAGAAGTAAAGAAAACAAACAGCAATGATGAAGATGGCTGCTTGTTCACTTGTGGCGAGAGGTCTCAGGCCTCACTGCCGAGTGTGAACTATTCTTATTCTATATACAAGAGATGACAGAACAAAAAAGAGTTGCCATCGGGGGCCATTTGTAAATGGAGGAGGGGCCTTCTCGAGGAAGGAGAGTGAGCACAACCGGCGGAATGGAGGAGTTGGGGATGAAGGGGGGGGGGGGAGAGAGAGAGAGAGAGAGAGAGTCCCTATGCTCAAGCTGAAGGACTGTCTTATAAGTTTCTGCCCAGGAACTAAGATGGCACGGAGATGCCCTCCTGACTGCTCCCCATTTGAAGAGGCCCATTTGAGGAGCGCACAAGACGGGGCCTTTCCTGTGGCAGCTTTCTCACGGAAGTGTGTCTGGCCCCCTCATTGTCCATCTTCAGGGGACAGTTTTATTTAGGACTGAATTCAGATTGATTTAACTTCTATTACTAATAGGAGTTTTCAAATTGTAACTTTATGGATTTTTCTCATTGTTATTTTTATTGTGCTTTTCAGCAAGTTTTACTTATACTGCAAGGAAGAAAGATGACTGATAAATGTTTTAAATGATAAATCACGCACACACAATATCTTTACTGGCATAAAGCAGATTAGCAAGATGAACATAGTCAAGATACAACAGTCAATTTAAATTTAAAGACTGAAGACAAAAATTCAGCCATAATAAAAGTGACATCGGCATCCTTATCACTCAATAAAAATGATTGAGTTTCTCCATTTTGGTATTTCTCCATTTCGAAAACAGACTATGCCCTTGTAAATCAAATTCTCCTGAACCATCCAACATATCTTGCTGGATTGTCCCTGGTTCATTGTCCAGTGAAGGCACGTTATACATTTTATACCGAAATGGAGAAACCCTTCAAAAGACCTCATCTGCCCATTTTTATTGAGTGATAAGGATGGCAATGTCACTTTTATTACGGCTGAATTTCTGTCTTCAGTCTTTAAATTTAAATTGACTGTTGTATCTTGACTATCTTTGTTCATTTTGCTAATCTGCTTTATGCCAATAAAGGTATTGTGTACCAATAAATGAACTGGGCTTCTGAAACATACAATGGAAAGGAATCAGCTGAATGGCAGTGGAGCCAGCTGAGCAGCTACAGAACAACTGGGTGCCAGTTGCATTCCAGGGCAAACAGTTTTGGCTGAACTATCATCAGCAAGTAACTCTCCGGCAGCAGTATTCCCTGCAAGGTCCAGGCAGTGTTTGGTAAGTCTAACTAACAGTTTAGCAATGAACAGGCTGGCCATTTTTGTGCCACCGTGAGAATGTCTGCCTGTCTTGCCTGAAGGCTGCATCCATGCAGCAATTTCTGATGTTCTTGGTTTAGTACTAAACCAGAATCATTGGTGGCTTCCTGGAACAAGGTGAGCGTGTTTCTCCATGGGGCACCTCCATGCTGGCACTTGCCCGGATGGTCTAGCTATGCTCAACCTATCCTGCTTCCCCCCAGTCGTGGTCTTTTGTCTGGGCAAGAGGCAGAAGTGTGGCCAGAAGCCCCTGACTGAATGCTTGGCCTGCAAAAGCCTTACAGTAAAAGGAGAAGAAGAGTAGGTTTTTATACCCTCCTTTTCTCTGCCCAAAGGAGTCACAAAGCAACTGACAATCCCCTTCCCTTTCCTCTCCCCACAACAGGCACCCTGTGAGGTCAGTGAGGCTGAGGGAGCTCTGACAGGACTGCTTGATCAGAACAGTCACCCAGCCAGCTGCACATGGAGGAGCGGGGAATCAAGCCCGGCTCACCAGATTAGAAGCTGCTATTCTTAACCACTACCCCATGCTGGCATGCACACAGATCTGGCCCTCTTCTTTGCCGCTTTGTGGAAAGGCTCTTATAAAAGCGCTACAGGAAATCACTCCCAAAGCATTTTAAGATCCACATCAAGGGCTTTCCCAAGGCAAAAAGGTGTTCTGGGAGGGGTGGAGCAGAGAAGGAAACAAGCAAAACCTCATTCATTACAGCCTGTATGGAATAGACTAACAGTATATAGAATATATCGGCAATGCGAATGAAGAAATGAATCTGTGCATATGAAGAAGAGGGAAAGCAGGGAAACAGAGTACAGTGCTGAGGGCAGGGAGAAGAAAGAAAAGCGGCAGGGGGGGGCAAAAAAGGTCAAAGTACAATAAATTTCAAAGGGAGAAATGGAGCGCAAGAGAGTGAAAAAATGTGACCCGGCAAGGACTAGCAGAAGCAGCGGTGGCAGCACATGCCAACAACCACAGGTGCTGATGGGGGAAGTGATGCCGTCAGGCACAGGTGAACAGGTCTCTGCAGGAAGAAGTACTGCAGGGTGGATGCTGTGACCATTTGAACACCAACAAGCTGGCAGTTAAAACAAAATATCCTTTTGCATCCTCTCTGGGACTTATCCGTTCCAGCTCCTACCTTGAGATCACGGTACAGCTACACAGCAATGCTCAGTGACAAAAGACCAGGAAGCCCCAAGAAAAGGTGTGATCCAAACCCAGAATTCTCTTCCTGGTATTCCAAAGAGCCAACGGTAGTCAAGATTGCCAGGAGTGAGCTGGGCAAACTATTGGACCTGGCCCAGGATTAATTCGATCTTTACATACCCTTGTAAGAGAGAGATATCCAGTCCCTACCCTTTTAAAAGAAGGATGCTTCCATCACACACCAGCATTAATCAACTTCTACTCTGAGTAATCCATCATTGGAAATCAAGTTCCAAGTAGTGTGGGGGGTTCCCTGTGGCAGGTTTTAGTCCCCTGTTTAGAGAAAATAATTTCCTCCTGGATAAACTATGTCAGGGGAAAAGGGTTAAGTGGAAAGCTTCACTTTTTCCTTTGGGCCCCATGAAATTAAGATTTTATTCTAGCCAGGGGTGGCCAAACTATGGCTCTCCACATATCCATGGACTACAATGACCATTAGCCCCTGCTGCTGGCTCACGGTCACTGTAGTATATGGACAGATGGAGAGCCACAGTTTGGCCACCCCAGTTCTAGACTTGCCTCCAAAGAAGGGAAGTCCTCAGTTATGCCCACAAAGGTACTGAAGACAGGCTAGAGAAATGCTGTTCAGCTTCCCAGTCTCCCTCCCTTCTCAGAGCTGAGCTGACACTCCCACTGCTGCCTAGAGCTTTTCTTTTTAGCTTGTGTGACATTATAGCAGACAGAACCTTGTGCACTCCTAAACTAATGTCTGTGATGCTGTGCACTTAGGCAGATGGTGAGTGGGTGGGCAGGAAGGGCTGTGTCAGTGCTTGGCTCTGGTGGCCCTTCCTGGCATCCCCAGGGACAGGCTGATTGCCACCTCCAGGTCAGACTGGCTAGGGATTCTGGTTTTCAGGGTGGGGTATCTGGGCATGAAACTGGGATCACTGTGGGTGGGCAGGTAGTTGTGAGTTTCCTGCATTATACATGGGGTTGGACTAGATGACTCTGGAGGCCCCTTTCAACATGATTCTAAGTAAAGAAGATGTGTTTATTTATAAAACTGGTTATATCGCATACTCATAATCTCACACACTTTTGGAGCAATCAGTGGTCAAATTGCAGCACAAATTCAGACTCAGGACATGAGGAATCAGTAAGATGCTAAACTTGTCTTTTTGCATGCATTGTTTTAAACACACTGGGATGACTAAGGGAGCAAAGCCTTTCTCACTTTGCAGAAGAGAAGCATTTGATCCAACCATTTCTGCCATCCTCCATTTCCAGATTATGCCAGCTGTCACCTGGGTGTAAACTGCACGGAGCTTTTATTCCAACCCAAGCTCGATTCAGTCCTTGCCCTCTGCACAGAATGCGATTTCCGTTTTGATTTGGGGCGATTTAAATTTTCCTTCTGCAGCAAGAAGGATTGATCCAGAGTGACCCTACCTTTATTGTGTGATATCTTAGAGTGCTTTTAATCCTCAATATATTTAAAAATCACATTGTTTTGAATCTGGGCTCTCCTCCCCCGTGATTGGCTACAGGTGGTCATGTGACAAACTTGCCTTAAAGGAGAAGCCCCTAATCTCTCTCAACGTCTGTAGGTCTTGGATTTTTTTCCTGCCTTCTTCGATCCTCCCCCCCCCTTCAAGAAAAGAAAGAATTTTTTCCTCCCTCCTCTGATTTCTTTGATCCCCTACAAGAAAACAAAGAAAGAGTCTCTATTTGCCTCCCCCCCCTCTTCTGAGCCTCCCTAACCACACGCAGAACACTTTCCTGTTTCAATGAGGAGTGGGGGGGAGAGGAAGACTCGAGGTCAAATCGATCTGAATTCAACAGGATTGACAATGGAATAAACAAAGTAAGTGCAGACTCTGCCCTGGTGTATGTGTGTGTGTGTTACTACACGAACAGCTCAATCCTAAATAGAATTTTCTCATTTGAAGTTCAGCTGATTTGTCAGATTATACATCAGCTTCTCTACTGGACAAGTGTCTATTTGTCAAGAATACTGTTTCCTAAATTTCTGCTCAGAATCAAAATTTACTTCAGTCATTCTTGAAAAGGCTTACAAAGAGGAGATAGCCTGCCATGGGTCACTGTTCGGAGCATGCTTCTGTGGCTGGGAGCCTTATCGCTCGCTTGCATCTTGCCAGTATTTCTCTAAGCACACACAGCTGAGGATCTGCAGGTCAGGATTTGTACCTCCAGGAGGCTGCTTCCAGACCACAGAGGTCACCAATTGAAGAGTTGTCTTCTTATTTGAAGAAGCTTGATTCGCCTTCCCAATTGTCCAGCAGAGAATTCTAACCCAAACCACTATCCCTAAGACTCTTGGAGGGAAGCAAGGACAGTGTAGGTGTGTCAGGCAGATAGCCCAGGTTAACCTTAAGCAAGGTCAGCCTTGGTCAGTATTTGAATGGGAGCCCATCAGGGAACCCCAGGCTCATGGTGCAGAGGCAAGCCAGGGCAAGCTACCTTTGGACGTCACTGGCCTTGAAAACTCTACTAGGCGTTGCCAAAAAACCTTGGCGGCCAAAAAAGAAACCAAAGCAACTAAAAAACGATAGATTTGCTCAGGGTGGCTACCAATCCCCAGCATTATTTGTTTCCTATGTGAGGAATTAATTGGTTTTGTTGGTCTAGGAAGGGGCAGACTTTTCATAAAGCTTACTGCCCTCCATTCTGATTATCGCTGATGGAAAATCCTGATAATTGAAATCCACCTTCCCATCTCTTGTTTTGGGTTCAGTTCAAGGATCTGGACAAGGAATTCTGCTAACGATGACAATGAGGCCAGGTCCAGCCGGCTTCTTCCCTGAACCAGCCTCTCTTGACAGGAGGTGAAATTGGATCCAAGTCTGTGCTGTGAAAACCTGCCCAACAGCAGATTCTCAAAAGCAGAACTCAGATAGCCCATCAGAAATTGCAGCACCAATTTCCTCTTCTAAAAACCAGCCTTGACATGCTTAAAATTTGTAGATTGGGGCAATCAATACTGTTGTTTGTTTTCATTTTTAATCATAAATCCAAACCTTTCCATGGTGCATTCATTCTGATGCATCTTGATTCTACCCTTTCCAACCAATGCCTTCTAAAATGACAGTCAGGACTACCATTTATAAGGACCTCCCCAACCACTTCGCTGCTCCAGCTCTGTCAAGGATAAAGGGTCATGTTCCAAATCCAAATGCTCCTTCGAGGGAAACTTCAGCACATAAGACACCAGTGTATGAGCAACAGCTCATGGAGCAGTAGGAGACCTAAGTTACCTTGTGTCAACCACCTTCTGCTGCCAAGAGAATGGGCACTTAGGAAAGCTGATGCCCAAAGCCTTCTTCTACTTGCTGCATGACCTCACTTACCTGGGGACGCCAGGAGGTGCACGGTTGGGCCGAGATGGAACCTGAGGGGGAGGCCCAAAAGGATCAGGGGAGGCCCCTGGCCTAGAGGGCACAGGAGGAGCACCACCCAGAGTGGGACCACCAGCAGGCGGAGGTCCAGGAGCTGGGCCTCGAGATCCAGGCCTGGAGGGTGGGACTGCCGGAGCTCTCCTCTGCGGTGTAGGGCTGGATGTTGGAGACCTAGCAAAGAGAGAGAAACTTCACTGCAGGGGCAAGGGGCTCTCAGTACATTCCAAATCCTGTAGCAAAATCTTTTTAGGCTAGAGATGCAATCGTTTTAAGAGAATGAAAGCAGCTTGAAAGAGACACGGGTAACATGGTGGAAGCATATTTTATTTTGACTACCTGTATCCAACAGACAAACTGGGTTTTCAACTTCTTGTGGAGGGGAGAATTAAAACCCTAACTTCTGCAAAACTCACTTAGCGTGATTCAATTTGTCAAACTGCCGTTGACTCTCTGATTTTATAAAAACTTGATCAGGGTTCAAATGGACCTTTGATAACATCAAGGTACTTTTGATGTTTCCTGCCACCTCTTGGAAGACTTCAAAGAAGTCACGTGCCACAACGCAAAATTGGAATGCCCCACAGCCCTTCCCTTCCTGGTCCAGCAGGAGGCCCCATCGCATCACTATAAGAGGCCTCAGGAAGGTCTGCGGGGGCCTCCCCCTGAGCCTCTGGTACCTGCGTCCGGACGGTATGTTCTGCACCTGCAGCCAAGAGTCGTCCACCGGCGGGGGCAAGGGAGTGCTGATGGTGGTGGTGTTGATGTCTCCGATAATGTTGAGCGCCTCCCTCAAGGCATGGTACATGCGCAGCATCTCGTCACGCCGCTGGGCCTGTTCGGCTGATTCTTCCATCAGGGTGTTTTGGTCTCCACAAGAGTACAGATTCGCCAACAGTTCTGAATGTATAAATTCTTTTGTCTGAGGAAGAGACAAAAAGAGAGGCCAGCAGGAAGGTTAGGGTCGATCTGAAATACTGCTAAACTGCTGGTTTTGCACGCCCACCTTTCCCACCCCCTCCCAGACCTCTCCAGGATCATATCACCCAATAAATGTTTAACAAATTATTTCAAATGTTAAAAATTAGTTAACTCCACCCATTTAGGAAATCCTACCAGGGCTGAAGAAACCAGGGTTGAGAAAGCCTGCCTTAAACGATAATATAATCTTAAACTGAAAAGAGAGCGTCTCTCTGGGCCATTCCGCACCTGGATCTATGTAGCAAATTGGTTGCGGAACGAAAAAACGCCATTTTAAATAGTGGAATTCATCGTTATGCATACCTGCCTTTGTAGTGGAATCCAGTTGTGTTTCTATTGTTTCCCACAGGTTTCCAGTCTCGGCAAAAATCGCTAGCCAGGAAGCGATATTGCCAAGCTTTGTCCCGCCCCTGGCCGTCAATCAAACGAGCAGCCAATGGGTGGCCATTATCATGCTCCCGAAAAGCCCCTTTCCCTTTAAGGCAGGTTTAAAAAGAAACACACACGTTGCAACAGAGAGACCAGTCTAGCTAGCAGGTGGTGTTTGAGCTGCCGTTTCATCGTTGCCATGCTCCCCCCAAGTGAAAAACCCCCTGCACGGGCGCGATTTTGGGCCGAAAATAAAGTGAAAAATAAAGGGAAAATAAAACAGCAAACGGTGCTGTGTGGTGCTTGGTGCTTGGTGACTTAAAACAGCTCTGGGAAGGGACTGCAGCCGGGGAAGCTTCGCTGGGTAAACGAAGGCTTGCCGGTGCGTTGATCTCCACTCGCTCCTAGAAAAAAAATGGCGATCGCTTCGCCAGAAGATCAGAGGAGAGAGCCAGGGGGAGGGACTTTGCAGAAACCGCAACAATGGTAACACACAGAACTTTCCTGCTAGTGTTGCAGATTGGTTGTGTAGCACTTTCTGGAGGGTGAATCCACTTTTGGGGATTTCCCTGAAAGCGCTACAACAAAGCGCTTTTTGCGGATCGGTTTCAGGAGTGTGGCAGATTGTCAATGACGTTGTGCATAACTGAAAATTAGTAGCAATTTCAATTTGCAACCATTGTGCAATTTTGAACTAGTGCGGAATGGCCCTCTGAGTTCAATGGAACTTACTTCTACCCATTCCCTATATTTGCCAGCCATTATATTGCATATTCCACCTTGGACACTGGACAATATTATAAGACACATTGCCACTGTCCCAGACTCTTTGAACTCTACTGTGCTCCTAGGTGACTGTCCAATGGGATACTTACATTGTTTATCATAAGGTGCATTATGGTCTTAGGCATGAGGTCACGAATGGTCTTGTTGACGATGGCCATGTAGGAGTCCACAAGGTTCCTGATGGTTTCCACCTGTCTCTCCAGCTGAGGGTCCATGGAATGCATCAAGCTATCCGATCCATTCTCTTCTGACTCGCTGGCCTACACAAAGAGGTTGGAGACACAGATTGTGTCTTTAATAAGGCCCCTCCCCCCCTTGACTCCCGAGAGAGAACTACAGAGAGAGATGCAGCGAGATGAGAGGAAAAAGGACTTTGTTTTCAGAATCTCCCCACTCCAGTAATTTTTCAGTACATCAGGTTATCCTTCACTCTTTTCATTCTTCTGAATCATGACTAACAAGAGTGCCCCACACTTTTGGACTAAGGGCAAGGCTGGGGAAAGAGTCGGAACATAATACCGAGAATCCATTTTCCAGCTATTTTGTAACAGAGACAGTCCCACTAGGCTGTCCATTCTGTTTCGTTTCTGGTTCCTCTCATCACTTGCCTGTTTTGCCTGCTACATTGAAACAGGAGGCAAATGTCTGTGCCTCTTCCAGAACTATGAATGCCTCTGTAGCTGTACTCAAGTGCAGTAGAGTTAATTGTACAGCATCACAGTCAAGTTAGACAGATTGTGGGGTTATCACTGTCATCGAGGAAAGCCCTTGGTTAGCCACACTGTAAGGAACGCTCTAGTTAAAGGAATTTCTAGTGCAAATAGCAACCTCACCAAAATTGTGCCAGTGAGGCGTGATGTTACATGGGGCAAATCCAGCTCTGGCCATACAGAATTTCTCAAAGCAATGGCAGGGAACTGCGACTGAAGATGGAACGGTAATAAAAACAGCCTACTTATTATGTCTTTCATAGAGACAGGAATTACTTCC
This sequence comes from Paroedura picta, assembly GCF_049243985.1. NCBI lineage: Eukaryota > Metazoa > Chordata > Lepidosauria > Squamata > Gekkonidae > Paroedura > Paroedura picta. Next base: position 50,690,916 of record NC_135380.1, on the reverse strand, counting down.
TCTGGGGGAGGGCCCATTCCACACACATTGGATAATGTGCTTTCAGTGTGCTTTGCAGCTGGATTTCCCTATGTGGAACAGGAAAATCTATTTCTAAAATCCACTGAAATGCATTATCTAACATGTGCAAAATCGGCTCAGGTTATACAAGCAGTAAACAGGACCATGATCATGGAGCACAGAATCCTCCAGCTCATCTCATTCATAAAATGAAAAGGGATTTTGTTTATCTATTTAAAACACCTGTTTGCTGCCTTTCTGCTTGTGGAACTCAAGCCAGCTCACAGTGTAAATATAACATCAATGATAACTGGTCCATATCAAGGCCTCCACATTGAGTTGAACTGTGTCCCCTACTGAAAAAAAGGGCAGCAGGAGAAGCCAGAGGAAAGCTGAGATGCTCTGGAGCAAGCTGAGGCCTGCAATGATGTTTCTTTGGGGCCGACCTTGATGCATCTCTCACCTTCCTCATTAAAGTGCTAATCTGTCAGTCAGTGGAGTTCAGCAAAAACTCCAAAGTTTCCAGACCTTTCGCCTTTTGGACAATAAGGACAAGGTTTTACACATGTGCTCTGGCTGTATCTGAAGAGCCTCCTCCAAATGCACAGCTAGGAGCACTTCCATCAAAGCGATCGATGCTGGAATACTAGGCAGGCCTGAGATGCAACAGGGGTTCCATGTGCTTGCTTGAGTACAAGGCCACAGGAGGCTTTGAGTTAACCTCTTCAGAATTCAGGAGTGTAACCATGCTGGTTTGAAGCAGCAGAACAAAGTTTGAGCCCAGTGACACCTTTAAGACAAATGAAGTTGTATTTAAGGTGAAAGCTTTCGTGCACATGCCCTGAATAAAACTTTGCTGGTCTTAAAGGTGCAGTGGGCTCAAACTTGGTTCAGATAAATAAATGTTATTTTTTTTCTTCAAGTATGCTTCCTTCTTTCTCACATGAAACTACCAATAAAATGAAGAGCGGAAGATACTAATTTCTCTAGCTCAAAAGGTTCTGTTAGCAGCTGTAATACATGTAATTCATTGGGCTCCCAGCTTTTTTATTTGCATCTGATTTCCAATGACGTGATTTAGTTCTTTTGAATTTTTCACATTCATGTTTCTTGTGAATAGGTAGATTTGCCTGTACCCCAGTGTATATATTTCTTCTTTGTAAGTGTATAGAAATCTATTTCTAAATAGATATTTTATTCATTCTTAATTGTTAGTGGGTAGCTATTTTTCTCTTTTGTCCTATTGTACTTTTTACAGGTCCTGTAGGGCAGGGAATTTGAATTTAGCTCTTCCTATTTTTTGTTTCTGGGGAAGGCACTGGCAAACCACCCCGTATTGAGTCTGCCAAGAAAACGCTAGAGGGCGTCACCCCAAGGGTCAGACATGACCAGGTGCTTGCACAGGAGGGGAGGCCTTGACCTTTTATTTTTTGTTTGTTTGCTGTCCAGTTGCAGGCAACTGAAGCGACCCCAGCAGGGATCTCAGTGCAAGAGACAACCGGAAGTGGATGGCCAGTGCCGCCTTCTGCATGGCAGCCCTGGTGGGGTCTGCCTTCCAAACACTGAACAAGGCCAGCCCTGCGTAGCTTCCAGGATCTGCCAAGACTGAGCTAGCCTGGGCTATCCGGGTCAGGTCTTCTATTTAATACACTGTGATTTTTTTTCCTACCAGAAATCCCTGTGTAAAAGGCATCTATTCAGCAGTTAAAACTATCCCCCAGTAGGGGGAAGACGTCGCCTTCTGCCTGTCATGCATCTGTTAGACATACTTAGTCACCCTTCGGCTGATGCTGGGCTGGAAGGCTAACAAGGATTATTCAACAAAGGGGTGGGGGAGTCTTTGCCTAACTTCTAGAAAGGCCCTCAGTTTCTGCTGCTCTGTACTTCCGTAGCAATGGCCTCTGAGCTGAGGGGAAAAGGGGGATCAAACCATTATTGACAAGCCAGAAATGCATGACTATAACATTGATAGCTCTTATGAACTCCAGGGCAGCAGGGCATCTACTTGGCAACCACTCAGCTCTGAAAGCATTAGGCCAGGGGCAGCCAAACTGTGGCTCTCCAAATGTCCACGGACTACAATTCCCAAAAGCCCCTGCCAGCGTGGAGAGCAACAGTTTGGCCACCCCTGCATTAGACAGTGGTGCTCCCTACCTCAGAAGAGCAGCTATCTAAACATAAAGGATTTTACTAATTCCATTTCAAAGCAGCATTTACAAAGGACACACACACACACACACACACACACACGAGTTTCTTCATTCAGGTCAACTTGTTGGAACACAGGGCAGGAAGTACTGGAAGATTTCCTGAGATATGGATGACTACTGCCTCTTAAGGAGGAAGGGGATTATATTTCAAATCTCTTTCCCCCCTTCAATTGCTTTTTGTTGTCAAGAGATTATATGTATGAATCCCAAAGATCTTGGCGACAGCAGATCTGGGGAACTCGGAATCAGAAAGCAGCACTAATGCGGCACCAAAAAAAGAGGAAGTAAAAGGCAAAAGAAATAGAAAAAAATAAAGATGGGGGAAAGGCTCTTTTTGGACACAGCTCTGAAATTGAGCAATCAAATTCCAAAGGGGGGGGGGACTCAGATGAGTAAAAGGAAAGCCTGAGGCAAGAATGGAAATAAATAAACAGATGATGTGGCAGGAAGTGCAAAGAGAAAGGGAGAAGGAAGAAGGTGTCTCCTGAGATGCGGAGACAAAACGAAGAACATAAAAAGAGAAAGTTTTTAAAAAACTAGCAGTTCAGGAACAGATGATGAGATTTCCCCCTAGGGGGTAGAACAGGCAGAGGGGCTGTCACTTACTTTGTCCTTGTCCTGGGCAGGCCAGTTTGAGCACAAAAAGCAAAAACAAGGGAAAACAAGAACAAGAAAAAAATGTGACAAATTAAAAAAAAAATCCCCAAATTTTACTTTATATCCTCTAAGGTGGCTAATTCCTTTATTATGGCTATGGAAGTATGGCAAACGCTGAACAAAAACAGGGGACAGGGCAGATGGTCAAATGAATGGGATTGAAGGGAACGCCTACCAAGTACAACGGCCTCCTATGGAAAGTTACTTACCGGTAGCCTTAGGGTTTGTTTGCCCCTCCTTACATGGGATCTAGTGCAAACAGGCTGGGTGAGAACCTGCAGCCCACCCAGAAATATTGGGGGAGGAAAGGCAATTTAGATCCTCTTTCCTGTGGAAACCCTGGTGTGGCTGCCACTGCTGATGCAGCGGGGTAGCTCTGAGGCTTCCACATGGCAGCCTCCCCCACGTCTCCCCCATAACCTTTCCCTCTCCCCCACTCCCACACCACTGGCAGGGCTCTTCTCAAAGCTTTTAAAAACTGGTAAATGATATACTAATATAGTAGTATATTGCAATGTCAATTACCTTTTGTTTCACGTTCAACCCACAGTGTGTGTGTTTGGGGGGGGTGGCATTAAGGGCTGGGGAAGGGAAAAGATGCTCGTGTTGGAGAATACAGAGTCTCCCACCCACCCCTCCTAGCTTTGCAAGCAATCTTTCCCCAAACATCATAGCAAAGTAGGTCTGGGAAAGATCATGGAAGAGACCAGGGAAACTGGGCGGCACACAAAAGTTACAGCAATGCTTTGGGGAAGCAGGAAAAAAGACCCGCTTCAGAATAGCATCCGACCGAGGTCAAATAGCACATGCAAGGAAGACCACAGAGACTGAAACGGACAGAGCTTGGTAAGAAGGGAGTGGGGTATGTGAGGGCCTAGATAGTTTATGGAGGGTCCCGGACAAGGTCAGAACGATCCTCATACTTCACAAAATGGGCCTGCAACGGCCTCAACTGATCTACATGAAATAGGCCAAATCAGGAGAAGCCAAGAATCGATCAGATGGGGCCTGCACATCAAACCAATGGGGTCTGTATGGGAAGAGAAATTGGGGTGGGGGGACACGAGAAGGAAGGCAAAGGGGGGAGAGAAGCAGGCAGAAAAAATAATGGGGGTTGTGAGCAGTACACAAAAAGAGAAAGAGAGAAGGAATTTATAGGGTTGTTAACCTTTAAATCGGCTGCTAGACATTATCCTGTAAACCTTCTACTACAGTGGTCTCCAACCCCCTGTCCACAGCCTGGTGCCCGCCACGAAGGCCGTGGTACTGGGCCGCCGCCGGCCGTGCCTGCCTCTCCCCTCCCCCCACAGCGTGAAGCGTGCCAGGCCACGAGCAAAGCGGCCGCCAAAGTGACCGCTCCGCTCAAGGCCCGGCGAGCTTCTCGCTGCAGCGGGGGAGAGGCAGGGGCGACCGCCGGCATGCCAATGGATGCAAACGTGCATGCGTGGCACCTCTGTGCATGTGCGTTTGCGCCCTGCCGGTGGGTGCAAACATGTGCAGCGCTGCCGCGTGTGCGTGGTGCTTGGGCCGCCGGCTCTCCCCCATCCCTGGAAGTGGTCCTCAACCTGAAAAAGGTTGGAGACCGCTGTTCTAATAAACTAGGAGGGCAAGTGAGGATGGCACCTAATTCCCCCTGTATTCGGTGCCTCCATGACCCTTCTCATAAGGGGATCTCAAGGTATAGCATCACGACTGTGAAAGGAATGGGAAAGAGGGAAGGTAGTGGCTTCTGTTGACTGGGCTAAGGGGCAATGGCACTGCTAAGAGTAACGCCGATGGGGAAATTGAGACGGGGAAGGAGCTGAGCAAAATACTGTGTTTTTAGGCTGATATGTGGTTTGTATTTGGATTGTTTTATATTTTGCTGAAAGCTGTCTCAGGACCATTTTGGAGCCTAAAAGCCAAATAATAAATAATAAAGCCTGAAAGCAGAATCACCAACTAAAAAGAGTGCCTATTAATGTTTCGAGCCACTGTTGTTAGTTTTAAGCCTGTTGCCATTCCCATGTGTTGGTTATTTGGAAAAGGAGCCATCTGTAAAGGAATTAGAAGAGCCGATATCTGACTTGTGGATGACCACAGAAGGGGTTTGATTCCTGGAGAAGCAAGTGTCCCCAGTGTTAATCGAGTTGTTGTTGTTTATGTATCTACCCAATTTGTACCATAAGGTAGACAGGCATATGAACCCAATTTTACCTTAAAAAGGGCACAAGTGAGGAGATCCAAGCCACCCGCCCTCTTCTGCCTGCCTTCTGCCCTGTAGCTTTGGGCCCTTGTCTTCCAGTCCAGTCATGGACAACAAGGAGGTACGATGAGGGATTATGGCAGGGGGGACCAAACTGTGGCTCTCCAGATGTCCATGGACTACAATTACCATGAGCCTCTGCACAGGGGCGCATTGTAATTGTAGTCCATGGACATCTGGAGAACCACAGTTTGGCCCCGCCTAATCTATGGCATCTCAGGGCGGGGGAGGCTTCATCCCCCCTCACTCGTGTGTCCTTTGAAAACATCCTGCTGTACCTGCTCGTGTCTCCTCTGCACCAAATTTGGCCCTTCGCAGGCTGGTTCTAAGAGGCTTTCATTTGATTCACACTTGGCTTTTTCAGGACTATCAGATGCCAACTTACCCCAACACGCTCTGGGTACACTCCTGCACGCAAGAAGGAGGCCTTCCAACTGTCCACCTCTTCCTGTGTCTCACATGCCAGCTCCAGCTGCCGATAATCTTTGTAAACATTCCTGGGGTAAAAGAGGCAATGGGTGACCACACGGCGTGTGCATGTGCACTGTGGATCCACACTTTGGTCCTCTGTTTCTCTGGACACAAACTATGAGGTGTAAATCTGCTGATACATTATTAGAATCATAGAATCATAGAGTAGGAAGGCACCTCCTGGGTCATCTAGTCCAACCCCCTGCACTATGCAGGACACTCACAACCCTCACCCACTGCAACCTGCCGCCCCCTGGAACCTTCACAGAATCAGCCTCTGTTTCAAAATTTCCAAAGATGGAGAACCCACCACCTCCCGAGGAAGCCTGTTCCACTGAGAAACCGCTCTGCCAGGAACCTCTTCCGGATGTTTAGACGGAATTTCTTTTGAATTAATTTCATCCCATTCATTCTGGTCTGTCCCTCTGGGGCAAGAGAGAGCAACTCTGCTCCATCCTCTATATGGCACCCTTTGAAATTGTTGTTGTTGTTGTTGTTGTACACAACCCTGAGCCACTAGGGAGGGCAGTATATAAAGTAAATAATAACAATAACAATAACAACAACAACAATAATAATAATAATGTATTTATATGCCACCCTTCCCTGAAGGCTCAGGAGGGATACAGGATTAAAAACAACATAGAATGCATAATCATTAATACAATTAACATTTACGTTAAAATGATTAAGCTACATGACATAAGCGTCATACTTCATCCCTGTTTCAAGGGTGGAGGAGGGGATGTGCATATTATTTTAGTGATGTTCTCCTCAAGGTATCCAGGGGAGGCACAACACCCGCAGGTAAGTGTCCAGAATCAAGGTAGCTATGTATCTATTACATTTTTTTAACCTCAGCTTCCTCCTAGGTGCTCAAAACAGCACATCACAGCATCACAACAGGTTAGGCTGAGAGGTAGGTTGAGGTGAAAGTGAGTAACAGGCTCAAAGTCATCCATACGGATTTATGGTTTGAACCCAGATCTCATGATGGCCAGTTCATAGTCGGAGGAAGAGTGCTTGCACTCTAAAGCTCACGCCTTGAATAAATTCCAGGCCCTAAGCTAACGCGCCTAGCCTCAACCAGGGCCAGGGCTTTTTCGGTCCTGGCCCCTACCTGGTGGAATGAGCTCCTGGGTGAGCTGCAGGCCCTGCGGGATTTACCAGCTTTCCGCAGGGCCTGCAAGACGGAGCTCTTCTGCCAGGTTTTTGGTTGAGGCTGGGGTCAGCGAATGAGAGCCATTGTCCCCCACCCCCACCCTCACCCCCGGGATTAGCAGTTACATCACGCTCTCCATTCTTCTTACCACTCTGATAGTGGGGGGCCGGAACAAGATTGTTTTTTCCGTCATGCTGGGATTTTAAAGTCTTTTGATGGGTATTTTAATGGGTTTAAGACTGCTGTTACCCGCCACAATCCTCACAGGGAGTGGTGGGAAATAAATATAATAATAATAATAATAATAATAATAATAATAATAATAATAATAATAATAATAATAATAATAATAATAATAATAATAATAATAATAATATGTTGGTCTTAAGTGTGCTACTGGACTCTGATTTTATTATGCTACTACAGACCAACACGGCTACTCATTTGAATCAAACCAAGGATGACATTCTAACTAGTCACACCCTGAGGAAGTGGGCATAAGCCAAACTCATTTCCTGATAGGTCAAATGCCTTTGCCTGCCCTCCACAGTCATCCCACTAGGCTCTACCCTCTGATTATTCAGCATCAATCCTTACTCCTGGGCTCCCTAGGACTGCCAACCTCCAGGTGGAACCTGGAGATTGTCTGAGATTACAACTGAGGTCTGTTCTCCACGTTCCACCGCCAAAACCCCAGGAATTTCCGAACCAGGACCTGGGAACCGTATGACTCTCCCTCTTCCCTCACAGGGTCTAAAATTTAGGAGACACAGCAACTCTAGATGAAAACTCTATCCTTGGTTAGAGCTATTGATATGGGTAGAAAATGAAATTCACAGGAAAGATCTGTCTTCACTTATACGCTCTCTGCTATTGCTTATATGATCACTCATCCTAAGATGACTGAGGGGTGAGTCAAGAGCTGCCAAGCACGGTTTTTGCCTTCAGTTTTCATTCACATTCCCTGCACTGAGTAAGCAAACTGGAGGTCAGAACAACTTTGGAGCTGTTTCCTGAAAATTGCCGTTGTGTAAACAAGTCCCCCTTATTAAAGAAAATGCTCTGCAAAAGTTTATTTCTGGTATTTATATCCTGCTTTTCCTTACCAGAAATTCAAGGTGGCTAACAACAAGAAATGTAAACACCATTCAGTTAAAAGCAAGAAAGCAAAATACGGTTCATCAACAGCTTTAAAACATTTACAACGGAAAAGAAAAAATGGCACATTGCAGCCCATTTGTTTGACAGATCCCCAAATGTAATCTACAGGACCTGTCAGATGTGCAATCAAAAGGAAATTATCTTCCCAGAACCACTCAGCCACAGGTAATTTTAAAATTTTAGACCTGGTTCAGGTGTAATTTTGGGCCACATGCTGACCCCTCCTAATCATGGTGGTCTACAGTGGGTTTGCAGCCTGTGCTTGGACAGAGGCCTGATTTGGATTTCACAGCACACTATGATTTAAAACGAAGGAGGGAAAGGGCAGGATCTCCCAAAGAGCGGGCAGCACCTCTGCTCTGTATTGAAGAGGGCGAAGATGTGCTTGCTGGACATGAAGCCCTTCTCGACATCCCGGAGCTTCAGGTTATCCACCGGCAGCATGTACTTCTTCTCCTTCTCCTGAAAGGGACAGAAATGATTGGTCAGCTTCACTATCCTGTCAAACTGGATTGATGTCATCTATTATCTATCAAGATGGTAGTGTTGCCAAACTCCAGGTGGCACCTTGAGATTTCCCACAATTCCAATTGATCTCCAGAAGAGATCTCCAGAAGCATCTCCAGAAGACAAACTCCAGTTCCCCTGGAGTAAACGGCTGCTTTGGAGGGTAGATTCTGCTGAGGTTCCTCCCCTCTCCAAGCCCCGCCCTCCCCAGGCTCCACCCCTCAAAATCTCCAAGTATTTCCCAACCTGGAACTGGCAACCCTACTCACGAGCCAGGATACATTTTCCTGTAGGCAAAGAATACTCTGGACAGTATGGATTTCCTTGCATTTCCTTGCATGAAGGAATATGGATTTCCTTGCATGATCAGATCAGCAATCCTTAATTGATTATTTCCACTTGAAATCCACTTTTCAGCAAAACATTGATTCACAGACCCCAAGGGACTGAAAAAGAAAGAACTGAAGCCAAAAAGTACATCAAATAGAGGTCCAAGGGCCAACATGAGCAAGGGAAGATCCTTCTAGTGGGCTCTGATTTTGTTCTAGACGAGTAACCACTGTGTCTCGGCTTCCATTGCCTGCTTTCATGGGCGGGTGGAGCAGTGTTTGGTCAAACTGTCCACTATTGGGGCAAGACTCGGAGGATGGAATTGGCCTCGGTGAAAACCCTGCTGCACCTTATGCTGTTGGGCTGAGATGTGCCAGAGTTTGTGAAAATGCTATGCAGGATTCCTGACATGACCCCAGACATTCCTCATTGGCCTGGGGGTGAACACCAGGCAGGCTGCCTCTGGGAATTATCTGCTCCTGAACCCTTCTCTTACCACAAGGCCATCACAGTCCTTCTCCACATCACTGGCATCAAGAAGCAGAGAACCAAGAATGCAGGCACATACAATTTTGGAAACGAGACATTACTTTTCGATGTGTGGGAATTCATGTGTAGCTTACCTTAAATATGAAATGTAAAGTTCATAAGAAATAAGATCGGCCCACTTTGATGGCATTTCTTTGAACCCTAATTTGAACCCCAATCCAAAGCCAGACATTACCAGTATACAACTCTAGGCTGATTTATTGGTCGAGATTCGGCTCTGAATATATTCCCACCCACCATCCTGCAAGCAAGTTGTGAATTTAAACATAGACTGATGCACTACGTTTGACCCAGAGGGGGGAGCCATTATTCAAAAAGAGAGGCAAGCAAATACTCTTGCTTGCACAGAAATCCTCTCGGTGCGCACGCATGGCTGTCTGGCGTGTGTGTTGTGCAGAAAATGAAGAAATGTGATCTATTGCAGCAGTAAAAAGAACAGAAAAGGCAGACAAACTGCCCTCAGCTCCCAAAATCTAGCTAGAAAACACAACAGAAAAGGAACAGGCGGTTTCTAATGCAGCTGAAGTAGGCAACGGAAGCTCCTGCCTTGAATAAATCTTTGTTGGTCTTAAAGGTGCCAATGGATTCAAATGTTGTTGTGCTACTTCAGACCAGCACGGCGACCCACTTGAATCTAGGTAATGGATTGACATTATTGGCATTTTAAACAGTGGAATAAAGACACAGCCGCTACTCAGGGACACTTAAAACGATCGCTCACAGATTATTAGAAGAAAGGGAACAGAAATGAACAATTCAGTCCTTAGTATTACTGTGCCATACAACATTCCCTGATGGGCCAGAATATCCCCCTTGAAGCTGAATTCTGCACTGTGCATCTGCTGGATCTGATGCCCCTAGTACTGTGCATGAATCAGTCCCACTGCACATTGTGCAGGACACAGGATTTCCTTCCACACTGGGCCTGACGGATGGATGGCCAAGAGCTGGGACAGCCTAATTCGCCTCCCTCCCCTGTTGCATTTGCACCAATGGAGTAAAACAAAAGCCATTACACACATTTATGGAAGAAAGGCATTGTGGCTAGCAGCTGACTGCCGATCTAAAAATGGCACCTCCAGGGCTTTTTTACTCTTCCCTACAGGAAATTTTGGTAGCACTAAAAGTCTAGCTACAAGAACGCTCAGAAAGCAATATATTGCAAAGCCACATAGCAGCAGAGGCCCCAGTTTATGGGTGGGGCTATGAATTTTGTAGCTTGGGCTGCCTGATGATTAAGAACCCAGTTGAGGCACTGCAAGCTCATTTCACAACCATGGGTCACACAACAGCTTCCAGATGGCAAGAGCATTCTGCTATTTCTGTTCTCAGTTAGGCTTCTTTCTTTCTTTTTACAGGCAGCCTAAAACAGAGCTTTAAAAAGAACTCAGAGAGACTCTCAGGCACAGAAAAAAAAAACAAAGCAGAAGAGAGACACAAGATTAAAGAAGCTACAAGATTTCCATCTGCCATCATCCTTGCCAGGAGCTTGTCTCTCCCCATGGTAGCAGGAGTAGGGGGTGTTGGGTGCATAGATTTGCCAGACTCCACGGGGTGCCTGGAGACTTACAGCTGATCTCCTGACTACAGAGATGTGTTCCCCCAGAGCAAATGGCGGCTTTGTAGGGTGGTCCCTATGGCACTGCACCCTGCTGACCTCCCCCTCTCTCAAAACCCCACCCTCCCCAGCTTCACCCCCCCAATACCAGAATTTCCTAAACCAAAGTTGGCAACCCTCAGGTTGCAAAAGTCCAAACGTTTTGTAGTAAAAGAAAAGTATGCCAATATGTCTAATTGAAGTCACATTCCCCATTACTGAATTTAATTCCGATGCCGAGAGAGATCTTTTCTCCCAAGGGCTGAAGGTGATTTGATTGCTCAGAGCAGACAAACCAGCTCTTGTCTGCCAAACACGCTTTATGGGAGGGAGCACTTAAAAAACCCTTACAATGGAATTTAAAAATAATTCCTATATTACAACACAAAGCCTTACCCAAAAGCAACTCACAAGTATCAAAATTTAAGATAGGATTTGGAAATTGATAGCTGGTGTGCTACAGCAGTCGGAGAGTTGGACTAGCTTGGTGTAGCAGTTAAGAGCGGCAGCTTCTAATATGGTAAACTAGGTTTGATTCCCTGCTCCTCCACATGCAGCCAGCTCAATGACCTTGGGCTCGCCACAGCCCTGATGGAACTCTTCTGACCGAGCAGGAATCTCAGGGCTCTCCCAGCCTCACCCACCTCACAGGGTGTCTGTTGTGGGGAGAGGAATGGGAAGGCGACTGTAAGCCGCTTTGAGACTCCTTCTGGTGTACAGAACCAACTCTTCTTCTTTTTCTTTTTCTTTCTTTTTCTTCTAGCTAGCGTCTGGGAGACTCCGGGTTGAGCCACTGATGCTTGTGGGTGACATTCAGCATTCTGCACATGTTGGCTAATACACTTTCAATGTGTTTTTGTTGCTGGATTTTCCAGTGCGAAACAGGAAAACCTACTTCTAAAGTGTACTGAAAGTACATCATCCAAAGTGTGTGGGATGGGTTCACACTCTCCGCCTAATCCATCTCCCAGGGCTATTGTGAGGATAAAATGGACGGCCGAATTATGTTAGTCCAAGTTGGGCAGAAAGATGGAGTGCAAGTGAAGTGAATAAATAAGATAGAATCATAGAATCATAGAACTGGAAGGGATCTCATAGGTCATCTAGTCCAACCCCCTGGCAAGATCATTTGGTTCCACTACAAAACGAATGCTAGTGATTCCCAAAGGGAAGAATGAACATTTCTTGGTTTTGTGAGCAGTTTAAAAAGCATTCTGATGTTCAGGTGCACAGTGAGCCAGACATGGAGGATAAGCAGCAACAGGGGTGGCCGAACTGTGGCTCTCCTAGACAGACGTCCATGGACTACAATTCCCATGAGCCCATGGGAATTGCAGTCCATGGATATCTGGAGAACCACAGTTTGGCCATCCCTGTACGAGACCTGCTTTCTGTGGAAACATATCTACAGCATTTCATTCCCATGCGTAACAGGAGAGATGTTTATTCTTTTACAAAGCAATGGACAACAGAACCAAAAATACCTATTATTCTACATCTGAAGCAAATATATTTTGTGGTTTTTTGCTGATAAAACTCAGACCCTCACCTGTCTGTCTGAAACCTGTGGCAAGGATCTCCTGGGTGAAATTGTCATCCCGACTGGATGACAAATATAAATGTTACAGTCAGGAATATTTATCACCAAAATCAATTAAATGGGAATGAATGTAATAACGGAAGGTAATACTTATGCAGTTTTTAAAATAATTTTTTCAAATTAGAACAGGGGTGGGGCAGAGGACACAACTCGCACAATCCTACTCACCAGGCAAGACACAGATTACAGCTCTTCTGCTTACCCCCTTGACAAACACAGCAATATTCTCACAATGACCGGAGGATTGGTTCAGTTCAGAGGCCTGAATGGGAACTACCAAGGATGAAGCAAACACTTTATTTATTCAACCTTTATCCCTAAGAGAACCGCACAGTGGCTAACAAGAAGTATAATTTTTTTTAAAAAACAACAAATTAGAACAATTACCTGAAAACTGAATAAACAAACAAAAAAAGCAATAAAGGAAACCAAAGGTCCAGCGGTGAAGAAACGCAAAAGCAACCGCCTTTAGACTAACATCTGAAAAACGGAAGGGATGGACATGCAGGCTTCCTGTTGGGAAAAGTCCCATGTGCTGTTTCCACACCAGTGATTTGTCCCGGTTTGAATGCTTTTGGGAGGAGGGTCCGTCCCCCCCCCGATTTCCAACAGCATGACGAGTTTTCCTCAACTTTTCTCCGATCCTCCCCTAAACCTGCTTTGCTGCAATGTGTTAGAATCTCAGAATCACAGAAGGCTGCTGCGGGGCCCGGCTGGCTGCCCAGTGAGTAGGAAGATCTGGGTTTTCCCAGCCCGGCGCACAGAACAGGCATTTTCTCCTCTGTGGCAGCCGTTCCTCTTCCACCCCATCCCCAGCCATCAGAGGGACTTTCCCTAAGGATTTTTATTGGAAACCTGCATATCAATATATTGATGAATTTATTTGTTAATTATCATTTTTTAAACCTCAGAAAAGGGACCCTTCTGGAGTGCGGAATCAGGCATGGCAGCCATGGAGACTGGGTTGGGTTGCCAGCTCCATCCTGCAAAATATTCTGAGACCTGGGGGTGGAGCCTAAGGAGGGCAGAGTTTGGAGAGGGGAGGGACCTCAACAGGGCATAATGTCACAGAGCCCACCTTCCAAGTGAACTGATTTTCTCCAAGTGAACTGATTTCTGCCACCTGAAGATCAACTGTAATTCCAGGTGATCTCTGGCCCCCACCTGGAGGTTGACAACCCTAGGACCAGGGCAGGAAAACTACAGGGGAAACCACCATCTGGGAGCTTCACGGCTCCTGCGCTTGATCGTCAGGAAAGCATTGCCACCAGAAACATCTCCATTTTGGGGTCTGCCAACAAGAACATCGTGTCCCATGTGGCTGTCCACCACATCTCTCATGCCAGGGAACATAAAACAGCTGAAGTGTGAACTAACAAAGAATATGGGTAGGCTGATCCACGTGAAGGAACTTGGTGGAGTGGTCCCCATCCACGGTGCCTGTCAAGAGCTTTCAGAAAGTGGGTGCAGCTAGGTGGGCAGTGCAGATTTAAAAGCATCCTGTATAACTGAGGTTTTGCCTGAGGTACTATTAGAGTCAAATATCACCTTGCTGTCTTACATTTTATTATTGGCTCCACTTCCTTTGGCAGCCCTTTGCTATTGTGCCATTGCCCTGTGACAGAATTCCAAAGTGCCCACAGGCTCAAAAAGGACCCCTCCCCCTGTTTCATAGAAACATAGAATCATAGAGTTGGAAGGGGCCATACAGGCCATCTAGTCCAACCCCCTGCTCAACGCAGGATCAGCCCAAAGCATCCAAGAAAAGTGTGGGCCATTCTGCACTCGTTCAAAATTGCACAATGGTTGCAAATTGAAATCCCTACTAATTTGCTGTTATGCACAACGTCGCTGACAATCTGCCACACTCCTGAAACCGATCCGCAAAAAGCGCTTCATTGTAGCGCTTTCAGGGAAATCCCAAAAAGTGGATTCATCCTCCGGAAAGCACTACACTCTTGCAACCAATCTGCAACACTAGCGGGAAAGTTCTGTGAGTTACCATTGTTGCGGTTTCTGCAAAGTCCCTCCCCCTGGCTCTCTCCTCTGATCTTCTGGCGAAGCGATCGCCATTTTTTTTTCTCAGAGCGAGCGGAGATCAACGAACCGGCGAGCCTTCGTTTACCCAGCGAGGCTTCCCTGGCTGCAGTCCCTCCCCAGAGCTGTTTTAAGTCACCAAGCACCAAGCACCACACAGCCAGGTTTGCTGGTTTATTTTCCCTTTTTTTCACTCTATTTTCAGCCGAAAATCGCACCCGTGCGGGGGGGGGGGTTGTTTTTTTTTCACTTGGGGGGAGTGTGGCAACGATGAAACGGCAGCTCAAACACCACCTGCTAGCTAGATGGATCTCTCTGTTGCAACAAATCAACGCAGATTCATTGCAACGTGTTTTTTTTTAAAACCTTCCTTAAAGGGAAAGGGGCTTTTCGGGAGCATGATAACGGCCGCCCATTGGCTGCTCGTTTGATTGACGGCCAGGGGCGGGACAAAGCTCGGCAATATCGCTTCCTGGCTAGCGATTTTTGCCGAGACCAGAAACCTGTGGGAAACGATAGAAACGCAACTGGATTCCACTACAAAGGCAGGTATGCATAACAACGAATTCCACTATTTAAAATGCCGTTTTTTCGTTCCGAAACCAATTTGCTACATAGATCCTGGTGCGGAATGGCCCTGTGTATACAACCTTTGCTTGAAGACTGCAAGGGGGAGCTCACCACCTCCTTAGGCAGCCTATTCCACTGCTGAACTATTCTGACTGTGAAAATTGTTTTCCTGATATCTAGCCTATATTGTTGTACTTGAAGTTTAAACCCATTACTGCATGTCCTCTCCTCTGCAGCCAACGGGAACAGCATCCTGCCCTCCTCCAAATGACAACCTTTCAAATACTTAAAGAGGGCTATCATGTCCCCTCTCAGCCTCCTTTTCTCCAGGCTAAAGTGGCTCCAAACCATTTATTGCTGTAAAGGTTACAATAAACACTTTGAACTGAGCCCTCAAAACCAACTGACAACTGGTTCAGTTCTTTTAGGATCAAAGTTATCTGGTAATGGTGGATTTCCACACAGCCACAGGGCAGGTGGGTCATGAACCCTGATATTCCTTCTTATGAGGGTACAAGATCTTCCTCACCATGAGCCTCCTTAGAGGGGTCGGAGGACAAGAGAGAAGACATTATATGATGGGGATAATGGCTCTACATGACCTTGCAGGCCTGTCAAGGAAATGCTGAATTTGTGCTGACTCAAGTCCAAGTTATCTCCACCACGCAGTGGAGGGTTGGATGAGGGGGAAACTTTCTTCCAACTACATCCCTACTTGTTGCCAGGAGCCATTCTCTGGAAATACATTTCATGCCAAAGCCTCTCAGTATTTCAGGGAAATGGAACTGGGTGGCCCTTTGTAAAATCTGTGAATCATATTCAACAGGACTCATGTTACTATTCCTTTCTTTTGCATTTCCAAGTGCTTTGCTGCTTCTTTATAATTCCCCCCTCCAAAAAAAAACCCTTTATTGCTGAGCAGAGATTTGAACCCGAGACCAGTCAGGGCCTAGGCTCTAAGATCTGCTTCAGATTCCATATCATGACTGCAAAAGAGGAGCAGTTAATTTGGGATAATTTTTGTCAACAGCTTTACATTCCTAAATTCACTGGCAACAGAGTCAGGAAAACATCTCCAGGGTAGAACCAGGTCAGGCATGCATAAGCAGCTCTCTTAAATCAGCGCAGAAGGCCATCTAGTCTAGAGTCTTGTTTCCTAAGGATGCTTTGGGGGAGCCCACAAGCAAAGCATGAAAACAACAGCCCTGCTCCACAGTTTACCTCCACCTAGGATCTGGGGATCCCCTGGCATTACAGCTCTTTTCCACATCACTTCCCCTGGAGAAAACGGATGCTTTGGAGGGTGGGGCTCTACAACATGTCCTTCCAAGGCTTCACCCCTAAATCTTCAGGAATTTCCCAACCTGTATCACCACCAGCCCTCCCCCCAGTGGCCAGGAGCGACCCTACCTTTGCCCCATTATTCAGAGGTACCTGGTCTCCACACATGAAAATTCCATTTCTAGTTATCATTACTAAAAATGATGGATAGACTTCAATGCTCGCAAATTTGTCTTATTCCCTTTGACAGCCATCTAGGTTGGCGCATTGTGTGGCACCAAAGTCTACAGGTAAAAAATGGGTAAAAAATCATAGAATCATAGAAACATAGAGTTGGAAGGGACCTCATGGGTCATCTAGTCCATGGGTAGTCAACCCGTGGTCCTCCACATGTTCATGGACTACAATTCCCATGAGGCCCTGGCAGCGTTTGTTGGCAGGGGCTCATGGGAACTGTAGTCCATGGACATCTGGAGGACCACAGGTTGACTACCCCTGATCTAGTCCAACCCCCTGCACTATGCAGGACACTCACACCCCTATCGCTCATCTACTGTAACCTGCCACCCCCTTGAACCTTCACAGAATCAGGCTCTCCGTCAGATGGCTATCTAGCCACTGTTTAAAAATTTCCAAAGATGGAGAAAAATGGGCAAATGATAAAAGATGCAATTTAGTAAAGTTAAGTGTAAAGTTCTGCATCTGGATCAGAAAAATAAAAAGCATGCCTACTGGATGGGGGATATGCTTCTAGCTAATACTGTGTGTGAACGAGACCTTGGGGTACTTGTGGATTGTAAACTAAACATGAGCAAGCAGTGTGATGCAGCGGCAAAAAAGGCAAATGCCATTTTGGGCTGTATCAACAGGGGCATCACATCAAAATCACAAGATGTCATAGTCCCATTGTATACGGCACTGGACAGACCACACCTGGAGTACTGTATGCAGTTCTGGAGGCCTCACTTCAAGAAGAATGTAGATAAAATTGAAAGGGTACAGAGGAGAGCGATGAAGATGATCTGGGGCCAAGGGGCCAAGCCCTATGAAGATAGGTTGAGGGACTTGGGAATGTTCAGCCTGGAGAAAAGGAGGTTGAGAGGGGACATGATAGCCCTCTTTTAAGTATTTGAAAGGTTGTCATTTGGAGGAGGGCAGGATGCTGTTCCCATTGGCTGCAGAGGAAAGGACATGCAGTAATGGGTTTAAACTACAACCACTGGACTCATTTCTCATGCTAGCAAAGTTATGCTCAAAATCCTACAGGCTAGGCTCCAGCAATATGTGGACCGAGAACTTCCAGAAGTACAGGCAGGATTTTGAAGAGGCAGAGGAACTAGAGATCAAATTGACAATATATGCTGGATCATGGAAAAAGCTACGGAGTTCCAGAAAAACATCTACTTCTGCTTCATTGACTATGCTAAAGCCTTTGATTGTGTGGAGCACAACAAATTATGGCAAGTTCTTAAAGAGATGGGAATACCAGAGTATCTTATCTGTCTCTTAGAAACCTTTACAGGGGGACATGATAGCCCTCTTTAAGTATTTGAAAGGTTGTCATTTGGAGGAGGGCAGGATGCTGTTCCATTGGCTGCAGAGGAAAGGACATGCAGTAATGGGTTTAAACTACAAGTACAACGATATAGGCTTGATATCAGGAAAAAAAAGATTCACAGAGTAGTTCAGCAGTGGAATAGGCTGCCGAAGGAAGTGGTGAGCTCCCCCTCACTGGCAGTCTTCAAGCAAAGGTTGGATACACACTTTTCTTGGATGCTTTAGGATGCTTTGGGCTGATCCTGCGTTGGGCAGGGGGTTGGACTAGATGGCCCGTATGGCCCCTTCCAACTCTATGATTCTATGATTCTATAACCCACCACCTCCCGAGGAAGCCTGTTCCACTGAGAAACTGCTCTAGTTGTCAGGAACTTCTTCCGGATATTTAGATGGAATTCCTTTTGAATTAATTTCATCCCATTCGTTCTGGTCTGTCTCTCTGGGGCAAGAGAGAACAATTCTGCCCCATCCTCCATATGGCACCCTTTTAAATACTTGAAGATATTTATCATATCCCCTCTCAGTCATCTCCTCTCTAGGCTAAACAGACCAAGCTCCCCCAACCTTTCTTCATATGTCTTCGTCTCCAAACCCCTCACCATCTTTATTGCCCTCCTCGGGACACATTCCAGTTTGTCAACATCCCTCTTCAACTGGGGTGCCCAAAACTGCACACAGTACTCCAACTGAGGCCGAACCAGATCAGAGTAAAGTGGTACCATCCCCTCCTGTGATCTGGACATGACACTCCGTTTGATACAGCCCAAAATTCCATTTTCCTTTTTAGCCACTGAGTCACACTGCTGACTCATGTTCAATGTATGGTCTACTAAGACTCCTAGATCCTTTTCGCACATGCTACTGCCAAGACAAATCTCCCCCATTTTATATTGGTGTATTTGGTTTTTCCTACCTAAATGCAGAACTTTACATTTGCCCCTATTGAACTTCATTTTATTCAATTTCGCCGACTTCTCGAGCCTATCAAGATTATCCTGTATTATGTTGCTGTCTTCAGTTGTGTTTGCTACCCCTCCCAGTTTAGTATCATCTGCAAATTTAATAAGTATCCCCTCTAATGCCTCATCCAAATCATTTATAAATATGTTGAACAACACAGGCCCCAGGACAGATCCTTGGGGAACTCCACTTGTCACTCTTTTCCAAGAAGATGCTGAACCATTAACAAGTACACTCTGGGGACGATTTGTCAACCAGTTATTGATCCACCTGACAGAATTAGGATCCATATTGCATTTTACCAACTTGTGAACAAGAATATCATGCGGAACCTTATCAAAGGCTTTACTGAAATCCAGATAAACTATGTCCACGGCATTCCTCTGATCCAGCAAGGTAGTCACTTTCTCGAAAAAAGATATAAGGTTGGTCTGACATGACTTGTTCTTGCGAAACCAATGCTGAGTCTTAGAAATCACAGCTCTCAGTTCCAGCTGCTCAAGGATGCCCAGTAGCTTCTCAGACCTTTTCCATACCAGGAATCTAGCCTGGTGCAGCACTCATCCAGTCACTGGGCTAATTTCTGCTTCTGGACAACGTCAGAACTGGTCCGGGATGGCCCCAGGTTTGGCGAAATGCATGTCATCATTTGCCCAGGTTCATCTCCCTCCCCTTGTGCCTGGGTCTGGTATTAGACCCGGCCTGGATGAAGAACATTATCCCCTATTCTCTTCCATCTGTGCTTCTATGACCCTACCGATGCCTAGGAAGAATTGGTTGTTACTACTGCCATCTTAATTGTTGATTGTTAATTGTTTAAAGGCCAACTGTATTGTTGTTTTAATTGTTGTTATAGTGTTTTTGTAAGGGGTATGATTTGAGGGAGATTTTATTGTATGTTGGGAATGGTGAAATATTTGGAAATTGTATGGAATGTTTTATATGACGTGAACCACCGTGAGCCACCTTGCTGGGAACAGTGGTATACAAATACAATGGATGGATGGCTTTATTTATTTATTATATTTATATACCGCCCTCCCCGAAGGCTCAGGGCGGTTAACAGGGAAAAGATACAGATAACATATGGTAACAACAAGTGATAGCAACAATAACAATTAACATGATAATAACAACAACATAAGAGAATAACGGAAGTGCAAAGAACCGCAGCTCAGCTTTTACTGAGAGCCAGTGGGTTGTGTAGATTCACAGCAGTCATAGTGGGGGGGGGGTGGCTTGGGGGCCAATTGGAAGCGATGGCTTGGGTTGACCTCAACCGAATGCCAGGCAGAGGAGCTCCCTTTTACAGGCCCTGTGGAACAGTTTAGGTTCCGTCAGGGCCCTGATCTCCTCTGGGAGCCCGTTCCACCAGGTGGGGGCCAGAATGGAGAAAGCTCTGGCCCTGGTTGAGGTCAAGCAAGCTTCCCTGGGGGCAGGGACCACTAGGAGGTTTGAGGTAGTAGAGTGCAAGGCTCTTTGAGGAGTGTAGGTAGAGAGGCAGTCCCTCAGGTATACTGGGCCCAGACCATGTATGGCCTTAAAGGTGATAACCAAAACCTTAAGCCTGATCTGTGCAGCTCCTGGAGGATGGGTAGGATGTGGGACCTCTGAGGTGTTGCTGTGAGGACCCTGACAGCTGCATTCTGGACCAGTTGCAGTTTCCGGATCAAGGATAAGGATAAGGATAAGGATATGGATGGATGGATGGATCAATGAATGAATGAGGGCCTGCATAACACCAGACCTGGGACTACCTTGGACCGTCACCAATGTCATCTGGTAGCAGAAATTAGTTATGCAACCAGATGAGTGCTGCGCTGGGCTGGATTCTTGGCATGGAAAAGTTCTCAGAGGTCCTCCTCCACTGCTGCAGGCACTAGAAGCAGCAGCTAAGGTAAGCAAAGAAGGAAGGAATTCGAGGGGAGGTGGAAAGAAGAAGCTGATTCAGTGTGTATGACTATACCAGTCAACAGAAAGGCTAAATTATACCCTTTTTTGAAGACAGAGCTATTATTTATTATCATTATTTATTGTATGGCATCTGTGCACTATAGCCAGGAGATCCCAAGATTGTCTGGCTGCCAGGCAAGGGATGTTTGGAGGTGGTTGGCCATTGGCTGCCCCTGCATCACAATTCTGGTTTTCTTTGGAGGTTGTCCGTCCAAATGCCAGCCAGGTCTGACCCTGTTTAACTTCCGAGATCTGATGGGATCAGGCCCATACTCAGCTAATTTTTCGGGGGACGGGGGGTTGAGTACATGGGGTTGAGTGCACGCCATCATTATTTCTTTTCCCTGCTTTACTTCAACATTATTTTATACCCCCCCCCTGCAAGTTTGTTTTTCAACCCTGCTTCAGCCCTGCTATTTGCTAATTCTGCTAATTAATTCTGCTAATTAATTCTGCTAATTTTGCTAATTACATAGGGAATTCACAGCTGGAAGATTTATGACAGGATTCATACCTTCTTATTTTCATTTGAGAGACAGATTTCAAGCGAATTTGAGGGGCAGGACAGAAGAATGATCCTTCTTTTCACCACTGTGGCTATGGGACTGGGCTGCATAATGAGCTACTGCATCAAAACCAAAATCCATTGATAGTTTCCACAATACCTTTCAATCATTTTTGGAAGGTCTGTGACTCAGTAGAAGGTAACATAAGCCCTTTTTAGCTGTTTTGGCACTCCTACTGAATGTACAAAGATATATTTGCCAATTTATGTGAATAAGGCAATGGGTATATTTTGCACAATTTGTGCAAGCAATCAAAAATGCATATTTCTGAGTGTACATGTTCCATATGTACTGAAGCTGAAAAATACATGTATTTCCCTGTTAACACAAAATAGTGAACCTGCATTTGTGCAGTACTTTCCTGGAATGCAAGGCAGGAGTACCAAAATGATAATGACCAAGCACAGAGCTAAGCTTTCTCTAGAAAAAGTCCCAGGTTTAATCTCTGGCTTCTCTAGTTCAATGGCATAAAATAGCAAGAATGACTTTTCTCTGCCTGGGACTATGAGTTGGTGTTCCAGTTAGACTAGGAACCTAAAAAGTTGAGCAGCAGAAGAATGTATTGTATATTAAAATCCAAATATTTATTATAATTCATGTGCAAATATAAAATATTAAAACATCAACATTAGTTGCGTACTATTGCACAAATACAAAACGTATCGGCATATGGATAAATGACAAAAAGCCATGTATTAAATGACAAAAAACCATTCAACCCCTCTTAGGATCCTCTCTCAGGGAGACACATGAAAATACACTCAGGCTGAGGGAGGGCTTCAAGAAGGGCGGAACTTTGAAGAATAAATATTTTAATAGGGAGGCTCCAAAAGAAATATATCTGGACACACTTTTTAAGTGTGGGGGTGTCCTCATTTATATTTTTACCACCTTATAGTCCCTATTAGTATTAGTATTATTATACTTAGATTTGTTTATATTAATTAATTAATTGATTGATTGATTGATTGATTGATTAATTCGATTTTTAGCCCACCACTCCCGAAAGGCTCGTGGCGGGTTACAACATATAAAAAAACCAATGAAATTTCCCTTAAAAATGATATAACTTACACAATGCCCATACAAAGATCCAAGATACAACACGGAAAATTTAAAATGACTAAGCCCTCCCCCCAATCAAGTTCTCCGGGGGAGGATATGGGAGAAATGATCTCCAGCCGCCAGAAGGATGTTAGAAAAAAAAGAAAGGGGGGGGGGTCCCAGGTCTTCCTTAGCGCACCAGCCCCAACCATAGACCCGGCGGAAGAGCTCCGTCTTGCAGGCCCTGCAGAACGCCGAAAGCTCCTGCAGGGCCCGCAGCTCTTCCAGGGGCTCTTTCCACCAGGTGGGGGCCAGGACCAAAAAGGCCCTGGCCCTGGTCGAGGCCAAGCACACTTCCCTGGGGCTGGGTATGACCAATAGATTAGCTCCCACAGAGCATAATGCTCTGCGGGGGGCATAGGGCGAAAGGCGGTCCCTAAGGTATGTGGGACCCAGACCGGGCCTTAAAGGTAAGTACCAGAACCTTTGAACCGGATCCAGGCAGCAACCGGAAGCCAAGGCAGCTGCCTCGGCACAGGCTGGATGTGGGCCCTCCACAGTGTTCCTGTGAGGACCGTAGCAGCCGCATTCTGCACCAGCTGTAATTTCCGGATCAGGCCCAAGGGCAGGCCAGCATAGAGCGAGTTACAGAAATCTAATCTGGAGGTGACTGTCGCAAGGATCACTGTGGCCAGGTGTTCAGGGGACAGATAGGCCGCTAGTAGTCGAGCCTGGCGAAGATGGAAAAAAGCCTGGCTGGCTACTTTTTTGACCTAAGCCTCCAAAGTTAACGAGGCATCAAAGGTCACACCCAAGTTCCTGGCCTGGGATGCGATGACCAGTTGCGTCCCTACCAGGGTGGGAAGGTGCACTTCCTGAGCTTCCCCCCTACCACCCAACCACACGACCTCCATCTTGGAGGTTTCATGTAACTCTGCTGGAGCCGCCCAGCCATGGCTTCCAAACATCTGGCAAATGGTTCTGGGGGAGAGTCCGGGTGGCTGTCCATCAGGAGATACAGCTGGGTGTCATCCGCATATTGATGACATCCCAAGCTGTAGGTCCGCACCAGTTGATCCAGATGTTAAACAACGTGGGAGAAAGAATCAAGTCCTGAGGAACCCCCACAAGGGAGTCGAACTGGGCCCGACAATTCTCTGGGCCAGTTTGGTCTAGTGGTTAGGAGTGTGGACTTCTAATCTGGCGAGCCGGGTTCAATTCTGCGCTCCCCCACATGCAGCCAGCTGGGTGACCTTGGGCTCGCCATGGCACTGATAAAACTGTTCTGACCGAGCAGGAATCTCAGGGCTCTCTCAGGGGAGGAGGGGAGGAACCTCAAGAAGACCCAATGCCATAGAGTTCACCTTCAGAAACAGCCAATTTCTCCAGGGGAGCTGATCTTGGTCATTTGGAAATTAATATCTCCAGGTGCCAACTGGAGGTTACTAACTGAAGTAGAGGGCCAGCAGCTCAGCTCTTACTAGGTTCATCTAGCTTACTGTGTGGCTTAGGAAATTTCAATCAACAACGCTTTGGAACAATTTCGGACAAAACAGTCCAAAGGGGAGGGAAACAAGCTATGAGATAAAATTCAACCAAGAGCAAGACAGTTCTGATTTGGACTGAACTCCCCAAATATGTGCAATGAGAGACCTCTTTGGAACCCCAGTGTTGTGACCCCCCTCCGCATATATGCCTCCCCCCTAAATTCCTGGCCCCAGGCTCTCCCTTATTTCCATCTCCTCTGCTTTCAGCCCAGCCTGTTTTATATCAACGCTCTGACTTCATTTCCTGAATGCAGAGACAGGAAAGTGTGTAACGAGCTGCCGAGGCCTTCAAAGCGCTGGCTGTGAGCCCCCTGCCCATGTGGTAGCAATCAAGCCGTGTGTGCGGTGGGTGGAACATCCCAGCAGCAGCCTGGCCCAAGGAGGAGGAAGGGGGCGGGAGGTGCAGGAGCCGCCTTGCCTCAGGGAGGGGGCCGCAGTCCTCGGCTGGAAGCCTACGGGCCAGCGTTCCTCATGCTCGGCCATCTCTTCTTGAGACTGAGGCTCAAAGGGGGTCCCACTGGGAGAAAAGCTCCACCGCTAATATCAGCTTAGATGACATCTGCACAGACCAGGTGTCGTTTTGTATGACTCAGGGCAAAGGGGGAGAGAGAGAGAGAGAGATGATTTCATTGTTTAATGTGTTTATAAGAATAGAGAGATGCAGGGTTAAGGCAAGCGTGGAGTGTCCAAACTTCCCATCCCGAGGCCAGACACATGGAGGCACACTGCGATGGCTCAGTGGAGAACTCTACCAATTGTAGCCACTGGTTTCTGTAAAGTGCTGTTTGTGTGCCCTGGAATTAATGGGTAGACACTGGTTATTTTCTCAATGGTCACTTTCAGATATCATCATGAAAAAAACATAGTTTGCTAAAATGGGCTTCGTTCAACAAAGCAATAACACCCTCCTAAAGCCAACACATTGAGAAGGGTGGAAACTCTGCTCAGGAAACCGGTGAGCATCTGGTCTAGCCCTAAACTGAATTCCCTCACTAATTCTTATTAGCCTTCCTCACACCTGTTTGTTTTTACATGTTAATATTATTACGTCTTTATGTGTTTGCATTAATGATGCTTTAACTGTTTTAAATAGGTACATATACGTGCATATATTTTAAATGTTTTACAGCAGGGGTAGTCAAACTGCGGCCCTCCAGATGTCCATGGACTACAATTCCCAGAAGCCCCTGCCAGCATTTGCTGGGAATTCTGGGGATTGTAGTCCATGGACATCTGGAGGGCCGCAGTTTGACTACCCTTGTTTTACAGTGTCTGAAATGTGTTAATTTCAGCCAGCTTAATGTCATGGTTAAGAGTGGCAGCTTCGAATCTGGTGAGCCCAGTTTGATTCCCTGTTCCCCCACATGCAGTCAGCTGGGTGACCTTGGGCTTACCACAGCCCTGATAAAGCTGTCCAGTGGCATCTAAGAACCAACTCTTCTTCTTCAGTAATCTCAGGGCTCTCTCAGCCTTACCCACTTCACAGGGTGTCTGTGGTGGGGAGAGGAAAGGGAAGGAGATTGGAAGCCGCTTTGGGCCTCCTTCAGGTAGAGAAAAACGGCATCTAAGAACCAACTCTTCTTCTTCTTCAGTAATCTCAGGGCTCTCTCAGCCCCACCTCCCTCACAGGGTGTCTGTTGTGGGGAGAGGAAAGGGAAGGCGATTGTAAGCCACTTTGAGACTCCTTCAGGTAGAGAAAAGCGGCATATAAGAACCAACTCTCCTTCTTCTTCAGTAATCTCAGGGCTCTCTCAGCCCCACCTCCCTCACAGGGTGTCTGTTATGGGGAGAGGAAAGGAAATGCGACTGTAAGCCGCTTTCAGACTCCTTCAGGTAAAGAAAAGTGTCATATAAGAACCAACTCTTCTTAATATCTTGTTTTAATGTTCAGCGCCTTGAGAAACCTGAACTGGGTAGGAAGGTGGCATAAAATTTATAATATTAATAATTTTGTAAAAATCCTGTTATTTCATGAGGTTTACTCCCCAGAAAGTACCCTTAGGACTGCAGACACTATCGTTAATAAATTAGTCACACAAACTACTTTGAAATCCCAGTCTGATGGCAGTTTATGGGCCCACCTGTTCCACGGTGCTCCCCGAAGGGCTTTAAGATCTTCTGACCAGATTCTGCTTAGGATCCCCAACTGAAAGGAGGCGAGACTGGTTTCAACCGGGGCCAGGGCCTGTTTGGCCTTGGCCTCAGCCTCGTGGAATGCTCTGCCAATAGAGACCGGGACCAGATCAGCAGGGCCTAAAGACAAAGTGGTTTCAGCAGAACAACGGTCAAGGCCCTGTCAGACCATGAAGAAATGCTGGCACTGCCAGAAACTGAGGGAAGATAGGTCCTCTAACGACCTGAACCCCCACCCCCCCGCCCCCAACCTGAACTAATTGGGGATGACTGAAACACAAATATTTTATTGAATATTTATATGTGTTTTATGCTTTATTTATTGTCATTTTATCCTTCAAGGATCGCTGCCTTGTCGTGGCGAAGGGGCTTGCGTAGCTCAGTGAAGCTATGAGCTATGCTGTGCAGGACCACCCAAGATGGACAGGTCATAGCAAAGAGCTCTGACAAAAGGTGATCCACTGGAGAAAGAAATGGCAAACCACTCCAGTATCTTTGCCATGAAAACCCAACGGACAGTTCCAAAAGGCAAAAGGATATGACGCCGGAAGATGAGCCCCCAGGTCGGAAGGTGTCCAATATGCTACTGGGGATAAGCAGACGGCTAGTACGAGTAGCGCCAGAATGAATGAAGCGACTGGGCCAAAGCCGAAAGGACGCTCAGTGGTGGAAGTAACTGGTGGCGAAAAGACAGTCCGATGCTGTAAAGATTTTTATTCCATAGGAACCTGGAACGTCAGATCCATGAATCAAGGCAAGCTGGACGTTGGTCAAACAAGAGATGACAAGACCGAACATCGACATTTTAGGAATTAGTGAACTAAAATGGACAGGAATGGGTGAATTCAATTCAGATGACCATCAGGTATACTACTGTGGGCAAGAGGATGAAGTTGACCAGTTCTATGAAGCCCTACAACACCTTCTAGAAGCAACACCAAAAAATGATGTGCTTATCATCATGGGGGATTGGAACAACCCAAGAGACAACTCTACACATGGACAACTCCAGATGGTCAACACAGAAATCAGATTGACTATGTGCTCTGCAGCCAAAGATGGAGAAGTTTTATACAATCAGTAAAAACAAGACCAGGAGCCGATTGTGGTTCAGATCATCAGCTTCTTGTTGCAAAATTTAGGCTCAAATTGAAGAAAGTAGGGGAAAGCACTAGGCCACTCAGGTATGAACTAAATCATATTCCTAACGAATATACAGTAGAGGTGACAAATAGATTTAAGGAATTAGATCTGATAGACAGATTGTCTGAAGAACTATGTATGGAGGTTCGCAACAATGTATAAGAGGTAGCAACTAAAACCATCCCAAATAAAAAGAAATGCAAGAAAACAAAATGGCTGTCTGAGGAAGCTTTACAAATAGCTGAGGAGAGAAGGGAAGCGAAAGGCAAGGGAGAA
The DNA here is from genome assembly GCF_049243985.1 of Paroedura picta. Classification (NCBI taxonomy): domain Eukaryota; kingdom Metazoa; phylum Chordata; class Lepidosauria; order Squamata; family Gekkonidae; genus Paroedura; species Paroedura picta. The sequence continues at coordinate 50,663,360 of NC_135380.1, read as the reverse complement.
AGAGAAAGATACATCCAACTGAATGCTGAATTCCAGAAAATAGCTAGAAGAGATGAATGCCTTCTTAAATGAACAGTGCAAACAAATAGAAGAAAACAATAGAATAGGGAGGACCAGAGATCTCTTCAAGAAAATTGGAGATATGAAGAGAACGTTTCATGCAAAGATGGGTATGATAAAGGACCAAAATCGCAGGGACCTAACAGAAGCAGAGGAGATTTTTAAAAGGTGGCAAAATTATACAGAGGAACTACACAAGAGCGAGCTTAACATCCCTGATAACCACGATGGGGTAGTCACTGACCTGGAGCCAGACATCCTGGAATGTGAAGTCAAATGGGCCTTAGGAAGTCTGAGCAACAATAAAGCTAGTGGAGGCGACAGCATTCCAGTTGAAATATTCAAAATCTTAAAAGACGATGAAGTAAAAGTGCTACACTCAATATGCCAGCAAATTTGGAAAACTCAACAGTGGCCACAGGATTGGAAAAGGTCAGTTTACATTCCAAAGAAGGGCACCGCACCACTGGACTCATTTCTCATGCTAGCAAAGTTATGCTCAAAATCCTACAGGCTAGGCTCCAGCAATATGTGGACCGAGAACTTCCAGAAGTACAGGCAGGATTTTGAAGAGGCAGAGGAACTAGAGATCAAATTGACAATATATGCTGGATCATGGAAAAAGCTACGGAGTTCCAGAAAAACATCTACTTCTGCTTCATTGACTATGCTAAAGCCTTTGATTGTGTGGAGCACAACAAATTATGGCAAGTTCTTAAAGAGATGGGAATACCAGAGTATCTTATCTGTCTCTTAGAAACCTACACAGGGGGACATGATAGCCCTCTTTAAGTATTTGAAAGGTTGTCATTTGGAGGAGGGCAGGATGCTGTTCCATTGGCTGCAGAGGAAAGGACATGCAGTAATGGGTTTAAACTACAAGTACAACGATATAGGCTAGATATCTGGAAAAAAAATTTCACAGAGAGAAGTTCAACAATGGAATAGGCTACCTAAGGAGGTGGTGAGCTCCCCCTCACTGGCAGTCTTCAAGCAAAGGTTGGATACACACTTTTCTTGGATGCTTTAGGATGTTTTGGGCTGATCCTGCATTGAGCAGGGGGTTGGACTAGATGGCCTGTATGGCCCCTTCCAACTCTATGATTCTATATTTCTATGATTCTATGATTCTATACACAGATCAAGAAGCAACAGTGAGAACCGGGCATGCATTCACTGATTGGTTCAAAATTGAGAAAGGAGTTCGGCAAGGCTGTATTCTGTCGCCTTGCCTATTTTTGTATGTGGAGCACATCATGAGAAAGGCGAGGTTAGATGAGTCGAAAATTGGGATCAAGATTGCAGGGAGAAATATCAACAACCTCAGATATGCAGATGATACCACTCTAATGGCAGAAAGTGAAGAGGAACTAAAGAGCCTCTTGATGCGGGTGAAGGAGGAGAGTTCAAATGTTGGCTTGAAACTCAACATCAAGAAAATGAAGATCATGGCATCCAGCCCTCTCAATTCCTGGCAAATAGGTGGGGAAGAAATGGAGGTAGTGACAGATTTTATTTTCCTGGGCTCCAAGATCACTGCAGATGGGGACTGCAGAAAAGAAATTAAAAGATGCTTGCTCCTGGGGAGGAAAGCTATGGCAAATCTAGACAGCATCCTAAAAAGCAGAGACATCACCCTGCCAACAAAAGTGCATTTAGTCAGGGCTATGGTATTCCCAGTTGCATTGTATGGCTGCGAAAGTTGGACCATAAGGAAGGCCGAGCGTCAAAGAATTGAGGCTTTTGAACTCTGGTGCTGGAGAAGACTCTTGCGAGTCCCTTGGACTGCAAGGCGAACAAATCAGTCAGTCCTAGAGGAGATCAGCCCTGCCTGCTCTTTAGAAGGCCAAATCCTGAAGATGAAACTCAAATACTTTGGCCACCTCATGAGAAGGAAGAACTCCCTGGAGAAGAGCCTGATGCTGGGAGCGATTGAGGGCAAAAAAAGAAGGGGATGACAGAGAATGAGATGGCTGGATAATTCAGACCCCTCGGGGGGAGGCAACGCTCTACCTCGCAGACCCCAGCCTCAACCATAAACCTGGTGGAAGAACTCCGTTTTACAGGCCCTGCGGAAAGCTGACAAATCCCGCAGGGCCCGTAACTCACCCAGGTGGGGGCCAGGACTGAAAAAGCCCTGGCCCTGGTTGAGGCTAGGTGCGCTTCTCTAGGGCCGGGAACGACCAATAGATTTTCCACCGCAGAGCCTACCCACCGAGCTCTTTGGGCAGAGGAAGCCAGTTCCGTAGCTTGTGGCCAGGTCCATTCGGTCGGGAAGGAAAGGCCGTGGACCCCCTCCAGAGCTCCTATGGAGCCGCAGGCCCACGGGCCCCTGGTTGGGAATCCCTGATCTATACTGTAAATGAAAACCCACAATATGGAAACACAGTTTAACAATTTCTCTCTTCTGCTTTCTTTCATAAATTCACTACACGGACACATCTGTAGGAATAGCTGGTGAGAGACTGAAACACGTTTTTTGTGAATTCCAAGGCATCCAAATAAAGCAGAAATGTGCTTTCTGGAATATACATCTTCAAATATATTTTCAATAGTCATATCCAAGAGCTTGAAGGTATCCAGTAAATCGAATGGGCGGCCGATGGAGGATGGACAAAAGGAAATAGTTCTTTACACAATGAATAATTAAAATTTTGAATCCACTGCCAGAGGATCTAGTGATGGCCACAAACATCGATGGTTTTAAAAGGGGTTAGACAGGTTTGAAAAAAGCACATCTTCCACATGGCACGCAAACCTGTTTGGCCTGTGGGCTTTCAGGGAAGATTGACAGTTGTGTAGATGCCTGTGGGGGGTAGGAGAGATCAATTTTATGGGCCAAGGTGGGGCAAAACATCTGTAGGAAAGTAACCTTGGGTCTGAATTATCTCCCTCTGTCAAATGCTGAGGAATGCAAGTTAATTCATAATTATGAAATGAGACTGCAGGGCCCTAGTTGGTATCATGCCCAAACCGAAGGCTAAACTTCAGTTCATTAAATCACCTCCCCCCCACCCCCGCCCCCGTTTGTCAAAATGATCTGATCAAACAAACAGCTTTTAATTTGTGGCAGACATCATCCCTGGGACAAAATGTTCAGTGCCAGCAGTTAAGAGAGAACCTCTGAGCAGTGAGCCTTTCTCTCACCATGGAAGGACTCCATCCCATAAAATGGGAACAACTGGCAGCAATCTTACAGTTACAATTTTTCCTACTTTGTCTCAATCACCAATCTTCATTTTACGGTCATTCAGACTAATTTCGTGTCTTGCATATTTCCATGCTGGGCAAAGCCATACCTGCTGAATTTCTGCCTACCGCACTGTTGTTAAAGGTCTTTGTGGGAAGGGGGGGTGTGTGTGTGTGTGTGTGACTATGGGTCTAATCCAAAAATACTTGCATGAAAAAGAGAGCTCTGCCAAGCTGCATGGGATTCGTTTTCCTGTTTTGTTGCAGGATCTCGTACCGGTTTCTGTCCACAGATAAAGAAATACAAACTTATCTTCCTAACAATGAGATTTATTAATTTGCTCTCCTCTATGTGCCAAGAAAATCCACCCTGTCAAAAAAAAAAATTCTCCCAAATTGACAAAGGAACTTGCTAATTAAGAAATGTAATGCTCATTTGAATAATGCAAAACAGATTATTCTGAGGAAAGAATTCACACTTATTTGGCATGGGAACTTCTTCCAAAGAAAAAATATTAAGCCTGGATATGGGGTAATACCGAATGCAAAATGCAACACTTTTTTTCAAGAGAAGGGGCCATAGCACACATGTTATATAAACAAAAAGTCCCAAATTCTACAACTTCAGTTCAAGGATCTCAGGGAGCAGGTTCTGGGAGAAATCATCACTGTCTGCAGTGCCCAGACTAATCCGGTGTGGTCTGATCTCAGGGAGGGACTGCAGCTCAGTGGAAAAGCCTCTGCCTTGCACAATCCCCGGCATCTCCTGTCAGGTAGCAGGTGATGTGAAAGAGACCCTGGGGAACCGCTACTTGTCTGAGTTGACAACATTGACAGTATTATTGTTATTATTATTGGATTTCTTGACCACCTCTTCTCCCATTGGAGCTCAAGGCAGTTCACAACCTGTTACTTCATGTACATTTTAAAATTTATATCACCCCAAAACGTCTCTGTCTGATTACCCATTCACACACACACACACACACATACACCACACCTGCCATCATTTCATATTCTGCCTGTTAGATATGGTGGGTCCCTCAGTGGCACGGGCGTCGAAGAAAATGGAAAGGAACAATGGGGGACTGGAGGAAAGCCCTTTCCATTGCTGCCCTTGCCTCGTCCTTAGGCCTGGTAAAAGAGTGGCACCTGTAATAGCTCCATCAGGGTCCTAGTCTCAGGTGGCAATTCATTCCACCACGTTTGAGCCAGGGCATTTTGGAGGCCAGGTGGATGTCTTTGGAGCCAAGGACCATCCACAGGTTTACACTAGATGATCCAAGAGCTCTCTGGGGGGATACTGATGGACCAGTGCTCTGTGTAAGGCAGCTTTCATAAGTTAAGCAGAGTTAACTCTGGTTAGTACTTCAATGGGACACCCCTGAGAAAATCGAGGGTTGCCACTCAGAGGCAGCCAATCGCAAACCTCTTCTGTTAGCCTCTTACCTTGAGCACCCCATGAAGTTGCCATAAGTTGGCGATGATTTAACAGCATTGTCCACCTCCACCTTCTGCAGTGTGGCTGTGAGCCTCTTCAGGGTTTCAGACAAAAATTCCCTCTGGCCTCTCCTGCGTACCCCACAACCAACCCAGTCACTGCACGAAAACAAATCACTTGCTGCAAGCATGGATTGAATGATCGTCTGTATGTGGACTTCACACTTTCCCCCATTCTGCTCCTCAAGTGCAGAAGGACCAGGGTCAATGACACCCCATCTGTTTGGCCTGCCTGAGGTCACAGGTTCAACCTTCAGCTACAAGGATCGCAACAAGGCCTGAGACTCTGGGGAGCTGCTGCCAGTCCGAATAGACAAGATTGACCTTGATAGACCAATAATCTGTTTCAGTACCAGGTAACTTTATGTGTTCCTTTAGGTCTCATTCTCCTTCAGCTGACTCAGGACAGTGTACATGGGACCCACTCATTTTATCCTCACAACAACCCTTTGAAGTAGGATGAAAGAGAACTACTAGGTTATGGCCATGCTTCCCTTTTAAAGCGGCTGCTGAATGTATAGCCACCAACCAATGACCCCTCCCTTCCCACCCCGCACATGGTAAGCAGAGCCCCTGACAGGGGTAGTCAAACTGAGGCTCTCCAGATGTCCATGGACTACAATTCCCATGAACCCCTGCGAGCTAATGGGAATTGTAGTCCATGGACATCTGGAGGGCTGCAGTTTGACTACCCCTGCCCTAGATATTTGTCTGTCCTTGCCTCCCCCCTAGTCAGGTCATGGAGAGCAATCAGAGCAGAAGATCGTGAACCAGTTGGGCCAATGGTCTCACTTGGTATAAGGCAGCGTCCTACATTTCAATGGAAATACACAAACACAGGCAAGAAGTGAATGACAACATCTGGAAGAAGAAGCAGAACTTCCCTGTTCCTCTTATGGTGAAGAAAGATTTCGTCCACATTTCTAAGCACATGGATATGTGAGAGAGGGAGTAACCACATTTATGGGAGGTTGCGCAATAGGGCCAATAACATTAAGAAGCTGCTGTTTGTCACCCCCATGTTTTGCTTCCCTTTGCTCCCCTCTCCTAGCATTCTCTGCAGTGGGAACAGCAAGGAGACTCTTGTGAAAATACCCCTGTGAAGCTGCAGGAAGGGACTGTAGAGAGAAGGCGGGGGTCTCTCTGCATGGCCCCCTGACCTGACCAAGACTGATTACTCATCCCATTCTTTCCGTGAAACAGACCAGATTCATTATGCTCGAGAGTTCAGTGTTATCTGTGTGTTTGTTACAACGGACTTCCCATTAATTAACAAAGAGCATCCTGAGTGGGTTTCTCCACTCAAGAAAGGTATGTGAATGCATGAAATTGCCCCAGGGGCATGCAGATCATACCTCTGATTTCGCCCTTCATATTCTGACCTTTAATAGTGCTGCCCTAACTGTAGCTCACAGATTCTAGCAAGCTCTTTTGTTTTTCTGAAAGTATGGGAGTGTGGGGGGGAGAGAGCACATTATGAGTGACCAGAAACCACAACATGTTTCCTTTCCTCCTGTCCCAGCCTGCCAAAGAGCTGGCTGAGCGCTGAAGTGAGGCAGCAACGAAGGAGAGAGAGCCAGCTTTTTGGCAAGATTCCCCTATAGATGCGGTGGTCCTCGCGGAATACTCCCCATACCATCTGGAACTCTTCTGTCCTGTCAAACAGATGGACCATCTCTGCAAGGGACCTCCGCTGCTCACTGTATCCAAACAGATCATCCAACATTTTTAAATATGCGGAATGCCTTACAGAAGTCAAGGCACGCTAAAACAATGTACTGTAAGTAACGGAGCCAGTCAACCTCCAGAGGACACAATGGGTGGCTCCAGATTGGCCTGCATGCAGCAGGATTTTCTGTTTGTTTCGTTTTCGTCAGTCATGGTTTTCGAATCTACCCTTCTCGGCTCCCCCTTCTCCTGTGTGTGCTGGTAGGTTTGCATATTGTACATAAAGCCCTCTTTATCCCTACAGCACTAGAGAGGAAACAGAACACATGGCCCAAGGAACATCTGGAATCGCTACACGGGAGCTGCGCACCAGAGGGAAGACGACATTCCTCGAGTTTCCATCCAAGGTATGGAGCCTTCTTTCCCCCTCCCGAGCAACCTTATCCACCAGACGGCTCAGTTCCTGTTGAACTTTGACCTTCTCAGCAGCTGGCAAGCTCCTCCTTCCAGTCTAGTTAGTTTTGCACTGCCACGTCAATTGAGGCAGAAGTGCCGAAGAGAAGGAAGGGAGGAGGGCGCAAAGACCAGAATGAGGGAGGGAGGGAGGGAGGCACAATGAGTGCCAGATGCTGGGTGGGGGCGGGGAAGGCCACAAAGGAGGGGGGAGCCAGATCACTCTCGTGGTAGCCAGAGGCTAACTGCAAAGGCAAGTGGCCAACGTGGGTCAAAGAACCCTTGTGGCGAGCTTGGTAAATGAATGCCGGGGTACTTTGCCCCTCGCGCCGGACACCAAGCAGAACGGAATTCCTTGGGGCAAATAATAATAATAATAATAATAATAATTGCACGGAAACGCTGCATGGATGCTTCAGGCCCGAATTATCCTCCATCGAGACATGACCAGATGTGGGGAGTCCCAAGCAGAGAAGAGGATCCTACGTCTTCCAAGAAATGGATGCGTCTTGCAAGTTACTCCTGCCCTGATGGCGGTGGTTTATTTATTTTAATTTCTTTTCCTCTTCCTTCCAAGGAATTCGCAACACGACTGAAGGAAGCAAGATGATCATTTTCCAATGCGACAGCACTGAAGAAGAAGGGGGCTTGGTGGCTTGCCGGACGCCGGGGATGAGGGAGGGTGCCGAAGCCATCTTCCAACGCTTCTTCTCAAGCAGCAGATGAAGTAAGCTGCTTCTTCCGTAGTCTTTCCACTCTCTCTCTCTCTCTCTCTCTCTCTCTCTCTCTCTCTCTCTCTGTCTGTCTCCCCCCCCCCCCCCGCAAATGTCACCCTAGTGGCTATGACGGGGGAAATGAATAAACGCACTGCTGCTCACTGGATTTCTGGACGCAGAGGCTCCACTCCGTCTGCCCAGTGTTCGGACTACCTGTTCAGGACTACGAGATTGTACAGTAGTCTGCACATTGGTTAGGCTGTGCTGGGATATACCACACACTATTGGCAGCATCTCGCAGGGATGGGAGCGCCTGCATGGCAAGGGGAAATGCTGCATGCCAACCGCGCTCCCCCCACTCTGAAACACACCTCCCCCCCCCCTTCTTTCAAAACTGCAGCTTGACTTCTTGCTTTTCAAGTTCCATCTCCCTCTTTCTTTCTGTCCTTGTGTGCAACTGCCTCTGGTGGGTTTAAGATGGATGATGTCCCCAGAAACGTTTTGTAATGACACAATCTTCTCCCTTCTGCCAGTACAAGTAGCCTGGGCTAGCAAAGGAGATTTTGTCAAGCAGCATTTGGGGCCCATTGAGTCATGTAAGAACCCAAGTGGTGCTTCTTGAGTGGTGCCTGCAGTGGGAAGAAATGCAATGTTGAAGAAGACGCTGCTTATTAAAAGACAAACATGAGATTTGCAGCTTGGAGCTCTCAGGAATCCTTTCAAAAATACCCCAGCACTTTCATTAGATGTGGGATGGAAGGGAACAAGAGGTGAGTGAATGAAATAACTATTTGAGAGAACATGTGAGAAACAGATTGACGGGGAGTGTGGATGGGGGGGGGGAAGGAAAGGTGGATCAAGGAGCAGGAGCCAATATGGAGGAAGGGTTATAATCGATACTGTGATATCTGGAGGTGGGATGGGGCCAGGATGCAAACATGCTCCAGCCTGGTAAGGATTTTAACTCATTGACTGTAAAACAAGCTCTGAGCACACCGAGGCTCTTTCATTTGATGCCTGAAGCAGTCAGGCCGTTCCTGCCGAGTAAAAGAGGCTGCCGCTCGCTAAAGCTTGATAAGCAGCCGGGCAGCTTTTGTCATTCTGTTGTTTGTCAGAATGGTTCACAGGAAGAGACTGAAAGATTAACAAGTTATCTACATATATATAAAATTTAATTTTGCCACACTATTGAGGTCACTGCAATTCCATTTTGATCTCTGATAAGGTTCCAGTTCCAGACAGGCTGAGGAGGAAAAAGGGGTTGTGTGTTTTTTTCTAAATCTGGGGAGCTGACTGGGGAGCTTCATGTTCTCCCATGCAGTGTGGTCTCTACGTGGCCCCTGCAATAAACAAAGGCTTATTATAGCTGGCTGCCAGGACACTGCCCTTTCCCTCTTGTTTTGACTCCAGACTGAAGAGTTTTCAAGATGGTCTCAAGTGGTCAGGCATTCATCACGCTTGCCACTGGGAACGGATCTGAGGTAGACCCAACAGAAGACAGTAAAATATTTCCCCACATTGTCAGGAGACTGAGGTTGACAGGAGACGCTGTTTTAGTCGTAGTATCCTGCTGGAAGGATGGGAAGTTTTAATTGAGACTCATCAGAACAGTCGTCCTTCCAGTTCTGTACTGAGGCTCCATGGAGCTACAAGGGGGGACAGACTGAGGGAGGCCAAGAAAGCTCATCAAAATCCACCCATTTGGAACATGTGAAGAGTATTAAGGAGAATGTCTCTGGGCATGTGCAAAGTGCTGTTCTGGTATCCATGAGTAATCAAACCCAACCTCAAACTCTAGTGCTAGAAGAAGGGCTTCTAAGGCCCTTCCCTTCTCATTTCAAGAAATTAAGGACCGGAGAAGGTCACTGTAAACAAATTCCTACAAGGCTATGCATAATCCCAGCCCACCGCAAAGGGCCTCCCGAAGGTTTCAGCGATGGAGGCCAAACCACAGACGCATAGCAGCTCAATGCAGAGACAGGGCATAGGTTAAGAAATCACCGCAATCAGAGAGCAGAGCAATGAAAGGGTCTGTTCTGCAGAGCTGATGAAAAGCTTAGGCTTCTTCTTGCTTATTTACGTCACCACCTTCTTAAGATGACAACACTGGTAAGTAACTACCCATTAGCAAGCATTAACTACTCAGTCCCTTTGCCTACACACAGTCAAGAGGGGTTCAAAGAGTAGGATGAGGCCATGTGCACTTTTCAATGCACGAGAGGAGCTACAGGTTTCCTGTCCTAGGGACACTTTTTTTTTTTGGGGGGGGGGAAGTACATTAATCTCAGCAGGACTCATTTCTGAATAAACACACAAGGCTGTAACTAATCCTAGACAAAATGTCTTGGCAATTAACATGTAACTAGTAAGTGCCTCAGAATAAAAGACTGTTCATTTGCAAATGCTCCCTATCAAACTCACAAATCCATCTTATGTGAATTTAAGCATGTGCCCAGACAGTAACAGCCCACATCACATGTGAATGCCTGCATAAAAATTAGTGTCCACTAGCCATGCTCTTCCAAGGCAGTATGGGTACCAAATGTTGGGGACTAACAACTGGGAATGAATAATGCCACCAGACTTAAATGTCCATCCAGGTGGTCATTGCAGGTAGATGAATTAGACGCATTACTGCACTGACCATGTGCAGCATGACAATTTTTCAGTTCTCATCTTAACTTTGCAGGCACTTTTGCGACTGTTCTGTGACCCCAGAGCAACCCATGTCCTCCGTATTGAGATAGTCGCTGGCAGGGGCCCATGGTAATTGTAGTACATGGACATCTGGAGAGCCACAGTTTGGCCACCCTTGCTTTAGAAGATTAATTTACATGGCAGGAAAGACTGTTGCAGGTTTAGGAGTATCCAATTAACTATTTACAAATATGCCACATGGAGCAAACAGGACACAGAAACAAAATGCACAGGTAAGCAGTGGTACTCCCAAAGCAACATCAGCACTTTGGAAAATACACACCTTGAACTCTGGGGCTGAAGTGTGCTATGAAACTAATACAAATAGCAAAACAGTCCGCGAGACAAACACAAAGCTACTGCTTTGAAACTCTCCAGTGGCAACTTTAGAGGAATATTTTTTTTGTCCTCTGTAGGTAGGTGTGATTTGTATTCTAGGTAGTTAACAAAGCCATCTGCCCATCCAAGAAACATTATTCCCCCAAAACAGCCCGGCCATATCAAAGCTTGAAGGATTGATCAGAACAACCAGACTCAGTATTTGAGAAGGGTGCCCAACAAATGCATTTTGTGGTACCTGAAAGATTCTGTTAAAAAGATGGTGAAGTATATTTTTATGAAGAAGAGTTGGTTCTTAGATGCTGCTTTTCTCTACTTGGAGTCTCAAAGTGGCTTCCATTCACCTTCCCTTTCCTCTCCCTACAACAGACACCCTGTGAGGGAGGGGAGGCTGAGAGAGCCCTGAGATTACTGAAGAAGAAGAAGAGTTGGTTCTTATATGCTGCTTTTCTCTACCCAAAGGAATCTGAAAGTGGCTTACAGTCACCTTTCCTTTCCTCTCCCGACAACAGACACCCTGCGAGGGAGGTGAGGCTGAGAGAGCCATAATATCACTGCTCAGCCAGAACAGTTTTATCAGTGCCGTGGTGAGCCCAAGGTCACCCAGCTGGCTGCATGTGGGGGAGTGAGGAATCAAACGCAGCTCGCCAGATTAGAAGTCCGCACTCCTAATCACTAAACCAAGCTGGCTCTATAGACCAAGATGATTCTCTGACCAAAACAGACTGTTTAATGCACGCCAAGACAAAGTCAGCTCTGGCTCACAAAGGCTCACGCCTCCACAACTTTGCTAATATTTAAAACTCATTATAACTAGTAATAACACAATTTCCAGGCAATGCCTAGCATTTACACAACGCCTTTCCATGATGCTGAGGGCTATACTTACAAACACACTCACACATATTTTAAAAAATCTTTGCACACATCTTAGAATCATAGAATCATAGAGTTGGAAGGGGCCATACAGGCCATCTAGTCCAACCCCCTGCTCAACGCAGGATCAGCCCAGAGCATCCTAAAGCATCCAAGAAAAGTGTGTATCCAACCTTTGCTTGAAGACTGCCAGTGAGGGGGAGCTCACCACCTCCTTCGGCAGCCTATTCCACTGCTGAACTACTCTGACTGTGAAATTTTTTTCCTGATATCTAGCCTATATCGTTGAAGTTTAAACCCATTACTGCGTGTCCTTTCCTCTGCAGCCAATGGGAACAACATCCTGCCCTCCTCCAAGACACAACCTTTCAAATACTTAAAGAGGGCTATCATGTCCCCTCTCAACCTCCTTTTCTCCAGGCTGAACATTCCCAAGCCCCTCAACCTATCTTCCTAGGGCTTGGTCCCTTGACCCCAGATCATCCTCGTCGCTCTCTTCTGTACCCTTTCAATTCAATTTTATCTGTGTCCTTCTTGAAGTGAGGCCTCCAGAACTGCACACAGTACTCCAGGTGTGGTCTGACCAGTGCCGTATACAATGGGACTATGACATCTTGTGATTTTGATGTGATGCCCCTGTTGATACAGCCCAAAATGGCATTTGCCTTTTTTACCGCTGCATCACACTGCCTGCTCATGTTTAGTTTACAATCCACAAGTACCCCAAGGTCTCGTTCACACACAGTATTACCTAGAAGCGTATCCCCCATCCAGTAGGCATGCTTTTCATTTTTCTGACCCAGATGCAGAACTTTACACTTATCTTTATTAAACTGCATCTTGTTCTCATTTGCCCATTTTTCCATTGTGTTCAGATCTTGTTGAACTCTGTCTCTATCTTCCGGAGTATTTGCCAGTCCTCCCAATTTGGTGTCATCTGCAAACTTGATGAGTAGTCCCTCCACCCCCTCATCTTGATCATTAATAAATATGTTAAAAAGTACCGGGCCGAGCACCAAGCCCTGAGGTACCCCGCTACTCACCTCCCTCCAGTCTGATGAAACACCATTGACAACAACTCTTTGAGTGCGGTTCTCTAACCAATTCCCTATCCACTTAACTATCTGAAAATCCAGACTGCAGTCCTTTCCTTCAATTTATCCATCAGAACATCATGGGGAACCTTATCAAAAACTTTACTAAAATCCAAGTAAACGACATCAACTGAATTTCCACGATCCAGCAAACCTGTTACTTGGTCAAAAAAGGAAAGCAGGTTGGTCTGACAGGACCTGTTGGAGACAAATCCATGCTGACTTCCTTGGATCACCAAATTGTCCTCCAGATGTTTGCAGATCGCTCCCTTTAATATCTGCTCCATTATCTTCCCCACAACAGAGGTCAGACTCACTGGTCTGTAGTTTCCTGGGTCATCCTTCCTCCCTTTTTTGAAGATCGGAATAACATTTGCTCTCGTCCAGTCCTCTGGGACATCTCCAGTCCTTAAAGAGGTCCCGAAAATGATGGACAAGGGTTCTGCAAGTTCTCCGGAAAGCTCTTTGAGTACTTTCGGGTTCATTTCATCCGGCCCAGGGGATTTGAACTCATCCAGTGCAGCTAAATGCCCCTCAACAACCTCTCTATCCATGTCAACCTGCCACCCAGACATTATCCTTTGGCTATGGCCATCTCTAGATGTGCCTAAACCCTTTGACCTGTGGGGAAAAAACAGATGTAAAATGCTTAACCTTTCTGCTTTCTCTGCATCTTCCATTAGAGTTTGTCCATCCGCACCCAACAGTGGGCCTATTGCCTCCTTTACTTTACGTTTGCTCCTCACATAACTGAAAAATCTTTTCTTGTTACAGTGGGCTTCCCTGGCCAATCTTAGCTCACTCTCAGCTTTGGCCTTTCTGATGATTGATCTACAGTGCCTAGTAACCTGTAGGTACTCTTCTTTAGAGCTTTGGCCTTCCCTCCATTTCCTGAACATTTTCCTTTTCTTTCTTAGTTCTTGAAGTTCTCTGTTCATCCAAATAGGCTTCTTAGAGCTCCTGCAGTGTTTTTGTCTTTCTGGGATAGTCACTGATTGAGCATGGAATAGCTCTTGTTTGAGTAGCGCCCACCGTTCACATTCTCCCTTCCCTTCCAGCATTCTCGTCCATGGTATGACACTCATCATGTCTCTGAGTTTATTAAAGTTTGCCCTATGAAAATCCAACATCCGCGTCTGCCTACAAGCTTCCTTGCCCCCCCATCTCAAAAGGAATTCTGTGAGGACATGGTCACTTCCCCCTAGGGTCCCCACCTCCTTCACCTCGCAGTTGCTCCCTTGCTGGCGGCCTGACGCGTCGGAAGGCGCAAAGCGCCTCGTGACGCGTCAGGCCGCTCACCAAGGGACCACCCGGCAGCCGCGCAGAGCGGAGAGTGCCCGGAGCGGAGTGCAGAGCGGAGAGCGCAGAGTGCCCGGCGGCCAAGGGAGACCCCGGCAGCCGTGCTCCCTAACCTAGCGCCCGCTGCCATCTTCTGGGTCGCCGCCTACAGGAGCACCGGCCCACGCCGCAAACGCGTCGCCGCAGCAACTGCCCCCAACAACCCACGCGGCCCACAGCGTAGCAGGACGCCTGCCAGCCGGCCTGCCACCAATGGCCCACCGCCCACCAACCTCTCCCCCAGCGCCCGCTCCAGCCACACGCGGACATCTCCTTCCTCAACCCGACAACCGCAGGTAGGCCCTGGCGCCGACACAGCGCTGCACACGAAGATGGGCCGCCTCGCCCACACGCACTGCCGGAGCCGGGGGGGGGGGGCTCCCTAAGGCTCACACCTGCCCCAGGAACGGTCTCCCGCCCGCTAGCGCCCGCTGCATTTCGAGGGCAGCGGGCTTGATTACTAGTTATTATTAATTTGGTATCAGGTTGCATCCAGCTTATGGAGCCCTCATAGGCAAGGGAGGTTCAGAGATGGCTTGCCAATTGCCTGCCTCCACATAGCAACTCTGGTATTCCTTGGTGGTCTCTCATCCAAATACTGACCGTGGATGACCTGGTTTAGCTGCCAAAATTGTACACAACCAAGACAGCCACATCATGCATCATACCAGACCCAGGAGGGCACCACTAATCCAAAGTGAAAGTAAAGAGCTAAGCTTGTAAGTAATTTATGGAACCATTTTACTTAGTAACACAATCCAATAATTCGTATTTTGTATTTACAGAAGAACAGTCAGGTTTAAAATATATTTCTTTGTGTATCTACCAGCATTGCCTTTTGCTTCCCATTCTATATAATTAAGTGTAGATCTCAAAATGTTCTGGGACACATTCCTAGTAAAAACTAGTAAAACTAGGAATGAAACCGGGAGTTGAATAATTTTTCTAATGTCCAGGAGCATATCTTCCTAGGGAAAAGTCCATAACTTAAGAAACTACAACCCAGGACTAGACTATTAAGATCTCCATTCATGGATAAGAGGCCAGCTCCATTTTGGCCAGATGTCAGCCTTTGGACTCAGTGGCAAATTGGAGGTTCACTGGCGACTTCACAGACAAACAGGCTTGTGGCAACGTCTGAATGTGGCCATCCTCAAGAGCCTGGCATTCACAGCTTCAAATTCCTGAGTTGGTTTCCCAGATCTAGAAACTAGATGACCCAATTGTTTCCTGCTGGGCCATAATGATGCAGAGCACACCGGCCTCTTTGCAGACTGTTTCCAGGAATTGTGTAAGCTGAGCCTGATGCAACTGGCCAATTTTATACTTAAGTTTTAGTCCTGCTGCTAATCAGCAGTGTGCCTAGTACAATATTTCTCTATCATAAGATTTCTTCCATGTCTGACTCTCCTTCAACCACCAGTTTGGGACTGTCTCCTGAAGGTCTAGTAGAATCAAGGAGCTCACAAGGCATCTTAAGCTAAATGGAGAAGCGATCATTACTGGGGCTGGTGAAGTCATGATAAACGCCAAGCACACTAGCCGCACCGAAGCTGATTAAGAGCCTTTTTACATGGAACTAAAAATACCTTTTACGTTTTCCACATCTGTAATGCAAATGTAAAATATTACATTGGATTGAATCCCAGAGGAGTAGTCTGTTAGTCTTATAGCAAAACATAAAAGGATTTTAACAGCACCTTAAAGAGTAATGGCAAAACGTTTCACATGCCAGTGTATATTTCCTCAGAATCATCACACGCACTACGGAAAAGAAAAGAACTGACAACCTTATGCCACAATAAATCTGTTAGTCTTTATGGTTCGAGACTATTTAAAAAACAAAAACCAAGAAATAGGGCCTATGATTGATTCTGAAATGGCTTCGATCCACAGTTTATCCTGAGGCTACCAGATGTTCATCCAGTAATGGTCTCTTAAAAATTTCAGGGCCACTGAAACTGCACTTAAAACTACAGTCACATTGAGAATTCTGGCTCTGTGTACGACCAGACTCTGTGTACTCATGTTCTTCTTTCACCTGCCACTGCAAACAGGAGTATGCTCAAGGACACATGCACAAGCGGGCTGCAGGCTGGAGTTTGAGTCGGGACAGGTTGCCCTGCCTCTTCATGCTCTTGCATGGGGAAGCATTTGGCCCAGTGTACCTCGTCTAGCCCAGATTTGTGCTCCTGCACGGGAGCCAGGACAGTGAAGTTCCCAGTGCGGAAATGGTCGTAAGCCAGCCCACAGAACTATCAAGATCAGTTTTGTGTACTCCGAGTGGCAAGTGGCTCTGCAGGAAGATTTTCATGTCACCCTCACTGTGGTTTAACTGAAAAAGCCAGGGACTCAGCATAGGACCTTGTGCACACAATGTAGATATGCTAATGTTTAGCCTTGGCTCTTCTTCATCTAGCTGCTCCCACAACAAGAAGAAAAGAGGGTGAGTTAATGAGCCAATAGAAGCAGGAATCGTAGCAGCCAGGAAATTAG
Source organism: Paroedura picta (assembly GCF_049243985.1). Taxonomy (NCBI): domain Eukaryota; kingdom Metazoa; phylum Chordata; class Lepidosauria; order Squamata; family Gekkonidae; genus Paroedura; species Paroedura picta. Next base: position 50,646,934 of record NC_135380.1, on the reverse strand, counting down.
CAATGGCTCCTGGGGAGCTTGTCAACTGGCAGGCACCACCTCCAAGTGGAAGCCTAGTAGCCCCAGTCTACCAACAGCATCCACATAAGCACAGGAGACCAAAGATGCCCAGAAGCTGCTTCGCATGCCATGTGCGGAAATATTACAGTTCTGGGTATCTGGACTATTTCCTGTTAATGGAAGAATAAATGGACCAGGGCAGTGGTCCCCAACCTTTTTATCACCGGGGACCACTCAACGCTTGACAATTTTACTGAGGCCTGGTGGAGAGGGGGGTAGTTTACTCCTCTACTCTCAACCACTGCCCTAACGCTCTCTGGTCGCTATGGTCATGTTTAAACATCCCTTCAAAATAAGATACAGACATGCCACAACAATGAACATAAGGAACATTTCATTTTCATGGAAATTTTAACTCATGACAATGACAAATCAATGGGAACCCTGAGCTTGTTTCTCTGCAACAAGATAGTCCCATCTGGGAGTGATGGGAGACAATGACACCCAAAATGTGTTGTAAAGGGCTGGGAGGGATGAAATAAAAGGCTGGGGGGGGGGGAAGAAGGCATCCTTCGCGGCCCACCTCCAATTAGTTGACGGACCACATGTGGTCTGCGGCCCACAGGTTGGGGATTGCTAGACCAGGGAAGAGGTTTCCCAGGGAAATTGTGATATTTCCTTTACAGTCAGAATTGCCACTGCAAGGGATTTGGACTCTGCAGCGAGGAGCACTTGTAGTAAACATCATATCTGTTTATTTTAATTGGGAATTTGTGACTGTTAGTAATATGTAATTTACCATTTTTCTGTTGTGGAGAAAGAGACTAGGCCTGTACGGCAACAGGGGACATGGGCTCCAGTGACATCTAGTGAGGTCAGAGGCCATCTGAACTTCTGGGAGAGGCTCTTACGTAACCCCTGGAACTCTGTTTGGGAATCCCTGCACTGGAGGAATGATTGATCTTAATAAAAACATTAACCTCTAGTTGTCACTGAAGGAATTGATCCCTAGTTGAGACTATTTAAGGGAGGAAAGGGGAGGCTGCAGCCAGGCATTCCTCCCTCCTGCCTACATCTAGATGCAGGTGAGACCTTCTTTCCCTCCATCTCCCAGGAATCCAACATGTGGCCATCCTAAGGAGAGAATCCAGATGAGCTGGGCATCCCATAGTGAAGAACATTCAGTGTTAGATTCTGATTTTTGTGAGCATCTTTGGAAGTCAATTTTTTATAGATGTGACATTGGCTTAAAGTATAAAAAATAAGCCATACTGTGTTCCTACAGCAGATCTACTACACCATGGCTCTCCACAGATCAGGGGACCTGGCTAAGGAAAGTACACAGAATCCAAAAATAAGAAAGGCTGCTGGATGCTGGGCAGAACAAGGGTTCAGTTTTCCACCCCCGCTTGGCACTCAGATCTCTTCCATTTCCCCATTACACACCATCGGTCTCCCCCCACGCACCCGGCAAGAACCTCGTCCATGCTAAGGCTTGACACTTGGCCCTTTAAGACCCTTTTACGTTCCAATTCCTTTCTTTAGAAGGGGGAAAGAAAACAAGACAGCTCTTGCGGGAAATGGCTGGTATTTTGCTAATGGGGCCCAGATGTCCCTACACAGACTTGCTGCCCAACCCTACCACAAGAAGGGTAGGAAAGGACTGAGCTCCATACGAGCAGAGACTGTTCTGCTCTGCTCTGCTACATTCTTCACTGTTTATTCCCTTCTACCTGTTCCAGAAAAAGGTACCTGCTCTGGACACTCTTCAATTCTTTGATTCAGTCGGCACAACGAGAATCAGACATATAAGAAGGAAAATCACCTTCTGCCATTCCAAACCTTGAACAAAGCATAGCATATTTTTATCCCGTTTCTAAATATGTAGGCGAAATGGGCCACATATGCTCAACATTCAGCAGCAATTTATTGTCGAATTCCAGAGTCGCCTTATTTCCAGTAATTAAATTAAGGGGTGCATTGGCTCATAAAACCCTCATGCAAAACCTACCAGTGCTTAATAGGTATAGGTTTTCATATCCCACAGACTGAGTATACGGGTACAATGTCTGAGGAACTTGGTTCCTGAATTGTTGGGGTTTACATAAAACTAGTAAAAAACAAACTCCACAGAGATCTCAACTGCGGCAGTTCAAGACAGGGGCTTGTGAGAAGGCATGACAACGCCTTTGGGTTCTCTATGGAGAGAGTCAGAACCGGAAAAATCTACAGAAGGAAATAAAATGAAGAACATTCTTCCTTTTTGGATTTTGAATTTTTAAGAAAAAAGAAAAGGATGCTCACTTCATTTCAATTGCTATGACTTTTGTATGCCAGAAGTGGCCAATAGTTAGAGGTAGACATTTTGAGACGGGTAAGGTTTGAAAAAGTACTTCCAAAGATGTATGACAATAATCTTCTTGTTAGGTGGACACACTCGGAAATGACTAAGCAAAAGTCAACAAGAATATGCTCTGTTTGTCAATCTCAGAATGGGGCTGCCTTAAACTTTCAGAAACCAGTAGGAAAAATTAACAATTAGAAAGTAGCAAATTGATGAATGAATCCAAACACATGCCATTACAATGTTAAAGAATCCTGAAAAATTATTCACACAAAAAATATACCAAAATAATATGCCTGGGCATATACATACTTATTACCTGTCCTTGGAGGGAGAATACAGTGACCAAAATTGCAATTTTAAAATGTAAACCTTTCCCTAAAAACCCTCAAACCTTTTCAATATACATTTTAAAATCTATTATGTGGTCCTACTTTTTATTTATTTTTGTTCCACTCGATCCCAAAGGTTTGTTTATTTTTCTATTTATTTTAAATTTAGGTTGCAACATTTTAAATCTGCACAGGGGGATAATTTGTTTCCCTACATCCCCCCCCCCCCACTGTGCTACCAGAAGGCTTTTTAATGGCTGTTTTCAAAAACCACAAAGGATCATCAGAGATGTGAGGCTATACAGTCCCTGGAGAACTGATCCCTGTAGCCCTGTAGTCTGGAGATAAGTTCTAATTCTATGAGAACTCCTGGCCCTACCTGGCTGTTGGCAACCTGGACTTCTCTAGACTACAGAGATAATTTCTCCAAGAGGGAACAGCAACTTCAGAGGGCAAAGCCTATGGCATCATAACCCTGCCGAGCTCCTACCCCATATCTATATTCCCCAGACATTATCCCGAATCTACAGAGATTTCTTAAGGTATGCCTGGAAACCCAGGTTAGGAAGTCAAAGCAGAGAAGAGTGTTCGTATTAAGCAGCTCTGGATAAGAACCAGGATGCATCTCATATCAGGGATTTGGAGCTACAAGGAATGGTTTCATTCAGTGGCAATTTCTCCCCTGCCATACTAGTCATCCTAATTATCTGATGTGAGTCTCCAACATGTCAGCATGCTGGGCACCCTGAAAAGCCTCAGGATTGCTAGAGAATGTGTAACCTTTGGCAAATTCCTTCTTCTATAATTTTAAAGTCAACAGGCTGAAAGATGTGACCAGCATGGGCAGCACAAACTCCAGGGAATTCCAAAATTCCTACAGAAACATACCGCTTTCCATCCCAGCAGAGTTCAACTTCAGACTCCAAATGGAAACAGCTTTCTCCAAGAGGCTGGAGATCAAGGACTGGAGCTTATGAAAGAGGTGGTATGTGTGTGTGTGTGTATTTGTATAGGGGTGGTGGTAGGGCTAAAGTAGAGCAGGAGAGGAGGAAATAAAAACATGCTCCCCCTTTCCCCTCCACCCTGGTTCAAACAAAGGGCCCTTTCTTCTGCTCTGCTCCTGCCCCATCAGCACTTGGGTCTCCCTGAGTTTATTTAAGGGACGGTGGCTGGCAGGTAGCTGCTTTAATTAGGCAGTGCTGCCTCTCACCATCCATCCAAAAGGGAAGCAGTACAAACCTCCAGTTGGTATTCGCCCTAAGGGCTGCCCTCACCCAAGGATAAAAAGGCATTGATATTCCCCCCCACACACACACACACATCTTACCCCCCAATTCTTACAGCTGGATTTGGTTAAAATGGCTTATCCTTCTCAGCCGCAGTCATCCCCACCACCCCTGAGCAACTGGAGTGGAAGAGGAGGGGAATTCTGGCCTCCTCTGGAATCCAGATGTAGATGCCAATTTGAAATTTAAAGCTAATGTTTGAAAACCTCATATTCTTCCTCCTGAACACCTAAGCTGAGAGGAATGGCAGTGTTTCTCGTATTCAGGGGCTTGGAGGCTTCCTTGAAAACCTAAATGTTATTGATTCATGTTGGTGGGATTGGTAGGCCAGAATTTAAGAAGGAAGTGATGATTTCTCAAGAGTTGGTCTTTGTGCTACATGGAGCTGTGATGTTCTGAAATGGGGTGACTGATGTGTCTTGAAACAAGGAACATCTGGATACCCAGCACTCACATTACAACAAAGAAACCCCCCAAAGTAGGGAGCTGCATTGGTCCATAGTAATATCCAGAAACAAAAGCCAAGGACCAAGGATATTAAGACCAGCCACAATAATCCAATGCAGTGTGCTAACATTTCGGTTCTTAATCAAGCTGGATGCTGAAGGAGGGGTGGGGAGAAAACGTCCTTATTAGCTGCTCATCAGGCATAAGTGGGAAATTAGCTGAAGATCATTTCACACAGAATGTTTTTGCACAGAAAAAAACACCTGGGCCAACATAACCTATGCTGGTAAAAAACAGAGGAGTTAATGTAATAAAAATAGCTGAGTTATTGTATAAAAATGATGAGACCAGACAAGGCTGGGATACTGTATATAAAAAGACAATTTTGCTAGCTAAACAGGATAGGGGAAACTGGAAGACAAAACAAGAAAATGCATAGCTTCCTATAGCACATTTCAGGAGCTCTACACTTTAGCAGTCACATGGTGAAGACTCAATGGATCTGACTCTCTGCCTAAAGCAGAGCTCTTCTCAAACAAAGGGAGGAAGCAGAAAGCTTCTCTTCCTGCTAAACTTGTGGATGTGACAAAACTGAGTCAGGTGATGGCCCCAGCAAGACAAATCTGCATATCTCAACAGACCACTTGACCCCCTCTACCTGTCCCCACTAGCAGCAACTGGAAACAAACAGTTTAACTCTTTGACTGACAGTCTGTGGCTGGCTCTTGTGACGTTCCCAGTGCGTAAACGGTCAAAGTTTAATAGTTTTACCTAAATGGATTTGGGGGGGGGGGGAGATAATTCATACACCATCATGTCCAAAGATGGTCCCATGTCTACCATAATCCTCTGGTGGTCTTCCTTTTCAACTGAAGGGTATTTTATGCATCAAAATAAGAAGTTTTTGTACCCTGCTTATCTCTACCTTAAGGAGTCTCAAAGTGGCTTATGATCACGTTCCCTCCCTGCACAATAGGCACCTTGTGAGGTAAGTAGGAGGGAGAAAGTTTGAAGAGAACTCTGACCGGTTCAAGATCATCCAGTTGACATTGTGTGGAGAAGTGGGGATTCTTCAGATTAGAGTCCATGTCTCTTAACCACCACACCAAGCTGGCTCTCTCAAAAGGAATAGAGACTGTGGCATCCTAAAGGTTCACTGATTTATTGGAGGCCATAGTAGCAAAGCATAACCTCCTATGTGTGTACAAGCATATTTAAATAAGCTCTACAGCATGAGTGTACAGCATTCGTGTATCTGTGACTGAAGCATGTCAGAAAATCTGAACCTATTGGCTGCTGCCACCTTTTCTTCTCCTAGGGAATGAAGTACCCCACGGGCAGTTTGCCTGAGATAAGAGGGCGAGGGACAGTGGTGGAAAAGCTACAGCACCTGGGTTCAGTTGGTCTGTGTTCAGTTTTGGCTACAGCCAAAAGCACCAAAAAATAGAGCTTAGAGAATATTCTCAGCACTGTTCCTCTTTCTAATGTATACCTATGTGCAGCCTACATCTTCAAGTTATCCCAAGATTACTACTTCCGTTTGCATCAACAAGCTAACCTGGCTGTCCCTTTGCAAATTGCATTCAGGTTACCTTTGGGTGATTTAGGAGTGTGGTGATATTTTTAGCAAACTCCATTTATTCCTCTACTTGTTTTATTATTTTAATTTGAAACTGTCTGCTTTTTAATGTTTCATTTCTGTAACATGGCTTAAGGCTTTCAGACTGAAAAAGCCTTGTTTATGCTTATCTTGATAGATCTTATTTTTATTCTTTAAGCAGCGTAGAACTTTCCCCCTTTTTCAAAAGGCTGGACATAAATTTAACCAATATTCATTGATTTACAAAACAAAAACAACTATAATAATGAAAGGCTTTGGAATAAATGGGTCTCCACAGCAGCAGCGTTGCTCCGCTGTCTATTACACGTAGACTAACAAGTATGTTTAGCTTTTGAATCTAGATGAGTCACGCTGCCCGTCAAAGGAGGAATGCAGCCAAGACATATTATAGCCCATCATCTGGATAAGCCCTTAGATTTAGGAGGATTTTCCCCGATACAGAACCTAAAAGCCTTTCTCTGTGAGTTGCTTTCGACATCACAGTTACTTGTATGTATTCAAATGCCTATTTCTTCTTTTCCTGCCTGTGATTTTGTCACCAATTAGGCTGGTAAATTCCAGCCTTGAGAGGATTCTCTTAGTTGCAGAAAGGGAAAATTCTGCTTGGTGTGCCTGTCATCAAAACAACTCAATGGGAAAAAAACATACCAGGTAAAATTCCTTTGAAGTACAAAGGTCTTCTCAGGGTCTGGACCAGGCAATTTTACCTGTGGTCATTAGGGATGGGCAAGAACTGATTCACAACCTTAAATTCATCACAAATTTCACTAGTTTGGGCCTCCCTGGCCCATTTTGCATGGCGGTGGCCCACCAGCCGTAGATGATGAGATGTTGCCGAGCAGAAAGCTCTGCAGAAAGCTCTGCAGAAAGTTTACCGTGTCCCCCTGGGGGACACATTTCAGCGATGGATCTGCTCCGGCACCGAAATGTGTCCCACTGCGAAACAAAGCAGAGGTGAAATAGTTCTGCCATGCAGGGGGGCCCATGTGGGTGTTACCCGAGAGGTAGCCCATAATGGAAGGGTGCCTCACACAGGGATACCTTCATGCACAGAAGCCCATGACTGGACTCTGAGCAGGTTGTCACACACAGAAACCAGCCTGGCAGAGACTGACTATGGAGTCAGTAGGGCCCCTTAAGAAACCTAGGAAGCCAGGATAAGTCTCCATCTTGTTTCGGCTTCACTAGATTTCTTACATTTCCTCCTTGCCCAACTGACTGAGCTAAATGTGCATGTTATCTAAATCACCCCCCCCCCAGCCACAGACCATTAGACTATCTACAGGAAAGGAATATCCCTTCAAGGTACTAACTGCAACTTCTTTTGTCTCTCTTGTCCAGTGTAATTTCTGTCTAGCAGCATCTCTTATCCCCAAATGTCTTCCCCCCAGTCCTTCCTGATAAAACAAAGACAGGGCCATTAGCGACACATTACACCTAGCCAAGGTATTGTTCTACTTGATGAGATTACTCCACACCTCCCACTCTAGTGACATCACAGTTCAAACTCACCTATCAGGTACGCATAATATCAGAGACCAATCAACAATCACAGACCTCCCAGTGGGCAGCCTCTGGGGCTGGCCCGGGAATTTCAAACACTATCAATTTCAAACACTATATCAAGCCTTGCGCACACCCTGTGTGTGTGTGTGTGTGTTGTGTTATCCACACCCAGCATCCTGTCCACCCCTGATGTCGTCAACCCTGTGGGGCTTTTCGCACGCCTTCAAAATCGCACAATGGTTGCCAATTGAAAACGCTACTGATTTGCCGTTATGCACAACGTCGTTGACAATCTGCCACACACCTGAAACCGATCTGCAAAAAGCGCTTCCTTGTAGCGCTTTCAGGGAAATCCCCAAAAGTGGATTCACCCTCCGGAAAGCGATACACTCCTGCAACCAATCTGCAACACTAGCGAAAAAGACCTGTGCGTTAACATTGTTGCAGTTTCTACAAAGTCCCTCCCCCTGGCTCTCTCCTCTGATCTTCCGGCGAAGCGATCGCCATTTTTTTTTCTCCGAGCGAGCAGGGATAAACGCACCAGCGAGCTTCTTTCTGTTTAGAGGCTTCCCCGGCTTCAGTCCCTCCCCTTCAGTCACTAAGCACAAAGAACAGAAAAGCCCGTTTGCTGATGTATTTTCCCTTTATTTTTTACACATTCATTCAGCTGAAAATCGGGCCCGTGAGGGGGGGGGGATTTTTTTTTTTCACTCGGAGGGAGCGTGGCAACGATGAAATGACAGCTCAAACACACCAGGCAGCTGGATGGGTCTCTCCGTTGCAACGAATCAACACAGATTCATTGCAATGGGTCTGTTTTTTTTTTTTTTAAACTTTCTTAAAGGGAAAGGGGCTGTTTGGAAGCATGCTAACGGCTGCCCATTGGCTGCTTGACGGCCAGGGGCGGGACGAGCTTGGCAAAAGGCGCTTCCTTTCTAGCGATTTCTGCCGAGACCGGAAGCCTGTGGGAAACGCTACAAAACGCAACTGGATTCCACTACAAAGGCAGGTATGCATAACGACGAATTCCACTATTTTAAATGGCGATTTTTCATTCAGCAACCAATTTGCTACAAAGATCCCGGTGCGGAAAGCCCCTGTGTCTGGGCTGCTTGGATCCAAGAAAGGTGCAGTATCTTGAACTTGTCCCCCTGTAGAACTTAGTGCAACTTGTCGCCCTGTAGAACTTTGTGTATGTATGGTTTTGCTTATGTGTGTGTTTTGAATGTACCCTGATATTTTCCCCAAATAAATCCCCTGAGTGTAAACTTAATTGTCTTCTTCATTTAAGAAGGGTTTCTTCCAGGGAAAGGACCCCGTAAAAATTGGTAGTAAAAGATCCTGTGTTACCCAGCCTCTTGCTATATTCATGATTCCCCAGCAATTTGGGTAACAAGGGGGGGGGTTATTTTGCAGGAGCATGGGATTGCATTCCATGCAATCCCACCTTCCTGCAAAAAAGAAAAATGAATGCTCCAGTCTACCCCGCGGTGCAGCAAAGCACCACAAAGCTGACTGGAACATTATTTGCCCCCTCTGGACCACCGTAAGGCCCTGTTGGCCCCCGCCGCAGCTAAGGGAATACGGATTCTCGTGCATTCCCTTAGACCAGAGCAACTGAGGGCCTGATCCACTTCAATATGACCGCCCTTTCAGCATTTTGCACCTGTGCAGAATCAGCCCCTGAAACCCAGGTTCAGAGGAGGCACCTCGACTGAACATTTCCTGGACCTTTTGTTCGGTTTGTTTCAGAGCTTCTGGGTTGTCTGGGTTTCCAAGTTGTGTTCATCCCTTGTAGCCATATTGTACTGTCTAAGCACTTAAAATGCAGATGGCTTCCACATATCCGTTTATACTGGTGAGGCATTCCTTTCCCACAGTCAGTTGGAAGTGTAATTAAACCAATGGTTTCATGAAGCACTTAATTTAGCATTATATTCCCTATAAAAATCCAGTAAGCATCCTACTATATACCATTCAGGAAAAGTTTTCATTCCTCCTGCTATTGTTCATTTAATTTCCTTTTAAGAGGCTTTTAGTTCTTGACTTAATTAACTATTTCCTGTCCGCGCATGTGGATGCTGTTTGCCTCTTTAATACTCAGGTCCTGTTTTAGGGAACAGCAAACTGCTTCAGCTGCAAAGAGTAATTCCTCGCAAAGTGAAAGTGCCACTCAACTCTCCAAAGAATTGACAGAGGAATTAAGGGCCCATTCAAGGATTTAGCAGCAGCACAAGTTAACAGGAAACAGCTAGTTTAGCAGAAGCCTCTTCAAGAAGAGAGGAAAACCTGAACGGGCAGTAACATACTAGATAAGCCAGAACTGCAATGGCATTTTAAGCCAAAAACATTCACCACAAATAACATCTGAAAAAAATAAAGGAAAAATAGTACAGAAAATACATTCAAGTGGGACTGAAGTCTAGCACAACAAAAACTGAATCTTAATTTTTTTTATTTGGGACAATGTGACTGTAATGTGGTTAGTAATATGTAATGTAATTTTGAATCTACCTCTCTGGTCTCAGGACAAGATAGGCTGCCAGCATGGCTTGTCCCTTGCAGGGCTGCTCCCATGCTTGGGTGGAGACGGAGGGGGCAGCAGCCAGTCTCTTTTAGCTATTTCTTTTCACAACTGGGAAAGTGTCTGCCCTTAATTACTAACAGGGACAGTTTTATTTCTCATGTTTTGTGAACTACAACTGAACTCAAAAGGACTGATTAACTGTTTTAGCAATTTGGATATTATGACACAGTTTACTAATTTGCCACGATTTACTTTTGCCTTACATCTGTACACTTATGATCCTGGTTCCATTTAGTCTGAGGAAGAGTGCCTGCACTCAATAGCTCATGCCTTGAATAAATCTTTGTTGCTCTTAAAGGTGCTATTGGACGCAATTTTTGTTGTGCAGAAAATACAGTTATATACAGCAGGTTAGCAACAAATGTCTGGATTCCCCATAAAACTGCATGAATAAATGATGTTCAGTCCAGACTAAACATTACTGCAGAAGTGAGCACAATTTTTGTACCTGGATTGATTGATAGTTCCCTCAATGTTGCTGTGGGTTCTTGCGCTCCTCATTCAGTTACATAATGGCTGTGAGTCAGAAGACAAGTGCAAGAAGATCCCTGATTCGATCCCATCTCCAGTCATAGACCAATAATCTTAGTATGGCGTCTTCCACACAGAGAAAGGTGTGTGTTGTTTCCCTGTGGCTGCTTCAGCTGGGGACAATGGTCAACTTCCCCACATTCCCGACAGAAGCCCCTGCCCCTGCCCCTGCTGCAGAAGGGCTGATCTAGTAGAGCATCATAACATCTACAAAGTTCTTAGCTTGCTTTCTTTTTTGAAGTGAAGGTCTGTTGACAGGCTGCGCTAAATGCGAGTTGGGTTGGGGCACATGACTGCATCCCCTACCACCTGCCTTGATCCACTTAACTTTTTTTAACGGCTATGCTTTTTAAAAAAAGAACATTGTGCTTCTCCCATGCCAGAGTTCATATCTGCTTCAATATAAAAATAAATAAAAATACGCAGGTGAATTGCAGCAAAGCTTTCCCCACATAGCAAGGCTAAGACGATTATGTGTGGATGTCACTTTATCGTAAAGAAATCTTGGGTCTTGGATTTCCCTTACAAAAAACCATTGATTGGACATAGGAAATCCTTTTCTGATTTACTTTCTACAAATGTCAATCTGCGTTATTAGACAGTGGGGGGATTTGTCATGGGGAACATTCATTACAGTTCACTAACAACACTTTTTCTCTGTTGCAGTTCACTAACAACACTTTTTCTCTGTTGCATCAGAACACGTTACAACCACAAATGCACTGATCAACGTCATGCATTGAGCTGGTGTTAATACATGCATCTCCAGAATTCACCACAATATACGTATATCAAAGTGCCTGCATTTACAAGTGGAAATACTCCCTTAATTGCAGCCCCCACCCCCAAAAAAGAAGGAAGCACTGTCTGAAACAACAGATTATGGATGTCTGAGAACTGAATTTGACCATGTAGAATCATAGAATCACAGAGTTGGAAGGAACTTCATGGGTCATCTAGTCCAACCCCCTGCACTATGCAGGACACTCACATCCCAATCACTCATCTACTGTAACCTGCCACCCCCTTGAGCCTTCACATAATCAGCCTCTCCGTCAGATGGCTCTCCAGCCTCTGTTTAAAAATTTCCAAAGATGGAGAACCCACCACCTCCCGAGGAAGCCTGTTCCACTGAGAAACTGCTCTAGCTGTCAGGAACTTCTTCCGGATGTTTAGATGGAACGTGTCCCAAGTTCTGTGGATAATCCAACACTGAGAAAACCAGATAACACTTCCTTTTATATATAACAATATATAGTACTGCCTTATTCTATGGACAGTTTCAGAACTCAAAAGTGGATCCTCAGACTTTAGCAGCTCAGAACTCACAGAATCCTAGAGCTGGAAGGGACCTCCTGGGTCATCTAGTCCAACCCCCTGCACTAGGCAGGACACTCGCAACTCTTACCTCATCATCCTTGTACCACGAGAGGTTCTCAGCTGTCAGAACAAACCAGTACTCTTTGGCGCCACCCTTCATGATGCCGATGTTGTTGATGGTGAGCCAGCCCTTGCGGATCACCTATGTCGATAAAAATGTGTCGGCATTATACGTGCTGGCAACGGATACAAGCAAAGAGGTAGAGAAAGTGGCAAACACAAAAGCAAACACAGCTGCACAGCAAATGGCCCGGATTGGCCCTAATATCTACTTGGGCATCCTTCCCAGAGGAAGCACTTCGTCTTTAAACCAGGAGAAGCAGGCAGACAAGGGATGCTGGGAGGATGGAGGGAATTTAGCTATCTTAAGGTTCATGTGTCCACGCGTGAGTAAGACTCTGGCAAAAAGGGACACAGAGCTGCCATGGAGACCACTGGCACTGCCTGTGATCCTGGACTCACTTGTGGGAATCAACTGACATTAAGTAGCAGGAAACTAAAATCAGAAAAGGGAAAACAGACCACGCCATCCAGCATGGTTAGAAGGAGGAAGTCTTCCTAAGGCAATCGTTACTGTTAGGGTTGCAAGAACCAGTGTTTAAGAGAACTTTATGGAGGGGATCAATTGGTTACCTCCTAAAATAAAAAATATCTTGTTCTAAAATAAAAAGAAATGTTATGTCCTTGAAGGCCCCAAAGTTCTAGAATAAGAGACATCCATATAAAACAAAGGAGATCTGGCAACCCCAACCCCCACTTGGTGGTGGGGATAAACCAGGGCTGTGTGTAATCCAAGTGTTCAGAAAAAGCACAACATATAGAACTTGGCATAGAAGTAGCTTCCTAAGAATCTTGGTGGCTATTTATTAATTTTTAAAAGAAGATTCTCAAGGCCTTATGCCTACCGAGATAAGCTTGTGGCCTCAGAAGCAGCTAAACAAGGCTTCCCGTGGTCAGTGTGTGAGTCTCTCGTGTCAAACACATTGTCTTGCTCCTTTTCCATAGGACTAGCAGAAGCAAACTTTTGCTTATTTTACACAATGAAGGTGTAAAATGCAGGCTATGGAATTCAGCTTTTCCTATCATATAATCTAGGCTACTTTAACATTGAAGGCTGCTAAAAATGTAGATTACACACAACCCTGTATAGATACCACTGCATTATAGAGATACGAGTTGATTAAATAGAAGAAGAGAGAGAAAAAGACAACAAACAAAAGCGTTAATAGCGTTAAAATTGTATCTAGAAACAAAGGTGCATCTGGAAATCATCTCCTGGATTTTACAGGTATATATGTGTCTGTGTGTCAGTGAATGTGTCTGTATATGTCTGTGTGTGCATGTACACATGCTCAGAGGAAGCATCTATAGTGCTTGGGTAATACAGTCACTATACCAAATAAATATCACCAGCCTAAAAGCTTGTTAGGGTGAACAATCTATATTCCAAGAAGAATTTACAGAATGTGAAGGCTTGCAGACTTCCAAAGAACTGACTGGCCCCAAAATGTGTGGGTATATTATTGTTATCACAACTGTTGCAGTTCTCATTCTGTTCCGACGTTTATGGATACCACCATTCATATTTTCATTAACAACCAACAAAATTCTAAATCAGGTAGGGATGCCCAGTATCTATTCCAGGGGTAGTCAAACTGTGACCCTCCAGACTTCTGTCCATGGACTACAATTTCCATGAGCCCCTGCCAGCATAAGCTGACAGGGGCTCATGGGAATTGTAGTCCATGGACACCTGGAGGGCCGCAGTTTGACTACTATTATATATGCTTTCAAAAATATTTATTAAACTTATTTTATGGTTTTAACATAGGAACCACTGACTGACCAGGCCCACATCTTTTTAGTTTCAGGAATGTTGCTGTATCAAGTACTGGACACTTTAAATTCTTGTACATTGCAGGCTTTTATTTTGGCACTCCCACAAAAGTCTTAATTGTGTGACTGAAGACAAGCTGTGTGTATGTAAGAAAATATTCTAAAAAAATATGTTTATTTACAAAAGACATCCTGTTAAACACAGCTTGTATCTAAAATGCTAAGAGTTTCTATTAGAATTATACATAACCACACCCAGTCGGACATTCTGAGGATGGTTCCACTTCCACTGGCAGCCATTTTATCAAAATTCATCAGGCTCCCTGTCTAAGAGTGGTTGAAGGATTCACAAGGCCCATAGCACCTGAGCCAGTTTAAGGATTTGGGGCAGGAGCAGCCAGGCTGGGGGCAGAGGGCCCTCCCCCCTAATGGAAATGGTGTCACTTCCAGTGTCCTTAAAGAGGGAAAAGGGGGAAAGGGAGTTATGGCCCTGATCTGGGGGAGAAGCACAGAGTGGGGACCCTGGAAGCACGGGGCCCATAGAGCTATATGGATAAATGGGTCCTGAGGTGCCCACAAGCTCAAAAAGGTTGGAGACCCCTGTGGTACATTCTACTGCAAAGCATAGTCTGAAGGCTGCTAGTTACTGTATATACTCGCATATAAGCCGAGTTTTCCAGCACAGTTTTTAGCACTTAAAGGACCTCCTCGGCTTATACGCGGGTAATTGATTAATAGCCTGCCCCCAACCAGCCAATCACAGTATTGCATCTGCAATCTTAGCTCTTTGCAAGTGAGCTAGTGGCCTCTAGTTAACCTTTGCCCTTCTGCAAAGATCTTGAAAGCTTACTATGGCAGCTTGTAGGACATCAATGGTTTGACTGACGGATTCTGATATTTCCCCCCCCCCTTCTTTTCCTAATCACTTCTTCCAAACTATTCTTTTGGTTTCTGGGGGTGGGGTGGGGTGGGTTTTGGGGGTGCTTTGGGATTTACTGTTTTTTCAGTGTTTCTTCTTTTATTTGATGGGCAGCATTGTTTGCCTTTTCTTCTTGGGGTTGTGTTTCTTTTAAAAGTTGATTTTTACAGTTCTTTCTTTCAGTGTTTTGTTCTGGGGGGCACTGTAGCCCCCAGTTTGGTAGCTGCTGTACTTGTTGTAGTAGGTTGCCAACTTTGGGTACTATTGTTCTGTTCTAGTTTGCTAGCCTGGGGGCACTATTTGGTTCTTCTGTCAGAGCTGTTTTCACAGAGCAGTTCTGTCAGAGCTCTCTCAGGGTGTCTGGCATCAAGAGAGGAAGGGAAGGCAATTGTAAGCCACTTTGAGACTCCTTTGGTTAGTGAAAAGTAGGGTACAAAAACCAGCAGCTATTCATCCTCTTGACTTTTCTGTATTTGTTGGGAGGGAGGCTGGATGGGAAAGCCCGTGATGATTGAGCATGGATTAAGCACTTAGGCCACCCTGTAAATTTACCAGTAGCCTGCTGCATTTCCCACCCTCGGCTTATATGTGGGTCAACAAGTTTGCTTCGGCTTATACATGGGTCGGCTTATATGCGAGTATATACGGTATTTTGCCATGCAAGTTAATCTCTTGAGTGACAAGGCTCTGTGACAAAGTCAGCAAAAATGGTTTTGCAATTATGGGGCACATACAGTCTCAAGCATGCTTGCCACATCCCATACAAATCCAAGATGTAGCATCTCTTTCTCAAGCACACAATCTTGAAAAACAATTTTATTTTCTATAGAAGTGAAACTGTCCCAAACTTTTAATTAAATTTTGATTAAAGTGAGGCAGAGGTGCTAGGAGGAAGGAATAAAATTGCTGGAAATGGTCCACAATCCACCACTGTCCCTGTTCTTACACTATAGGATCTCTGCATCAACCCAGAGTATGGAATTCAGAAAAATACACTTTTACTTTAAAATAATGGAAATTTCAGATCTAAAGGTAAGGTAAGGTAAAGGTATCCCCTGTGCAAGCACCGAGTCATGTCTGACCCTTGGGGTGACGCCCTCTAGCGTTTTCATGGCAGACTCAATACGGGGTGGTTTGCCAGTGCCTTCCCCAGTCATGACCGTTTACCCCCCAGCAAGCTGGGTACTCATTTTACCGACCTCGGAAGGATGGAAGGCTGAGTCAACCTTGAGCCGGCTGCTGGGATTGAACTCCCAGCCTCATGGGCAAAGCTGTCAGATGGCTGCCTTACCACTCTGCGCCACAAGAGGCTCATTTCAGATCTAAGGCTGAGTAAATCCACAGGTTTCAGTAAATCCACAAATTTCAGATCTAAGGCTGAGTAAATCCACAGGCATTCAAAGGCACTTGATAAAAGTCCCAGATTCAGGGGGATTTCCAGCGCACAGAATGCTTAGGCCCCTTAATTTCTCCAAACACCTAGCCATTTCTTCTGTTTCTTCCTTCTGAGAGAGGGAATGGCTATTATGGCAACATCCATTTCAATATTTTAAATGTGATATTTCTATGAATTTATACTTCATATAATTATTGCTGCAGAAGGATCAAAAGCAAATTAATTACTCATATACAAATGGAGCTGGAACATAACATAAAAGTAAAATTCACTGGAAAGATCATGTGAAAGTGTGCAACATTAATGTAGTGCAAAGACTTGTACCTATTTAAAATCAAGAATATATTGTTGTTGATAGAAATGAATAAATGGTAAACACTTATGTCCCAAACTTTGCGTTTTCCTTGTATCTTCCATTAATTATACAATCTCTGTTGTTTTTTGCTATTTCAGTGATTTTGCAGGTTTATGCAATCTTTATTTAATGCCCATAACCACAGGCAGAATTAAATAGGGAGGGGAGAGCACAGTGGCGAATGGTGCTGTCCAGGGCAGAGATTCCAAGACTCCACAGTCAGGCAGCAAGTCCTTGGGTTAAATCTTGCCCCTGCCCTAATGCTTTCTTTGGTCTTAGGAAAGCCCTCAGCCTCTTATCAACAACTGGAAGATAATTCTCACTTATCTTACTGCTTTAATAGATTAAACAACATAATGGACTCAACAAGATACCGTGTAACACCTTGAACCCTTGATAGTCCTAAACATTACTTGGAATCTATCAAGGGTTTTATCACAGAAAGTTCTATATTGAAGAGATGAAATGATCAATCTATTCCAGCAGTAAGAACATGAGAAGAGCCCTGCTGGATCAGACTAGAAGTCCATCGTCCAGCCTCCTGTCTCACTTTGTGGCCAACCAGTTCCTCTGGAGGGCCAGGAACAGGACAGAGAGGCCGAGGCCTTCCTAAGGACATCAGAAGAGCCCTGCTGGGGTCAGACTAGTGGTTTCACACAGTGGCCAACCAGTTCCTCTGGATGGCCAATAATAGGGCATAGAGACCAAGGCCTTCCCCTGATGTTGTCTCCTGGTGCTGGGATTCAAAGGATTAGTACCTCTGAATGTGGAGGTTCCCCTAAGTGACTATGGCTAGTATGAATCTACCTATCTAATCCCCCTTTAAAGCTGTTTATTCCTGTGGCCACCACTACAATCTAATCAAGTGATTCAATGAGATTTTATTAGTCAACAACTTAATTTCATACGTATTTCCCCCCAAAAGGATGACTTTGGGAGCAAATCTATCGTACAGATATAAAGTCAACTGCTCATTGCCACTATTGTCAGCAGTTGTGTATTTATAATTGTTATTTAGCCTATGCAGAATGAGGTGGCTGTAATGGTTCTCTTTTAAAGTTGGCATCCATAGACGGAATACTGATGGATCTTGTGTAAAGATCCGGAGGTGATCTTGTCCAGAAGCTCCTTATAAGACGGACCAACAAGATTTTGGGAAGAATGAGCTTCTGAGAGTTGAAGGTTTTTGTGTCGGATCTGCTATCACTCTCAAATCTAGCCGTCTTATGGCTACCTATCTTCTGAAAAAAGGCTACCCTGGTATCTGCAGGACACATTCCATTCCAATCTGAAACTATTTTTGTCTTCTAGTTCTAATGAAGCGGAGCATATTTTGACAAGATGTCTTGTATTGTTTTAGTGATGCTCTCACAAACAATTTCAAATTTAATCACGGTGGTTGCCAAAGGTTTATTTCTTATATTGAAATAAAGTTTTTTAACCAGAAATACTGAAACCAAAGAATATTCTTGTTCTTTCACTGCAATTCATCTAAACTCAAACAAACAGATCTTGTTAAATTGTGGAAAATCTTATTACATTTCACTTTGAGTCTCAGTGACTCAGGTGGTATTAAATTATGATAAATGTATTTCCAAAGGAGACACAATTTTGTCTCCTTTTTTATACCTATGATCCAGTGATTCATCTATTTACATCTGAACCAGAGATGGGGCCAATTTTTGAATAAAATAAAAAATACTAATTTAAAATAAAATAAAAATAATAAAATAATGAGCTAAAGAAACTAAACCCTGTCCCCTCCTTCTCCTAACTTTTCTATGTTCCATTGTTTGAACCCTTTTCCTTCCTACCCAAGTAAATCGACCAAGTTGAAAGCAACCACATGTAGCAATATGAAACATGACACTGGATTGAATGCTGCTGGGGGGGGGGGGGTATTTATTTATTTATTTATTTATTTATTTAGATTTTTATACCACCCTTCCCTACGGCTCTGGGGAATGGGATCTTTTATAGATTTTTATTGTGGGGTTTTTATGTATTGTAACCTGCCTCAAGCCAGTAAGTAACTGGGAGTGGAGGGTAATAAATAGAAACATTTACCTTTTCTCACATTTGTGTGTGTTCCCCACAGCCACACAGCAGCTTCAGGCAAATGGTTCTTTTTTTTTTTTTTTTTTTAAAGGAGAGCTCAAACAAGCTCAAAATAGTGCTGTGAGGAGGGGGGGACTCTTGCCACCCCTCCCCCAGTCGTCTTACACAAAAACTGTACGGGGGGAACTTATGCCATAGGTTTTGCTGCTCCATCTGAAATATAGGAACAGCAAAATCAATGAATTAACTCCCTCCCCAGCATGGTTTTCATGCAAGAAAACTACATGGGGGGAGGGATGCTGCCCTCCCTCTGCAGTGCTGTTTGGGCATTGTTTCCTGTTTGGCTTTCCCTTTTTAATTTAGAAGCAGCTATGTAGCTGTGTATGAAAACATGTAAAAACACATGAACAAAAGGTAACACGGCGTTTGGCCCCAAGAGAAAGCAAGGTTTAAGTCTCCTCATCCTTGCGCTCCTTTTAAAAAATATAGACACTCCTGTCATTCTAATACAGCTGGATCTTGCTTGGACCCAATAAAAAATCATGAAGAAAATCACATACCTGCAAATATATACACATCATTTATTTGTGTGGCTGTGTACATACATAATGCGGGTATGTGTGTTTTTAATTGCATTAGTGTAGACCTTTGCATTTGTATCTGGTGAAGTGTGCATGCACACAAAAGCTTACAGCTTAAATAAAACTTTCTTGGTCTTAAAGGTGCCACTGAACTCAAACTTTGTTCTGCTGCTTTAGTTGTGTGCATGTGTGATCTATGCCAGGCATACTTGCTTGACTATGCAGAGCCATAGCAATGGGACATCAGCACTGGAGACTTCCGATGCTCCCATTCTGCTACCAGCTATAAATCCAGGCATGAGGAAGCAGCATTCAAAATAAAGAAAAACACGGCAGATCTATTTCATAGGCAGATTTTGCCACTCGTGTTGGCCTGTTTCCTTCCTTATTCAGACAGCTAGGGAACACTACGGAGTGACTGCAATTGTTGCTTGCTGTACAACAATTCTGACATTCTCTAATCAGACAACCCCAAATCCTGCAACGGGAATTAATTCCAGAAACAGAAACGTATATGGCAGGCCAAATACAGCCCCCACTAGCTATGTATTGTATCCAAATAGATGTTTGATGGTTTCCTTCCATGTTGGTCATCTTATGGCAGCAACAACAGAAGACTTATGTCCTTGGTGAGCCACCAGGCATGGCTGGAGTGTTCAACCCTATGGGATCCAAGTTGTGCTTTTCTGACTACAGGAATAACATATCCTAACAGGTCTTTCTCACAAGTGATGCTTGACAGTGGCAAACACATGTCCTCAGTCACCTTTAAAGCATCAGAAGCATGCAGGCCCTTTGCTGAACACTCCTTTCCATTGTTTTTGATACACAATCTGTCCTTTTAAAGACTTCCCCCACAGCTGGTACAGAAATTATCCCTGCTGGGAGAATATAGATCCCATGGCATGGTTGGAAGAAACATGATATAACCACCTTTCCGAAGATAAGCAAGTATGGCTCTAGAGCAGGAGTGCCCACACTGTGGCTGTCCAGTTGTCCATAGACTACAATTCCCAGGAGCCCCTGCCAGCATGTATTGGTGTAGAGGAAGGCAGGATTCGGCATCCACTCCCACAGACCCCTTTGGTCTTTCAAGTGTGTGCTCCTACTTGCTTTAGATATTTCAGCATAGCCACATTGAAGTCATGGGTCTGCTGCCTTCATGGGTCATTTTGACCTGAGAGTAGCTCCAAGTTCTACATGGAACATTCCAATTACCTCAGAGCTTCCCACAGGAAACATATAAAGTGTGGGCAGCATACTTGTATCTTTAAACACGCATAAGCATGTATACAGGTGTTTAAAGACACAGTATGTTGCCCATCAAATGTTCATGCTTGTGCAGGGGGTGGGAACAGTATACCCACAGCTATTGCATCTGCCTTGTACAGTGTGAGCCACCTGGATTGCCTTTTTTTCCTGATGCAGGGAGCAATAATTTCACATCCAGATCTCCATACCAGTCTTCCCTACCTAGTCACTCTACCCAGATGGGTGATTAAATTCTCATGGCCTTTGCTCGCCTGTTTCCTGTTCACCAGGACCTATTATGGGGTTTTAATTCCTTCTCCGTACCCTGTCCTGTAACAGATGGAAGGATTTCTATTTTTCCCCAGATGCACCTAAATTAGTACTAGTTAGCACCGCACATCAACTGGCCTTTTACTCACCAGGATCTCATCCTGCAAAAAGGGGGCCATAGCAACAACAGCAGCAGCAGAGAAGACAGGAGCAAAGAAAAGAGAGATCATTACTCAAGAAAGCGGGAGCAGGAGAAAGAAACTAGGAACTAGGCCCCAGAAATGGGAAAAATAAAACATTTATAATCAAAATCTTTTTGCCAAATTAGTATTTCAATTGCAAAAACATTATCAAGCCAATATCTCAAAGTAAAATCAGCTAAGGTACATGGGGGAAGGAAATTAAAAAAGCACACGCTGGCCAAAGCCAAATCCAAAAATGAGCCATTAACAGACGGAATGGATCCTTGGTAGTCCTACACACAACCTCTTTCAGGAGCAGAACACCTTCAGGACACTGTGTGTCAAGGGATGCTATGATCTGGATTTGGAAGAGAAACCAGTAAAATCTTACCTTCAGAAATGGCTTTGATAGAAAAGGCTTTGATAGTCTACCTAAGGATGTCTTTACACTACAAATTGGTTACACAGCAGATTACCTAGCAAGGCTTTCTCCCACAAAATCCCAGGTATTGTAAGCTGAATCTTCAATATGAGGGATCACTAGCCTCCCCACACAGAAGTACAGCGCGATGTTTTAGGCATTGGAAGTTACCATGAAAATAATTTAAACCTCATGTACGGATACCCTCTAAGGTCCCCCCCCCAAGGTTACACTGTTGTACAAAGCAGAGTTGCCAGCTGACTGGGAAAATACGCTGTTCTGACCTGATTCTGTGTCTTCAACTTAAAGCCTGAAACTGGCAAATGAAGCTTTTCATAGCATGATGCTGAATACTGCCTCTTGTTAGCTGTTGCAGAACAGTATGTCGGAGCCAGTTCAAAAGTTAGCAACCATGCATAAAGTGAAGGGTACCCAAGTGGCATGCTCTGAGATGAGATTTACTAAAATCTGACAAACATTTCCCCCCCTCTCTAAAACCAAGCAGGTCCACGGCTGTCATCATGCAGCTGGGTTCTTCCCTTTCCAGCAAAGCAACCTCTTGTTTCACTGAAAATGCGCCGTTGTCTTAATTCCACCACCAGAGAAAAGTGTGTGTGATTAATCACATGGAAATGCCCTGGTCAAAATTCACCCAATATGGCATGGAGCCAATGATTCATTCAAAAAACTTACCCCAGCCCATCTAGTCAACCAGGGCTAAGCTAGGAGGTAACAAACACACAGTCACAGTTTTAGCTATGTTATGTCACCTATTATTCAACTGCAGTTTAAAGCCCTGTTGTGGATCCATCTCTTAGGACAGAGGGATTTGGAGGAGGGGGGGCAATATGGAGCATTTTGCTTCAGTGTGGTGCGCTGGATTAGATGGCATTTAGTTTCATCTCATCTTCTTGATTATATGGACACAGCCTGCAAAGCAAAATGTGTCTCCATTTGAAACTGATAGCTCGTGTTGGTAATTAACAGAACCTACCTGATTACCAGCTGCTTTCTTCTTGCTCATCTGGCTGCTCCTCTGCTGAGCACTACAGGAGACATCAAATATGGAAGACACTTCAAACTTGCTCAGTTTTTATTCTCTTGGGACTGGTGATGTGAAACCAAACTTCCTGGACTCAGATGCAAATAAACCTATAGCTAGAGTTCTTCAACTTTCTTAGCCTTCCCATTCCCATTGGCTGGTGATGGCAAAGAACGCGTTATTTGATGCTTCTGAGGCAGCTGATTGAAATGTTTCAGTGATCAGACCCTTCCCATCCGGCAGTTGTTGGAACATGCAAGATCTGCAGTGTGCCAGATTCAAAAGCACAGGAAGCATATCCTGTAGGGAGCATGGGGGCAGATGTGCATTTAGCATACGTAGATTAAGAACTTCCTGATATCGTTCGAATTATCTCCCCTACTATGTCCTGACTGGCTCACTTGGAGACTTCCTGCTACTTTGAGCACACTTCCTCCTTGCTTGCCGCCTGAACATACAGAATGAACAACAGAACAGTTTGACTGTTCGGACTACTTCTCTCACTCCTCTTTCTGTACAAAGTTGTTTCTCCTCATAATAAAAACATTTTATTCTTTAAAACAGTGTGGGGCACCTCTTTGCATAGCTAAACTCTGCCAACAGCAATAAATGGATAAATGATACACAGTTGAGGCAGGGATTATGATTAACCTTGTTAGTCCATGTAATTCAAGGTGCCAAGTGCTATACTTCATTTTCCAGGGAGTTTCCTCCAAGGCCTGGGAGATTCTCACATACACACATCACCCAGTCAAGACATTAAGTAACTTACAGTGACAAGGGATACGGATAATAGAATCAGAGTCCAGTAGCACCTTTAAGTCCAACAAAGATTTATTCAGGGCATGAGCTTTCGAGTGCAAGTACTCTTCGTCAGACTAAGAACTCCTTACATGACCGTGGGAATATATAGCAAAAAATAATTCTGTTACATTAGTAAACTGTGTCACACATCCAAATACAGCCAATGATAAGGATGTTTGACACGTATACATCCAAATACAGCCAATGATAAGGATGTTTGACATGTATAGCAGGCAAAATTTTAGAATAAATAATCAAACAGTTGTTGTTTGAGCAATTACCAAGAGTCAGCATGGCTTTCTCAAGAATAAGACATGCCAGACTAACCTTATTCTTTTTTGAGAAGGTTACTACCTTGCTAGATCAGGGGAATGCTGTGGACATAATTTACCTTGATTTCAGTAAGGCTTTGATAAGGTTCCACAATATTCCTATCAACAATTTGGTAAAAGGCAGTATGAATCCTATTACCGTTAGGTGAATCGAGAACTGGTTGTCAGATGACACCCAAAGGGTGCTTGCAAATTGTTCATCATCTTGAACTGGAATGCCTTAGGGATCTGTCCTGGGCCCGGTGTTCAACATATTTATAAATGATTTGGATTTGGATGAAGGAGTAGAGGGGGGTACTTATCAAATTTGCAGGTGACACTAAAATGGAAAGGGTAGCAAACACACCGGAAGACAGAATCAGAATACAGGATGATCTTGACAAGCTAGAAAATTGGGCTAAAAGGAATAAAATGAATTTCAATAGTGATAAATGTAAAGTTCTTCATTTAGGTAGGAAAAATCAAATGTATCACTTTAGGATG
The DNA here is from genome assembly GCF_049243985.1 of Paroedura picta. NCBI lineage: Eukaryota > Metazoa > Chordata > Lepidosauria > Squamata > Gekkonidae > Paroedura > Paroedura picta. The sequence continues at coordinate 50,622,970 of NC_135380.1, read as the reverse complement.
GACGAGAATTGTCTTGGCAGCAGTACGTGTGAAAAGGATCTGTTGGTCTTAGTAGACCTTATATTGAATATGAGTCAGCAGTGTGACTTGGTTGCTAAAAAGGCAAATGGGATTTTGGGCTGTATCAAATGGAGTATAGTGTCCAGATCACACGAGGTGATGTTACCACTTTACTCCGCTCTGGTAAGATCTCACCTGGAGTCCTGTGTTCAGTTTTGGGCACCACAACTGAAGAAAGATGTAGACAAACTGGAGCATGTCCAGAGGAAGGCTACAAAGATGGTTAGGAGTTTGGAGACAACATCCTGTGAGGAAAGGTTGGGGGAGTTTGGTCTGTTTAGCCTGGAGGGAAGACGACTAAGAGGTGATATGATAACCATCTTCAAATACTTGAAGGGATGTCTTAGTGGTCCCCAACCTTTTTATCACCGGGGACCAGTCAACGCTTGACAATTTTACTAAGGCCCGGGGGGGGGGGTAGTCTTTAATGCCGAGGGACGTTGCTGCCGCCGCCTGAGCCCCTGTTCCACTTGCTTTCCTGGTGGTGCCCCTGACTTCCCGCTGCCCGCTGGCGGGCACTGCCAGCAGCTGCGCAGTGCCACACTGAGGGGGAGCCCCAGCCATGGCAGCTGCTGGAGAGCACCAAAGGTGAGCCAGTGGCAGAGTGGCAGGGCAGCCCCCGAGGCAGCAGCCAGGGAGGAGGACGAGGAGGAGCCATGGTCCGGTACCGACTGATCCATGGACCGGTCCCGGTCCCCGGATCGGGGGTTGGGGACCGCTAGAAGATGGAGCAGAGTTGTTTTCTGTTGCCCCAGAACTAGTGGGTTGTAATTAATTCAGAAGAATTTTCAGCTAAACATCCAGAAGTCATTCCTGGACCCAAAAGAGCTTCCTCAGGAGGTGGTTGGTTTGGAACTTTTAAGCAGAGGCTAGATAGCCATCTGACAGAAATGCTGATTTTATGAATTTAGGCAGATTTAGAGTAGATGGGCAGGAAGGGATGTGTCAGTGTTTATCTCTTATGGTCCTTCCTTGCATACCCAGAGAACTGCTGACTACCACTGTGGGATGGTAGGCGAATTTCCTCCAGGCCAGGCTAGATTCTGGAGATTTCATGGGGGGATCACTTGGACATGAAATTGGGGTCACTGTCGGTGGGCAGGTAGATGTGAGTTCCTGCATTGTGCAGGAGACTGGACTAAATGATTATATGTTATCTGCAGGAAAATTATTTTTAAAACAATTGTGTTTTTGATTAATCACTAAGATGCTTACAATAAATTCCTATGCAGAGTTGCTCCAGTTAAGCATGTTGATGTCAAAAGGCTTAGCCTGGAGTAACTAGATTGCTAGAATACTATTATGACAGAAACACAGAGAAACTACAGAAACACACACAATCCCTTTTGCTCCCAGTACGTACTTGGCAAATCCTATGAAATCTTCATGGTTTGTATTCATGTAGGCCAGCTCAATGTCTATCAGTAGCATGACCTGTGGTGGGAAGAGAAGGTAAAAAGAAGTAAAACAGAATCTACCGATTAAATCAATTGAGTTACAAAGGGATAAGTGCTGAGCTATACACACAAGAACATGCAACTTTATTTCAATTGTATTACTTAGGAAAAATCACTAACCAATGTCTCCAGCAATATTTGCTGTAGTGGTTTAGGTGAAGGAAACATATCTGTTGAACTCCCAATAGTACAGACAGAGCACTCCTGTCCAATGACATTTAATCTTCATCCGTGAAAATAACTTGCAGGTCAAGGTGACCACTAGGACAGCCACCAATGGGACCTTCCCATTACTTTTACAGGAATGGAGTAGAACTCACCACCAGACTAATTAGAACCCTCAGTCTAAAGGGTTTGGGCCACTCCTAGTCCAGAAACCTTTGGATGAACTGAGGAAAAAAGAGTGATAAGGACAGTTTTCAAGCAATGGCCACCAAAAGGAAAGCTCCTGCCATGAGGCCCAGGTGCCTGGGGTTATGTTCTCTAGATTGTCCACACAATGCCTTCAAGAGAAGCAACAGTAAGCTCTCCACCATGAATAGCATCTTTCACAAAGTGGCCAGTGAGACAGATGGAATGACGAAATTCCACTATTTAATATAGCGTTTCTGCATTCTGAAAACATTTGGCAACATGGTTGATCCAGATGGACTGCCCACAAAGACTCTTCCACTTCTAGGGTTCTAGGATACTTCTGCTTTGATGAGTAGACTGAGGGCTTTCCGCACAAGGACCAATGTTGCCAAATGTTTTCAGAATGCAGAAACGCTATATTAAATAGTGGAATTTCGTCATTCCACGTACCTTTAAATTTAGTGGCGATCGCTTCTCCGGAAGTTCGGGAGCGAGAGCGGGGGAGGGACATTCTTTCTACCGCTACATTGAGAATGCACATGTCTTGCAGCTTGTCTTGCAGCTTGTGAATGCACATGTCTTGCAGCTTGTGCTCAGAAGTGTAGCGATTTTTTCAGGGGGAATCCACTTTTCCCGATTTCCCAAAAAGTGCTACAATGAAGCTCTTTTTGCGGGAGTGTTGCAGGAGTGTTGCAGATTGTGTGCGAGGTCATGCGGAACGTTGAATTAGTAGCGTTTACCAAAGGTAAGACTTCTGCTACATTGAAGTTGTACGGAATGGCCCTGAGTATGTCATTTGCCATCTGAACTACCTAACAGCTATCTGTTGTAATTAGATTAGAGGGTAAATCCATTTCAACTATACAACTTCAGACAATAACAGAGTTCAAATAAATAAAATATTGCATGTGCAAGGCACCTTCGCGCATGCGCGCAGGCACGAAAGTGCCGCGCGTGCGCGATTTCGGCCGCCCAGCATGCATGTGCGCATTGGCAGCCGGCCCGCGCATGCGTGATGCGCGGCGCAGCCCTCATTCCCTCTCCCCGCCCTCCCGCGGTAAGAAGCTTCCCGGGCCGCAAGCTTGCGGCCTGGGAAGCTTTTTACTGCGGGGGGGGGGGGGCGGGGAGAGGGTTTCAGAAGAGAACCTGAGGTAAGAGTTGTGGGTTTAAACCCTTCTGAACTGTCAAGGTTTCAGAAGAGAATCTGAGGTAAGAGTTGTGGGTTTAAACCCTTCTGAACTGTCAAGGTTTCAGAAGAGAACCTGAGGTAAGAGTTGTGGGTTTAAACCCTTCTGAACTGTCAAGGTTTCAGAAGAGAACCTGAGGTAAGAGTTATGGGTTTAAACCCTTCTAAACTGTCAAGGTTTCAGAAGAGAACCTGAGGTAAGAGTTGTGGGTTTAAACCCTTCTGAACTGTCAAGGTTTCAGAAGAGAATCTGAGGTAAGAGTTGTGGGTTTAAACCCTTCTGAACTGTCAAGGTTTCAGAAGAGAATCTGAGGTAAGAGTTGTGGGTTTAAACCCTTCTAAACTGTCAAGGTTTCAGAAGAGAACCTGAGGTAAGAGTTGTGGGTTTAAACCCTTCTAAACTGTCAAGGTTTCAGAAGAGAACCTGAGGTAAGAGTTGTGGGTTTAAACCCTTCTGAACTGTCAAGGTTTCAGAAGAGAACCTGAGGTAAGAGTTGTGGGTGTAAACCCTTCTGAACTGTCAAGGTTTCAGAAGAGAACCTGAGGTAAGAGTTGTGGGTTTAAACCCTTCTGAACTGTCAAAGTTTCAGAAGAGAATCTGAGGTAAGAGTTGTGGAAGTTTTCAGAAGAGAATCTGAGGTAAAAGTTGGGGGTGTAAGCCCTTCTGAACTGTCAAGGTTTCAGCAGAGAATCTGAGGTAAAATGTGTGGATATAAAGCAAACAAACCTTTCTGAACTGAGAGCTGAAATCCCACTATGTTGTGGGGAAGAGAACAGCTCCTAATTTAGCCATTGTTGGAGGACCACAGAAAACACACATCAAATCAAAGGCCTTTCATTTTGTTTAAACAATGTAGTGTAGACAGTGACCACTTCATAGAATTAAGTCTGCCAATAGGCCTGGAGGAAAATGTTCCATCCATTTAACAGAGACTTGCTTTATCAGACAACGATATCAAACTCCCTGCCACGAAAAGTTTCAACTGCCCATTTCCACACCCTGAGCCTGTTAAAAGACTAAGACATTTCCTTCTAGGCCACAAGCAAACATGGTGCACCTTGAACCAATGAGAGTTATGAAGCAGTCCCACGGTCAGCTTCATTCCACTTCATCTTTTGTGTTTGACAGATGAGATCTCCGATCCCATTTGTCAGGGGTGGCCAAACTGTGGCTTGCCAAATGTTCATGGACAACAATTCCCATGAGCCCCTGCCAATAGGTCCAATTGGCAAGGGCTTGTGGGAACAGCTAGAGAGCCACGGTTTGGTCACCCTAGGCCTTCCAGCAATCCCAGAACAGAATTTCCCATACCTTTTTCTGTCAAAGACTGCCCCTCCATCCCAACCTACTGCTCTCTGGGCCATATCCGACAATCACACCTTCACCCTGATGTAATACTAAGAAGCCTTAGCTTCTAAGTATTACATCCCTTACACCACTTGCTAAGGGGAAAAATGAGAGTGGATGAAACCTGAGTGCCTTGGCAGTGTCCTTGTGTTTTTAAACACAGTAAACTGGGCGCTAAGCCCTATTAGTCCCACCCTCAACCCCCCCCCCCACACACACACAGACAGAGAGATTTAAAATGGCAGAAATAAACTTTACCAACCAGTTTATCAATCAGGTGAAAGTATATGCCTCTTGATGGTTTCATTGTTCATGTACAAATAATTCAAAATAGCAATTGATTTCTATTGCAAAACATAACCAGTGAATAGGATTCAACTGCATATGTTTCATTTTAGCCTTATAATGGTTGTGCCCTACACACTGTGATAAGTGACTCCCTTGGGACAGCCCACTCTTGGCAAAATTAATTTTGAAAGGTTTGGTGCCGGGAAGCATTTGAAGCACAATCAGGGACCCTGTTCAGGGCCTCTTGCACCTAAATTTCATCACTGGTACCCCTTCTTAGACAACAAAAAGCTGAAGTTGGTTCCCAGTTCCTTATTCACAAACTCAATGACAACTACTGAAGACAACTTAATAGCTAGAATTTCCTCAGCATTCCATCTCTGCACAGAAGGGTGCAGGGGGGGGGGTGAGGAAATGGAGTTGCCAGATCCAGATCGGAAAACTCCTGAAGATTTGTGGATGGAGCGTGGGCAGGACAGGGATATCAGTGGAGCACAAAGCCAAAGTCTCCCCTCCAAAGCATCCTTCTTCTCCAGGGAAACTGATCTGTTGAGTATGGAGAGGAGCTGTAATGCCAGGGGATCCCCAAGTCCCACCTAGAAGCTGGCATCCCTACTACACAGTCAATCAGGGCAGAGAGAAAGAGATAAAATGATAATTAATTTGTGTTTGCACACTCAGCCCATAAGAAGTTTCCAAACGCAAGCTAAGACATGATTGCAATTACTTTAAAGGTAGCACGCGTTTCTGTTTTCCAGCATGACTGCAGTTCTGAATGTCTCCCCCCTGCCCCAGCAATATATAAACATGAAACCTCTCAAGCATACCTGGTCCTTGGTCCTGCCCTCTCGCTCACGAATATGGGTTGTAACAATTCTCTCCATTTCCTCCCGCAGGTGAGGGTACTGGCTGAGCTGCACAGAAAGAGAAGGGGGAAAAACGTGTGCATATGGGGAAATAGGGGATGGGAAGAGGGCAGGACCCTAACGCCACCAGTCCTCAAGCTGCATCAGAGGGCCTGATAGGTTTGGATGGGGCAGAGGAAGAGAGGGGTTATAGGAAAGTGGGAATTGCAGAAAGATTTTCCAAAATCCAGCCAAGCTCTAAGATTCTGTCTTTCCTACTGAAACCAGCACCTTGGTCTGCCTTGACTCCAGAGGAACTCTTGAGGGATCTAGGTTTTCCCACGGGAGTAGACCCCCCATCTGTTATTGTCTTTTTTCTCAGGAAAGAACAAAAAGGAAAATCCTGCCTCGACCTCCAAATTGGTGATATTTTAAATACTATTTTCTACGACCAGTTGTCAGTTAGGAGCCTAGATCAGGGGTTGTCAAACTGTGACTCTAAAGTTGTCCATGGACCACAATTCCCATGAGACCCTTCCAGCACATGCTGACGGGGGCTCATGGGAACTATAGTCCATGGACATCTGGAGATGCACCATTTGGCCACCACTGGCATAGATGAAATTACAGGTTCTTTAAAGAAACTCACTATTAAAATGACTTCAACTGATGTTTTGTACCTAATTAGCCGTAAGCATTGCCTATATTTGTAAGATCCAGCCAACTCTATTGAATTAATAAATAGTAAAAAAGCAGGATTCAAAATTCCCTGTAATGGCAACAACATTCTGGGGTCCCTATTTGCCCAGGTTTCTTGGCAAGGTACCACTGGTGTCTGGCTACTCATACGACAGCCAATATTTTGGGTGGGTAAGGAAAGGGAAGTAAAAAGCTGTCCTTGTGACTCAGCATCCGATCTACCTGACAGGAGAGTTGCGAGGACAAAATGGGTCAAGATTGTATATGCTACATGTACACAAATAGTGTTGCCAACTCTAAAATGGGAAATTTCTGGAGGTTTGGGGAGGTTAGAGGAGAGGGGCATAATGCCAAAGAATCCATCCTCCAAAACAGCCTCTTTTCTCCATGTAATCTGGAGATGAGTTGCAGTTCTGGAAAATTTCCAGGATGTCCCAGCTATTCTGGACTTCCTGGGGGAAGGACAACGTGTGAGAAATGGACTGGGAAAAGATCCAAATAAAGATAAGCCAGTTATTAGCCTACTCATGCTAATTGCCTCTGCTTGATCTTGGAAAATCATTGTCCATATTTTTGCCTTTTGAGGATGCTTTTTAAAATGGAAGCTTAAGAAGGGACTTTTGTTGTCTCTAATGTGTACCCAGGCATGAATACTGAGGCCCAATGTATAGTCTGCCATTTCCCAAAGAAGCTGCTGTGAAACATTCTGAACAGTTTGCAACATCCCCCCCCCCCCGCAAGTACATCTTTTTGTGAAAAATAATTGTTTCCTGGGATTTAACACTGGTACAGGACAAACTATGTCACAGAAAACAAGCTACAAAGATTATGAAGAACAGTCAACAATCTGCAATAATCATGGGGTACATGACGGTGCTCTTTGGTATGAAAATAATATTCTAAGCATGTTGCTGGCTTTTCCTACGAAATATTGGAGGCATGGTACCGAAAAATGTTTGGGAATGAACTCGAAAGCTCATATTAAATGCTGGGGAAATCTCTAGGGAAGAAAATGGTATCCACACTGAGAGAATCAAATGGTTGGGGATAGAGAAATTTGATGATGTAATCCTCGGCAAGTCTATTCAGAATTTTGCCTGTCTAGACAATAGGGCTCTGAGCAACAATAAAGCTAGTGGTGGTGACAGCATTCCAGTTGAACTATTCAAAATCTTAAAAGACGATGCAGTAAAAGTGCTACACTCAATATGCCAGCAAATTTGGAAAACTCAACAATGGCCACAGGATTGGAAAAGGACAGTTTACATTCCAATCCCAAAGAAGGGCAATGCCAAAGAATGTTCAAACTACCTCACCATTGCACTCATTTCTCATGGCATTTCTCATGCTAGCAAAGTTATGCTCAAAATTTTACAAGCTAGGCTCCAGCAATATGTGGACTGAGAATTTCCAGAAGTACAGGCAGGATTTCGAAGAGGCAGAGGAACTAGAGATCAAATTGCCAACATATGCGGGATCATGGAGAAAGTTGGGAGTACCAGAAGAATGTCTACTTCTGCTTCATTGACTATGCTAAAGCCTTTGATTGTGTGGAGCACAACAAATTGTGGCAAGTTCTTAAAGAGATGGGAATACCAGAGCATCTTATTTGTCTCTTGAGAAACTTATATGCAGGTCAAGAAACAACAGTGAGAACTAAACATGGAATCACTGGTTGGTTCAAAATTGAGAAAGGAGTTCGGCAAGGCTGTATACTGTCGCCTTGTCTATTTAACTTGTATGCAGAGCACATCATGCGAAAGGCGGGATTAGAGGAGTCACAAATTGGGATCAAGATTGCAGGGAGAAATATCAACAACCTCAGATATGCAGATGATACCACTCTAATGGCAGAAAGTGAAGAGGAACTAAAGAGCCTGTTGATGCGGGTGAAGGAGGAGAGTGCAAAAGTTGGCTTGAAACTCAACATCAAGAAAACAAAGATCATGGCATTCGGCCCTCTCAATTCCTGGCAAATAGATGGGGAAGAAATGGAGATAGTAACAGATTTTATTTTCCTGGACTCCAAGATCACTGCAGATGGGGACTGCAGCAAAGAAATTAAAAGACGCTTGTTCCTGGGGAGGAAAGCTATGGCAAATCTAGACAGCATCCTAAAAAGCAGAGACATCACCCTGCCAACAGAAGTGCGTCTAGTCAAGGCTATGGTATTCCCAGTTGCAATGTATGGCTGCAAAAGTTGGACCATAAGGAATGCCGATCGTCAAAGAATTGAGGCTTTTGAACTCTGGTGCTGGAGAAGACTCTTGGAAGTCCCTTGGACTGCAAGGCGAACAAAGTGGTCAGTCCTAGAGGAAATCAGCCCAGACTGCTCCTTAGAAGGCCAGACCCTGAAGATGAAACTCAAATACTTTGGCCACCTCATGAGAAGGAAGGACTCCCTGGAGAAGAGCCTAATTGAGGGCAAAAGAAGAAGGGGACAACAGAGGATGAGGTGGCTGGATGGAGTCACTGAAGCAGTCGGTGCAAACATAAATGGACTCCGGGGAATGGTAGAGGACAGGAAGGCGTGGAGGATCATTGTCCATGGGGTTGCGATGGGTCGGACACAACTTCGCACCTAACAACAAGACAATAGGGCAGGGGTGGCCAAACTGTGGCTCTCCAGATGTTCATGGACTACAATTCCCATGAGCCCCTGCACTGCAATAGGACTTACTCCTACCAAAGGACCATGCTGCTAGCAGCAGTATCTCTTTCTAGAGACTCTGACAGTGCTTTTGGCCTCCAAATGAATCCCTTTTTTTACTTGATTGTTTAACAACATACCAGATTAAAGGAGCATTCTCCACAGGTTAAACCAAGTAGCCTTCGATTTGAGACCCCCTAGACTGAATTTTTACAATACAGCTTTTCTCCCAAGTAAAGATGTTTTTAGTTCAGAAAGCATTTCAACATCCCCTGCTGCTTTACAAAAGGACATGCTTATATTAATTTTATACTGACTGTATTTACAAACTCTCATTGGGATTAGCAGTCATCATGGTTCAACATGTATTCAACCTAAAGAAAATGTTAGGATATTGGTATTTGGTAAATGTAAATAAAAGGCTTTATTGGAGTGATACTTGTCAGTGTCAGTTTTGGCTGAAATGACGCTGCCAGGTGAAGCTCAAACAATTCCTTTTGCTTTAAGTTGTCTTTTGACAACCGAACAGCTCCACAGTTGAAATCAGAATGGCATTGATAGCATAAGTGTATTCTAGGGTGGCTACTGTTGGAGAAACTGTCAGGCAATAGCAGATTGCAGAAATATCTCTAATATATTTGCCCCAAGCCGACTGTAGAAAAAACTCCAAGCTGCAGAAAACTCCAAGCTGTAGAAAAAACTCCAAGCTGCACAATACAGGAGACTTTTGCTGCTCCCTGCTGAAGCATCTGGGATTTATTTACTACTAACTTTATTATATTCTGCAAAGGTGAAAAATATAATTCAGCCTCTTGGGAAAGGTTTTTGGTTACATTGTTAAGCAATCACTATTCCTATGGTGCCCGTAGGCTTTGTTCCTTGCACACATATGGAAATGCTCTATCGAATAAATGTACAAGTGGCTGGATCCAGTTGTGAATAATTCTGGGGAGCTATTGATGGATTGGCTAGTGTGGGAGTGGATCTGATAGAAACCACCTGACCTTACAGAAAACAGTGAAAAGGGACTGCAGCTTTTCCCCTCCTTAAAATGCTAACAACCAAGCAAGGATCGATAACTGAAATGGAGTGAAATTTGAAGGACTAATCTCCCCCTTGTTTCCTTCATAACAACATGGTAAACGGAGGGTGCATGAGCTTGCAACTCGAAATTTATCTACAGAATTTATCTCATGGGGCGAGTTCTGATGGTCATGAGGAACACCCTGACGATGTCCTCCTTTTATGATGCAGCCGTCTTCATTCCAGTCAAGGTTGATTCTGGGCCATGTAACTGATTTGTTCCTCCCTATTTTCGCAAAGAGCAACAGCAACACTCCCTTACCTGTTTGCAGGTGATAGTAAAGAAAGAGCTCATGTTAAAGACACACGGATTGGAAAATCTTTAAGCAAGTCCCAACTTCTTTTGTTGAGAGAACAAAAAAAACACAAACAAATTATAACCACCATAGTGACACAAAACAAAGTACTCTGAGCTGTGAAATGTTCTCAGTTTATTCAAACCTTGATCATTTGGCAAAATATACACACACAAGGGAAAGGGAGGGGGAAAGAAAACTGTCACAGTCACATTCAACAGAATTCATGCAGGAACGTCATACTTGGGCATGTGCAGCGAAAGCAGAGCTGGGCAGAGGGAGCAGATCACTGATACGAAACATCACATCCACAAAGGAACATGCATCGGGATGCAAAAGGTCACGGCAGGGAAGGCAGCAGCACAAGCAGCACCCAGAAATGCCATTGGTTCTGTACAGGAGAGCAGGCGAACCTGTCGAGCGGTAGTTTGGAAATGGGCTAACCAGCATGACGGGCTTTCAGCATTGCTACAACCTAATTTCTCTCTCCTGGTTGTCTATCACATTGTCCTTAACTCCAAGGTTGGGCTGCTGGAGTGGATGTTCTTAACTTCAGAACTTGGTTCCACGCTGCAGCACCTGCTATTTGGGATCGACAACAAACCTACTGGACTTTGCTCCAACCAGCCTCTCCTCCATCCTGGTGTCCCTCTCCCCCATCATCATCTTTCCTTGCCGTACTTCGGCCCTGGCTGCTACATTTCCTTTATCACAGTACGCATGAGAACTACTATTTAAAGTACAAACATGGCGATATTCACATTGATGTGCTTCATTCTAAAGATAGAGACCTCTGTTGGCCTTGTTGTGTCAGGTTTATATTTCTTTCTATATTAAATGTGAATGTGATTTGTTGAGATGGATGTTTATAACCTGGTTGGGAACTAGGGATACTTGATGGAAATTCTGTCACCTTTTCCTCTGGGAGAATGCCTACAACTTTTGCAGCAGACTAGCAATTTAAGCAAAGGGAGCTTCTCTTATTCTGTTATCTCCATGCCAGAAAAATGTCCATTAACTTGATTTGCAGTTGTCGTCAGACGGCTGATACAGACAAAAAACCAAACCATTAAAAAAAAATCAGATCTAGCAGAGAACAACAGCAGGGTTTGGGGACATACAGAGCCCTGGCAGTCACTGCTAAGGGAGTGAAATGAAAATCAGAATCACTGCACTTCGGCGTCCGAAGCGCTCAACCCTAAAACCAAGTTCTCTGTTCCTGAAGGAGAAGAATTTCTGACTAAACTCTTTCCTCCTCACCAACTTTAGTTCTCTTCAGCTGCTAATCTCTTCCTATGGCTCAGCTACAGACACACCCACACCCACACCCACACCAAGTCTCTCCCAAAGCAGATGGTTCATTTCCTGTACAGTTCATAGCTCTAAGAAATGCTCTTTTAAGGATGGACCAGGAAGTGGTGGCCTCCATGGCTGCCTTTGCCTGCTACTGAAATGAAGTCACTGCAGAGCGAGACAGAATATTTAGGGAAGAAAATTCACTTTAGGCAGTCAGTGCACAAAAAGCATCCACTCCCCTGCCTAGGGACTCTCACTGTTCTTAAAAGCACCAGAGGGTTTCACTGCCCATAAAGGCTGTGGGGAATGCCAATCGAAAGCCAGCGTAGGCTTCTAGTCTTATCATAGGGTAGTCAGTGCCAATTCAGAGGGTAGGCTGCCACCTACTGAAACACCAGCATGAGCTGCTTGAGAAGACCTCCCTCCCCATCGAATCCCAGGCAGCCTGGGATGGGGATTCCCAGCTATAGGATTTTGAATGTGCCCATACGGCAGCTACAGTCCCCGGCCAAGGACTGCTGTCCCTAATGTTGTAGAGGGCCAAGGGCAACCCAGACTCCACTGCAAGCAAACAAGACCAAAGCTCAGAGCACAGTCAGTTTGCTTTATTCAGAGAAAGGAGGTCTGCAGAAAGAAAGAGAAGGGGGGGGGGGAACCGACAGGGCAAGAGGTCTGCTATTAAAGGAAGGGTAGTGATGTCTTTGCCCCCCAAGGTGGAGAAGCCAACAAAGAGAGCCTCTATTACAGAGTAGCTCTCAACTCTCAAACAATGATTTCTTCACCAATTGAGTTCTCAAATGATTTTATCCCCATTTTGCATTTCCCACATTATAATGCCTACATTAACTAGATGGGAGGGGGAATGCTCCTGTATCTATTGTACATTTTCCTTCCCACCTCTCCTGGTCCCAATCTCCAGACAAAAACCTGAGACTATCCAGATATGGTCCTGGGAATCTAGAAGAGAATCCATGAGTGATGATAACACTTCCAACCTTAGTGGGTAAAGTAAAGTGGTAAGAATTCCACCTGAATATAAATAAATAAATATACATCAACTAATGGGCAAGACTACCTCCTTAAAGAGGTGTGTGGCGCCCCCTGATGGAGTTCATAGGACCAGGAAAACAGCTGGTTGTGGATGTCATAGCATGATGAGAATACCATTTCCCTATCGTTGTTGTTGGGAAAGGATCCAGAACATCACCATGCCAATCAAATAAACCAGTATTTTACCACAACGTTTCCCAGCTTACTTCCTTGTCTTAAAAAAATATCTGGATTTGGATGGTAGCAAATAAAACAGTTCCTCCCAGCATTCTAGAACCCTGAGGAACCTTTGAGAGGTGAACTTACTTTGTTTACAAGTCAGGGATGGTTAGAATTATATTCTGAAATAAAGGGAAGATGTGAGGCATGGGTAGGGTTAGGCCAGCAGATAACTACTCTCGATCTAGCTGACTTCTGAATTCCAACAACAAAAAAGCATTCAAAACTGTCAGCCTGATGGCACTAAGAGACATAACCGTCCAATATAGGAGCATCCCTCACCATCCTCATAAAAGACACCACGTCTACAAAGAAAATGGAGCTGTTACTTCTGGCAGCTGGGAAGATGGAGGGTGCATCTGTACCATCAGCTTCCATGGAGCTAATATTGGAGGGGAAGTCATGGAAGAAGCTGCTGATGAGTACCTATGAATGTGACTTGCCATTTCCAGTAGATGGCTGCTTAACAGGGAATGACTTGTTCATGGATCCTTCTCGCTTACATCCATGATCACGGGACTGGATCATGTTTACGTTTAATTGGACTTGGGCTCCTCTTTTTAAAGTCTTATATCACAGTGGTCCCCAACCCCCGGTCTGGGAACTGGTGCCGGTCCGTGGATCAGTCGGTACCGGGCCGCGGCTCCTCCTCATCCTCCTCCCCGGCTGCTGCCTCGGGGGCTGCCCTGCCACTCTGCTGCTGGCTCACCTTTGGTGCTCTCCAGCGGCCGCCATAGCTGGGGCTCCCCCTCGGTGTGGTACTGCGCAGCTGCTGCTGGCAGCGCCCCCCAGCGGGCGGCGGGAAGTCAGGGGCGCCGGCGGGAAAGCAAGTGGAGCAGGGACTTAGGCTGCAGCAGCGGTGTCTCTTGGCAAAAGACTACCCCCCCCCGGGGGCCTCAGTAAAATCGTCAAGCATTGACCGGTCCCCGGTGATAAAAAGGTTGGGGAACACTGTTATATCAGAAGTAGCGTAGTACAAGCTGGCAAGGAGCAATCATTGCTTCTGAGAGAGAACAGTGACTTAAGAGTGACAGTGTACTATTCCGTAGTCTAACAGTCATGGGTGGATTTTTTCCCCCAACCTGAGATACAGAAGCAAGGACTGTATCATTGTCTCCAGATCGCGGGAGGTGAGGGTACCGCTTTACTCTGCTCTGGTTTGGCCTCACTTGGAATCCTGTGTTCAGTTTGGGGCACCCCAGGAAGAGGGATGTTGACAAACTGGAGCGTGTCCAGAGGAGGGCAACAAAGATGGGGAGGGATTTGGAGACCAAGACATATGAGGAAAGGTTGGGGGAGCTTGGTCTGTTTAGCCTGGAGAGGAGACGACTGAGAGGGGATCGGATTGCCATCTTCAGGTATTTAAAAGGGTGTCATATGGAGGATGGAGCAGAGTTGTTCTCTCTTGCCCCGTAGGGACAGACCAGATCCAATAGGATGAAATTAATTCAAAAGAAATACCGTCTAAACATCCGGAAGAAGTTCCTGACAGTTAGAGCGGTTTCTCAGTGGAGCAGGCTTCCTTGGGAGGAGGTGGGTTCTCCATCTTTGGAAATTTTTAAATAGAGGCTGGATAGCCATCTGACGGAGAGGCTGACTCTGTGAAGACTCAAGGGGGTGTCAGGTGACAGTGGATGAGTGATAGGGTTGTGAGTGTCCTGCATAGTGCAGGGGGTTGGACTAGATGGCCCATGAGGTCCCTTCCAACTCTAGGATTCTATGATTGTATGTTCATGGTGGCTAAAGTTCTACTGCTACTTAGCACTAGTAAAGCCCCGCTGTTTGAAAGACCTTGACCCCCCCCCTCCTCTTGTCCAAACAGAACTCTTCTCTGAAACCTCCTGTCTACTGCTGGCTTCTAACCTTTGCACTCTTATTAATAAGCCATGGTCCAGGTTCTAACGCTTCATATTAACTGTGCTCCCTTGGCTCGTGCTTACTCCACTGATCTGAGGATGTGAAGAAAGGCCACATGTGTGTGTGAGAGTAAAGTGGCATGTGTTATCATTCCTTCCCTTTAGGGATATTGGTTTTCTTTACCTTTTCGCTACACTTTCTGATGGTGGATGTGAGCTCACTCACTACCATATCCACACACTTCAGACACGGCTCCTTCAGCTTCTGCACCTGCTTTTTCACTATGGCTTCAAAAGCGAGGTCAGGCGTGAAGAGACCCGTTCTGTGCGGCAGAAGAAGCAAGGAGGAAGAGAAGCAACGAGGAAGAAAGAAGCATGAAGCAGACAGAGGGGGAGAAGAAGAGAACAAGGTCGGACAGAAGAGGGAGAGAAACAGAGGAAGGAAGTGAAAGGGAGAGAAGAGAAAAACACAAGGCAAAAATGAGAAGTGAGATTTTTGCTTCACTCCACAGGAAACTCTAACCCAGGTGAGCATTACTAAAGGTCCCCAAGTGCTGCCAAGCATCAGGTGAATTCTACAGGGTGAACAAAGAATGCATATGGAAAAACCACAAGCAAGGATGTGATCAACAACATGGATGGGTGGGTATGCTGAGGGATCCCTCTTTCCCTCCCTGTTTCTGTTTGGCTTCTCACAATTTATGGAGAAAGGTGAATCCTGTAGCCCCCAAGCCTGGATTCTGAGTCGCCATTGTGATCTCTTCTCCTTCCTGATGGTTCTACCCTGCACTAATTTCTAAAAAGCCATGTGCAGAGTAGGAACTCAGAATCAGCAAAGCTTGCTTCTGAAAAACCTGTAGATGCTCTTCAAAATGGATACAAATTTCTTGTTTTGTAATTTCTGTAGCGTATGCACCCTATTCTGATTTCTTTAAAAATCACACTACTGTATAGAGGCACTCTACGGAACTATGCATAATTGCAGCGATGTATATTTGAAAAAAAATGTTCTTTCATCTTAATACACTGGAGGAACTGTATTAAGGTCAGCTCTATGAAAAATACGGAAGCCTTGACCACTGGAAATCTACCTAGTCCTGCTTTTCCTGCTTTGGGCATGGCTCACTAACAGAGGACTGGCTTTCTCTGCAGTAGGCCCCAAATTCAGTTCCTGGCATCTCCAGTCAAAGGAACTAGGATCGGGAAAGATCTTTTCCTCCCTGCAGCTTCCACTGAAAATAAAGAATCCTGACCTGAATGGGCCATTGGTCTGAATCAGGATGAGGCACACTATTATGTTCACCTCACCTGGGAATCCCTGGCATCTACTACAGGTAAAGGTTATTAGATAGGGGGAGACACATTGCCCACTGCCTGGTGAGCTGCTGCCTCCAGAGTAGACAGTACGGACTGTGCACCTTGATAAAATGGAGTTCTTCCACCAGGCGCTTGGTCGAGGCTGGCCTGAACTCCTGTGGGTTGAGAGCGGGCTTCCCTTCCCCCCAGGCTTACGATTAAACATTAATCCATTGAGCCGTTATGAATTTCCCCTGTCTAACATCTTCGGCCACATAAATCAACTGTCGCCAACCCCTAAAAATGCTGTAGGGAAAATTCAATAAATTTGTACCACCATTTTTATTATTATTATCATTATAAATATTGTTAGTTTTTAAAGGGAATTTTTAACTAAGGGTGTTTATTGTTGAGACATTCTTGTTATGTTATGTTTGTGAACTGCTACAAGCTGGCAAATTTTGAGAGCAGCAGTACAGAAATATAATAAAATACATTTTATATTAAATAAATAAATAAATAAATGATAGCTTTGTATGTGCATCGAGTACAGATCTGCCTTTCAAACAGCGCTGATCAGGTTTTTCTCTCTCCCTTGAAGTGAGCTAAGGCCCACCTTTCCATTGTTTATTTTTAGGCGTAACTATTAATTAATGGACTCCGGGGAATGGTGGAGGACAGAAAGGCCTGGAGGATCATTGTCCATGGGGTCACGGTCGGTTGGACACGACTTCGCAACTAACAGCAACAGCATTAATTAATGGAATGGTGATTCATCTGGCTTGTACTAGCCTCCACACCTCATGTGGTCTATGCGCCTTTTCTTATATGATCAATACAGCCCTTGGATTGTATCTGATGTCATCATTGCTTAGCACCTCACTTAAAACAAACATTCACAGTTCTCATATACTTCAAAAACTGCTCCTGGGATATGGGTTCAAGATGTCAAAAGTTTCCAGAGGTTTATGTACAGAAGCACTTTCTCAAGGCTTGAGGGGAGAATGTCTGTATGGGCAAGATGTGGCAGCTTTGCTTCCACATGAGCTCAAATGTTCAAAGTATTTGTTGTTGTTGTTGTTGTTGTTAGGTGTGAAGTCGTGTCCGACCCATCGCGACCTCATGGACAATGATCCTCCAGGCCTCCCTGTCCTCTACCATTCCCCGGAATCCAATTTAATTTGCACCAATTGCTTCAGTGTCTCCATCCAGCCACCTCATTCTCTGTCATCCCCTTCTTCTTTTGCCCTCAATCGCTCCCAGCATTAGGCTCTTCTCCAGGGAGTCCTTTCTTCTCATGAGGTGGCCAAAGTATTTGAGTTTCATCTTCAGGATCTGGCCTTCTAAGGAGCAGTCAGGGCTGATCTTCTCTAGGACTGACCGGTTTGTTCGCCTTGCAGTCCAAGGGACTCGCAAGAGTCTTCTCCAGCACCAGAGTTCAAAAGCCTCAATTCTTTGATGCTCGGCATTCCTTATGGTCCAACTTTCGCAGCCATACATTGCAACTGGGAAGACCATAGCCTTGACTAGATGCACTTTTGTTGGCAGGGAGATGTCTCTGCTTTTTAGGATGCTGTCTAGATTTGCCATAGCTTTCTTCCCCAGGAGCAAGTGTCTTTTAATTTCTTTGCTGCAGTCCCCATCTGCAGTGATCTTGGAGCCCAGGGAAAAAAAATCTGTCACTACCTCCATTTTTTCCCCATCTATTTGCCAGGAATTGAGAGGGCCAGATGCCATGATCTTCGTTTTCTTGATGTTGAGTTTCAAGCCAACTTTTGGTGTAGAGCCAGTTTGGTGTAGTGGTTAGGAGTGCCGACTTCTAATCTGGCATGCCAGGTTCGATTCTGCGCTCCCCCACATGCAACCAGCTGGGTGACCTTGGGCTCGCCACGGCACTGATAAAACAGCTCTGACCGGGCAGTGATATCAGCGCTCTCTCAGCCCCAGCCACCCCACAGGGTGTCTGTTGTGGGGAGAGGAATGGGAAGGCGACTGTAAGCCGCTTTGAGCCTCCTTCGGGTAGGGAAAAGCAGCATATAAGAACCAACTCTTCTTCTTCTTCTTCTTTTGCACTCTCCTCCTTCACCTGCATCAACAGGCTCTTTAGTTCCTCTTCACTTTCTGCCATTAGAGTGGTATCATCTGCATATCTGAGGTTTTTGATATTTCTCCCTGCAATCTTGATCCCAATTTGTGACTCATCTAACCCTGCTTTTCGCATGATGTGCTCCGCATACAAGTTAAATAGGCAAGGTGACAGTATACAGCCTTGCCGAACTCCTTTCTCAATTTTGAACCAATCAGTGATTCTATGCCCCGTTCTCACTGTTGCTTCTTGACCTGCATAAAGGTTTCTCAAGAGACAGATAAGATGCTCTGGTTCAAAGTATAGCTCAAAGTACAGCTGCTATTATCTAGAGATCACAAGGTCTATACCAGGGGTGACCAGACTGGGACTCTCCAGATGTCCATGTGGAGAGTCTCAGTCTGGCCACCCCCAGTCTATGCAATGTTTGGAAGTAATATTAGAATCAGAAAGCAAGCCATAATCTGCCCATTAAGTAGAAGAAGAAGAGTTGGTTCTTATAGGCCGCATTTCTCTACCAGGAGGAATCTCAAAGTGGCTTCCAATTGCCTTCCCTTCCTCTTCCCACAACAGACACCTTGTGAGGGAGGGATGGCTGAGAGAGCCCTGAGATTACTGAAGAAAAATTGGCTCTTATATGCCGCTTTTGCCTAACCGAAGGAGTCTCAAAGGGGCTTACAGTTGCCTTCCCTTTCCTCTCCCCACAACAGACACTCTGTGAGGTAGGTGAGGCTGAGAGAGCCCTGATATTCCTGCTCGGTCAGAACAGTTTTATCAGGGCCGTGGCGAGCCCAAGGTCACCCAGCTGGCTGCATGTGGGGGAGTACAGAATCAAACTGGGCTTGCCAGATTAGAAGTCCGCACTCCTAACCACTACAACAAGCTGGCTCTCCACTACACCTGCAAGTCACCCCATGTAAATTTTATTGAGGTACGAATGTATATTACTCAACATCCTGTCTCTTGTTTGGCATTTCTAAAGATTTGAAGGACACTACTTACTGATCTCCACTGCTTTAGTTTGTTGTGCTTACTTCCCTAACATAACATTTATGGGTTTATTCTAGTACCATTCAGCCCAGGGGTAGTCAACCTGTGGTCCTCCAGATCTTCATGGACTACAATTCCCATGCAAATGCTGGCAGGGGCTCATGGGAATTGTAGTCCATGAACATCTGGAGGACCACAGGTTGACTACCCCTGATCTAAAGGGCAAAGTAAAGCACTCAGTCCTGACCTGGGTGTAAACTGCACAGAGCTTTTATTCCAATCCCAGGTCGATTCAGTCCCTGCCCTCTACACAGAATGCGATTTCCATTTGGATTTGGGGCGATTTAAAATTTCCTTCTGCAGCAAGGAGGATTGATCCGGAGTGACCCTACCTTTATTGTGCGATATCTCAGAGTGCTGTTAATCCTCAGTATCCAGATTGGGAAAGAAAGCTCCGTGGTAGAGAACCTCTGATAGGCTACACCTGGTCATGTGACACGCTTGCCTTAAAGGAGAAGCCCCTAATTTCTCTCAACTTCTGTCGGTCCTGGATTTTTCCTCCCTCCTCTGCCTTTTTCGATCCTCTCCCCCTCCCCTCCAAGAAAAGAAAGAGGCTCTCTGCCTGGCTCCTCTCTCCCCCCCTTGAAGAAAAGAAAGAAAGAGGCTTGCCCCCCCCCACCTTCTGAGCCTCCCTAACCACGTGCAGAAGACTTTCCTGTTTCAATGGGGAGGAGGGGGAAGAGGAGGACTCAAGTTCAAAGCGATCTGAATTCAACAGTTCAGACAATGGAATAAACAAAGTAAGTGCAGACTCTGCCCTGGATAGCTGAGGCTGGCCAGTCTTGTCAGATCCTGAAAGTTGAGCAAGGGGTGCTCTGCCTATTATTTGGATGGGATACCAACAAGGGATACCAACAAGGTTTTCAAGGCAAGAGAAATTCAGAGGTAGTTTGGGTCAGCCTCAGCTATCCAGGTCAGGGCTGAGTATTTTACTTTGCTCTTTAAATCACCTGGGATGAATGGGGCCAGAGTAAATCCATAAATGTTAGGGAAGAAAACCCCTTCTTAATGTCCCTTGCCTTGGAAACCCTACGTTGTTGCAGTAAGTCAGCTGTGACTTGAAAAAGAAAAAAGAACTAGAAAGCCTGTATTTTCCATCCAATGGGGTGTATGTAAAGAAGGATCCTGCTAAAAAGCCAGGCAAGCTCATTATACTGGAGCTGTTAAGTAATGGTGCTGTAAATCTCAAGCATTTCAACACGCAATTAGTTCCATGGGAAAAACCAAAGCATTGTGTGCCTAAAATTTAGCAACTTTGGGGGAAAAGGGAGGAGACTGAAGAAAGGGTTAAAAGCTTCCTCTTAAGTATCACCTCCCCAATCTTTTGTAAGTGTTATGGTTTTGTCAGTTCTTTATGCCAATAAGTATATTCTGATTCGCCCCAATCGCCAAGGAGTTAAGCGTATGAAACTACAGCGAATCCTCATCAGAGATCACACAAAGTCAGGAAACCCTAATCACAGATTTTATTTTTTAATGCAGGAAATCCTAATCAAAGAGCTTCTACATCATGCCTAGCTCTGGCCCTTAGAGCCTTTAGACAATGCTTAGGAGCCATGCAGAACTAGCGTCAATTTTCTAAAAAGAATAACTGATCCAGAGGACTATGGAAAAGAAAATCAGAGTCCACTCTAGTAAAAAAAAAGCAACAGTGTGTAGAAACTCTAGCAATTTTTGCTGAACTTCTCAGATCAATGAGACTGTCCATAAAAAATGTCACACCTGAAACCCTTGCTAACCTCAGCCTTTAACCTTATTTGCTTTTCTAGCATAAATGCACTTAAAAACCAGGATGCTGTTCCCATTGGCTGCAGAGGAAAGGACACGCAGTAATGGGTTTAAACTACAAGTATAACGATATAGGCTAGATATCAGGAATTTTTTTTTCACAGTCAGAGTAGTTCATCAGTGGAATAGGCTGCCTAAGGAGGTGGTGAGCTCCCCCTCACTGGCAGTCTTCAAGCAAAGGCTGGATACACACTTTTCTTGGATGCTTTAGGATGCTTAGGGCTGCTCCTGCGTTGAGCAGGGGGTTGGACTAGATGGCCTTCATGGCCCCTTCCAACTCTATGATTCTGTGATTCTATGATTCTATGATTCTTAAAAACACACACCCCTTACAAACCTTACATAGAGGCAGGAATTCCTGATCCTGAGGCAATCTATGGAAAGAATTCTTACAGTGCAGCTACAAAGATGTGCACGTGTTCAGGGATCCTAACTCTATGCAGAGAGCTGAGCTGGGTAGATGGGTCAGTGAAGGAGCCTCGGAAATAGAAGAAAGCAAAGAGACTCAGAAAATAACCATGACATGGAGATAGCAGAGATGGCAGATGAAGTAGAAAGCTGAAGTCCAACTAGAAATCATATGAGAAGAAATATTCAAGGAAATATACTGATTTCTGCTGGTCATTATGCACCAACTTAATGTGCTAAAGCATGTTTCAGGCAGTCACCCATTTCACTATCCCCCATTTCCCCTTCTAGGTGTGTGATGGACCTGAAGAATGACCATGGACAGAAAGGGACAGTTGGCTGGGAAAAGTACAGGGGAAACTGCAGCCGGACAGCGTTGACTCTGTTTTACAAATGTAAAAGAAACAGTGACACAATATCTTAACAAATTGTTCATTTTGGGGGGACCCTAACGATTTTGGTTGTTCCGGCTATAGAAGGTTGCTTTAAAAAAAAAATTAACCACATTTAGGATGCCTTTGGCCGAATCTGACAGAGACTTCATCCCATCCCCTGTGTCTACTCTGCCTTTTCATGGCAACTACACAAATGATGTTTTTCTTCAAAAAGGACTAACCTGGCAGACAAAGCAAATGTGCACTCAGAATTCTGCGCTTGGTGCTCACAGGGTCTTTAAAGCTGAACCTCCAAGTTTGCAGGGCCCAATTTACACACGGAAGGGACATCCGGACTCCTCCAGTGCTGTTTTCCTCACATTCAACTGCATTGGGTAGCCACAAGATGCTCGAACAAGGTAGATTTACAAATACCCTTCATCGTTGTCCTTGCTTGAAATGGCCATTGGGTAGACTATGGGTAGGTTGCTAGGAGCACCAGCAGCACACATGATTTGCTCCTGAGGCCGTTATTCCCCCTGTAGTTATTCCACGTGGGCACTAATCCGTACATGCATGTACATCACTGAATGTACGCAACACTTTTGATGACTAGTGGTTGAATGTGTGAACTGACGACACTGAAAAGCATTGTGTTTCAAATGATGTGAAACAACATGGAAGCACTGAGTGTGATGTCCAACCTGCAGTGCAAGTCATGGGGTGAGCCTGTAGGTCTAAGTGAAATGAACACGACTGCATTAACTCACCCTGAAATGAATCCTCTACCAATGAGACATAGGCATGGTAAACAGAAATTCATTTTTTAAAATATCCCCAGTTCTCCATCATGTCCTCTCATTCGAGTAGGGACAGCCCCTCTATTAGGTACACCTAGGCCAGGGATGGCCAAACTGTGGCTCTCCATGAACCAATTCTTATGAGCCCCTATCATCATGTGCTAGCAGGGGCTCATGGGAATTGTAGTTCATTAACCTCTGGAGAGCCACAGTTTGGCCATTGTTTAGGGTGCTACTCTATGCCAGAGATCCACTGATGCCAAGATAGTCCTTCTGGGGCACTGTGGGATCACCTGCAGCCCATGGTGGCCCTAGGCAAGAACTTATCTGAGCAATGAGCATCCAGGGCCTTCCCCTCTTGCTAAGTCTGGCACAATGTGCAGCAAGTTGTAGACCCAGGATCCACTTTACCAGGTCCGTGCACTTGGAGCCTTCCCTATTCCCCATGTTTGGGATTGGTGGCAGGGGCAAGCCTGAGTGGAAGTGGCATGGGGTCCCCAAAACTCCTCTGGTCAGCACTGTATTCAGGAGTCACATCTTACCCCAGACTCGCTACATCTGTCGTCCCCCCCAACCTCTGCCCCTCATTTGTGTTCTCTCATTTTCATCCACATCATCCTACAGCCTCTTAGAAGAACAACAGACCCCTGCTCACATACACCACTGATCCTTGGACACACTCTTGTATCAACTGGAGAGGAGGAAACCAACCATTCTTCATGCCAACTTTAAAGGCAATTTCACTAAAGCGACAGATTAGCTACTCTGAGTGTAGGGATGGGGTGGAGGGGAGAGAAAGAAAATGAAGGGTGTCATGAAAAGCAAATCAGCAAGTCAATAAATAAAGGCACAGACAGAGAGGGGATTGGTAGAAACAAAAGAGAATGGTAATTAGTCAATGGGAAAATTAACACAATGGTGGCAGGAGGGGGACATGAAAAGCTGGCCCTTCCAATCCAGTTATTTGGATGATGCTGTATACTTGGCAGCCTAAGGACCCAAATGGCAAATTTCTGGGTGCTCCCCACAGCCACAAACCCACAGCCTTCAAAAGAAGGGCAGCAGGGTAGAAAAAGGAAAGCTCCTCCCAGCATTCTAGAACCCTGAGGAACCCCTGAGGAGTGTCCCCCCGTTGGCTGCCCCCAAACTGGGCTGCAGTCCATAAGCCCGTCTTCATGGCCCCTGGCCAGCCACGCCCACGAGCCTTGTTTGTCGCTCCGCCTCAGCCCACCACAAAGAACGTTCAGTAATGCCCCACCTTTCACCCTGCACCGTTACCTGCTCCCAAACGGCCAGCCGGCCCAGCATGCCAAGGGTTCCAAGTGCCCACGTCCAAGGGAATCAAATGCCTTTGGGCCAAGGGGCCATACCTGGTGGCCTGCCTAAAGCAGCAAGCCACAGCTAAGAGAAACCACGGTGTCTCTCCTCTCTCTTTTGCCCCCTCACTTTTCAGATTTAGAGAATTGGAGTGCAAGAATTTGGCAAGTGGACTTGGGGAGAGAAAATGGCAGCTCCGTGTCCCATAGTGTCCCATCATAATCTAAGAGAATGGAAGATTGGGAGAGAGTGGCAAAGCAATCTAGAGAGGAGAGACATTTTTGTTTTAAGTTCTCTTCAGTTACTTGCTGCTCTTCCAGGGCAGGACACAAACCAAGCCAATCAGAAAATTATGCCAAGCTGCAGAGGTTTTAGAAGCCACATTTATAGTCCCCTGAGAGAGAGACCCACGCAGGCACGCGTACACATGCACCCTCATTAAGGGGGAAGACCAACATAGCATTTCAAGGGAAGTAGAAATGAACTGACAGCATGGTCCGTGTCTTCCAAAAACACACATGTCTATGTTCTGCAGCAAATTTGAGGGGGGATGACATCAGCAGCAGGTTTTCATCCTGGCCCAACAGGAACCAGGGAAACAGTGGCCGTGGTAGACACCTATTGGCTAGTATCCATCACATTGCAAACCCACATTCCTGACAGACTAATTATGAAAACATTTACATTTTGTTTAAGGTCATGGAGGAACGATACTATAAATAAAGTCGATTATATGGTCAACAGACCCTTAAGGTACAACACAGCAATTATTAGACTTTGATTAATGGAAGAAGATTAAAAGAAAAGGAAGGAAATGAGCCAGATGGGGAAAGGCTGTGTACTTCCTTGACATGGGAAGCATCTTGCTCTTGCGGCATTCAAATTTCCATAAGCGTGTCTCTTCACATATTTTGGAATACAAGGACATGCTGCAATCACTCTAAATATGCACCTGCCCTGAGATGCTGAGCTGTCTTCGCCTGAAGATTTTATAGCCCATTCTTATCCCCTTTTGAACGGCTGAAGGTCTGAAGAAGCTCCAAACTGAAATTAATGGAGCAATCAAGGGAAACGGGGCTAGAGAAGAGAGAGCATTGCAATCTTTTTCCCTTTTAAAAATGGCCATGATCCATTCGGGCACCGGCAGGGCGCGGCTGATCCTCACAGGGCCAGCTGCAGTGGGACTCTGAGAGCTTTCCCACGCCGGGACAGATGCACACACTCCCCAGGCAAATGAACTGGTGGGCACTGCTGCAGCGGCTGATGACACCCCCGAAACTTCCCCCCGTGTTTCTGATTGGCTGGTAAGCTCCCTGTTGGATTCACTCAGGTCTAGTCATGCTGTTTAGGAGGGTGGTTAGAGAAACAACGAAAGTGTCACTGGCAGGCAGGGCTGTCGCCCGGATCACAGATGCTGCGCTTCAGCCAGCGGGCAGGCGGGCATTAGCGCGTGGGACTCCATGCTGACTTCCCGGTTACCTTCTTGGTGCACTGTCTAACGGTATTGATTAACTCCGAAATGACCATGTCCACACATTTCAGGCAAGGCTCTTTAATCTTCTTCACCTGCTTTTTCACAATGGTCTCAAAGGCCATGTCAGGCGTGAACAGACCGGTTCTAAACACCCAGGACGAGGGGGAGGGGGGAATGAGACAAAGCGGGAGGGAGGTGGAGGGGTTGGGGTGGGGCAAGGAGAATGTCATAGCATTACATATAAAAATTCAGAGCACTGTAGATAACCAGCCTGGTTCTGCTGAGTGGAACTTAGGAATTCGGATGCGCTGGGGCGGGGGGGCGGGGGGGAATCCTACATCCGCAAGAACTCTCTGAAGTCTACACAGTCTGCTTTCCGATACAGACTGAACTGTTACAATAGCTTTTGGGCACCTTGCATCTCTTTCCCCACGCTCTCCTTTGAGCATCTAGACTATTCAATGCGATGCAGACATCAACGAGATATTATGAGGAAGAAGCAGGGAGCAACCCAGAGCAGCGGGTCTCTTGCATCACCTGTTCAGGCCTCCAGATCTCCATTTTGTCCTTGAACCTGGAAATTGCAGCCGGTGCAAAATGCGGCTGCTAGGATCCTCACCGGAACACCTTGTAGGGTGCAATTCCAGCCTGTGCTGAGGCAGCTGCATGGTTGCCATTTGCAGCCCGGATCAAGTTCAAGATCTTGGTATTGACCCTTAAGGCCCTTTGTGGTATGGGACCCACATACCTGAGGGACCGCCTATCACCTTGTGCTCCCTGCAGGGCTCTACGCTCTGGGGGTATAAATTTGTTGGTGGTTCCTGGCCCACGAGAGATTTGCCTGGCCTTGACCTGGTGGAATGAGCTGAGGGCCCCTCAAGAGCTTTCGCGGTTCTGCGGGGCCTGTAAGATGGTGTTTGGTTGAGGCCAGGTCACAGAAGACACTGAACATCCACTTGCATCAGGATCACTGACATATCTGAATGTTTTGGCCTCCTGAGGCGCTGGGGACAGCAGGGCAGGGGGTGGGATGGGGCTTTTACTGTGTTGTCACTGGAGCTTGGTCTCCTTGGTCTCATATGCAATTGGGGTTTTTAACATTTTTATTGTAACCCACTGCAAGATGCTGTGCAATAGCGGCGGGTAATGAATCCAAAATAACAAAAATAATTAAATAATTTCTCTAGCCATGACCCCCATTGTGGTGGGAATTGGCATGGGGAAGGGGAGCCTGACATCTCATGGGAATACGGGGCCCTTACAGTCCAAAGTCCCTGCAGGTACAGCTGTAGCACCAAAGCTCTGTCCCTACCTGATCCTTTATGATTCGGGTCTTGCGCAGGATGAATCAAATCCTTTCCCCTCTTCCCTTCTTGATTTAAGGGAATTGTCAGCAAGCACAAGAAATCATACCGGTGGCCAAAGGGGCACAAAATAGATCAGTCGCAGGGTGCTACTAGGAGATCTGCTTTCAAACATTGCTTTGTACTTATGGGAAATTTAAGACAGTGAGGCTCCCCCCGCAATTGGAATTATTCTGCCCAGATTGGTGTCCTAATCACATGCTGGTCAAAACTGCATCTCCTAGGCTGAGCACCACATAAAAGCCACACTGCCACCCACCAGGCCCTTGAGAAAGCCCCCATTTTGCAATCCAAATGAAGCCCCCCCCCATGCCTAGATGCAGCACCCGCTGAGACCTCGCTGACATTCATGAGGCCATCAGTGATTGACCGGGTACAAGCCAGCCTTCCCTCCTCCGTGGTCTCTGGAGACGGCTCACCCGCAGATCCCTTTCCTGAGCAGCATTCAGGTTACATTTCAATTGCCACTCGTATGAGGAGGGGTATTCCCGTGAGCCAGTCTTGAATAAAAGTTTGCGTGAAAGTATTAGAATTCATATTCTGACGGGATTCATTTCATAAGTTTATTTTGCTCTAATCCTGTCATGCTTGATCATGGGTTGGATGCTCATCATGTGGTGCATCTTGGAAAAAAGTCAATTTTGTCATTTAATATTCTCAGCAATTTATCTCGGTTACATATGTCTAAAATCAGGGTGCTCATGAAGCTCCTGGTTGGCCACCCTCCCTACTGCCAGACGGCTCTACCAGCCTGACCAGCATGTCTGACACCAAGCGGAACAGAAGCGTTTCGGACTGGATCACCCCTGTGGCCCTTGTGAGACCGAGCCCCGGTTCAAAGTTAGAAAAGGAATGGAAAACAGCAGCAGGCATGGGAGTCGGCATCTTATGTCCCACATTGATTCATTGTTGTTGTTGCTTTCAGATTATACCACATTGTTCCCCACAGAAAACACAAGCTTTACCTCTCCTCAGGGGACAGCAGAATCAAACAGGGATCCTGCTTGTCTACCATACCTCTGAAGTCTTCCGGGTCCCACTAGCTTAGAGAGCCTCAGAGCCATGAAGATGGGACTCTGCCTCTACTGCAGTGATACGTGCCTGATGCCGTGGATGTTCTTGATGGCGTAGCTGATCTCTCGACGGAGCTCCTTCTCATCAAATTCCATCTGCATCAAAAGGGATCAAAATCAGCAGAGCACCATTGACAGGATTGCACAATGAAATCACAGTAAGCCCAAAAAACAAGTCCTTCACACAGCATAATATCCATTAATGGCATTCACTGCCACAGGATCTAGTGATGGTCACCAGTTTAGATTGGGGTTCAACAGATTTGCAGAGGGTAGGTCTATCAACTCAGATTGCAGATTGAACCTCTCTGTTTACTAGCAGTTCACTTCTGAACACCAGGGGCCGTTCCGCATTCGTCCAAAATAGCACAATGGTTAGTAATTGAAATCGCTACAGTTTTGCCGTTGTGCACAACGTCGTTGACAATCTGCAACACTCCTGAAACTGATCCGCAAAAAGCGCTTCATAGTAGCGCTTTCAGGGAAATCCCAAAAAGTGGATTCACCCTCCGGAAAGCGCTACACTCCTGCAACCAATCTGCAACACTAGTGGGAAAGTTCTGTGCGTTACCATTGTTGCGGTTTCTGCAAAGTCCCGCCTCCTAGCTCTCTCCTATTATCTTCCGGCGAAGCGATCGCCATTTTTTTTTCTCCAAGCGAGCGGAGATCAACACACTGGCAAGCCTTCGTTTACCCAGTGAGGCTTCCCCGGCTGCAGTCCCTCTGTTTAAAGTCACCAAGCACAAGCAACACAGAGGCCCGTTTGCTGGTTTATTTTCCCTTTATTTTTCACACTTTCGGCCGAAAATCGCGCCCGTGAGGGGGGGGGATTTTTTTTTTTTCACTCAGGGGGAGCGTGGCAACAATGAAACGGCAGCTCAAACACCACCTGCTAGCTGGATGGGTCTCTCCGTTGCAACGAATCAATGCATATTCGTTGCAACGTGTGTGTGTGTGTGTGTGTGTGTTTTAAAACCTTCCTTAAAGGGAAAGGGGCTGTTTGGGAGCATGATAACGGCTGCCCATTGGCTGCTTGACGGCCAGGGGCAGGACACAGCTCGGCAATAGCGCTTCCTGGCTAGCGATTTTTGCAGAGACCGGAACCCTGTGGGAAACGATAGAAACGCAACTGGATTCCACTACAAAGGCAGATATGCATAACGATGATTTCCACTATTTAAAATGGCGATTTTTCGTTCCGCAAACAATTTGCAACATTGATCCTGGTGCGGAATGGCCCCAGGTGTTGGAAGGGAGCAGCTGAGAAGGGTCTTCACAGACTGGGGTGGTCACTGTGTGAAACAGGAAGCTGGACTAGACAGACCTTTGGTCTCATCTAGCAGGGCCCTTCTGATAGTCTTACATTAAGGGTTTTTTGAGAGTGAGCAGCTTAAACACTGTAATGTTCTATACACAGAAGGAATACAGGGATGATAATATTAAAGAAAAAGGGCAAGGAAGGAACAAAATGGGATTAGTTGAGAGGCCATGATTGTCCTGAGAAGGTGAAAGGTGACAGAGGAGATGTTTTACCTTCACCAGCTCAAAGGGGAATCGTTCATGGAAGATGCGGTTGATCCTTGCGCCTCCGGACAGTTCGTAGGTATCAATCTGATCCCCAGAGCCTTCAATGCGTTTCTCGAAGTCCACAGCAAACTGTTGAACCATCCTACACAGAAGAAGGATCAACACCATGAAGGGAGGTAGACCTGCCAGGCAGTATTTTGGCTCGTTTAAATATGAACACAGAAACGGACTCACTGTGCTTCATACCGGAATATGAGTTTAGTAGCAAAAAAAGCCCATTTTATCTCAAAATACAATGGGTGTTAGCCCCCAGGCCCCACCCTGGTCTGGCCAGCTGAGGCCTGGAGAGGTCTCAGAGGGCATTTTGGGGGTGGGGAGGAGGAAGTGCTGGTGGGGACTCTGCTCCTCCCTCTGCCGCCCCGAAAAGGCTTGCCAAGGTGTCGGTGGGCATTTCTGGGGCATCAGTGGCAAGCACTGTGGGGGACTCCACTCCTCTCCTCTCTCTGCCGCCCCGAAAAGGCTTGCCAAGGTGTCGGTGGGCATTTTTGGGGCATCAGTGGCAAGCACTGTGGGGGACTCCACTCCTCTCCTCTCTCTGCTGGCCTGAAAGGCTTGCCGAGGCCTCAGCGGGCCTTTCTGGGGCGGTGGCGGGAAGCACCACTGGTGAGGACACCATTCCTCGCCCTGCCACCCTGGGCAGCCCCCCTGCAACTGGCAAGGCTGCAGCCAGAAGTGCTCAGGGCAGCAGGAGCATTGGTGGGGACTGGCTTCCCCTCTCCCCCCCCCCCACCCCGCAGTGCCACTGTGGCCTGGCAAAGCTGCAGCAGGGGTTGCTCAGGGAAGGGGGGCTCCCCACGCAGCTCACAGTCCCAGGCCCCACACCCTACCCCCAGTCATCAGCTGGATTATACTTGCAGGCAGCCTTGTCTAAAAGTCCTCCAGATTTCTATTTCCTCCTTGGAGGAAGCTTGATCATTCCATTATCTTTAGGTAGACCCATTTGCATTTGAATGAAGGTGAACAATTGAACGGACTTCCCTCTCCCTGCCTGGTCTGCCCAGAGAAGAGGGGAAAAACTCCCACTATCAAAATACTCATTTCAGACCTCCACAGAGAAACATTTCCCCAGGAAGTGGCTCCTTGACTCAGTTTGACCTGGGAAGTGGGTGGAAAGAGAGAGGAGCAAACTCAGGGGAGCAAGAAAGAAACTGTCTCTGGTATGGAATCTATCAGGGCAGTCAGATCTCTTAAAGAGATCTGGAGCAGGCAGCTATTGGTCATTCAAGTCACTTGGAGACCTGAAGGAAGTTTCAAGGTAACAGAACCTTTGTAGAGATCTGTAACTTTCTAAGCTAAGGAGTGTGTCCTATATTTTTACATGTATTATGGCATGTACTGTACAATGAGAGGGACAGAGAATTTGTATTTTTATTCAGTTATTTTCGATCCTTTGCTCAATCTGGTACTGTGTTAAAAGTATGCTTGTAATTTTCTTTTCAATAAATACTTTATAACTTTGGATGCTGACAGTGGTTCTCGGTACTACATAGGCCTCTACCACCTCAGAAACACCATGATAAAAGGGGAGCTCCAGGAAGGGGGTAAGTCTAGTAATTGGCAAACAGATATTTTTCCAGAGACACAACAGGCAGTAAATTGCCCTTTGGTGGCTAAACACTGGGCAATGGGAGACACAGAGGAAAGGTCTCAGAAGTGAAAAGCTGGGAGCCCTCACCTAAAGGTCACTGGTGGTAGTGGTTAGGCTAGAGAAAGAGGGAGGGGATGAAAGCTTCTCCAGGAGTTGGGAGGGTGGAAAGCAGGCCACCAAGAGCCACACCCACTAGCCATTCCTTGTTTACCTCAAGTTGTCAGGTGAAGGTATATGAATAACCTAGCTCTGATTGCTGGTCTTGATTTTTAAAACAACTTTGAGAGCTGAAAAGCAATAAAAGCAATAAATAGACCACAGAAGAAGTCACTCACTGAAGCAAAGCTTTGGTCTTGCGGGCAGGGTCATCAGGGCGGAAATTCTTATACTCGTCCACTTCTTTTTCAATGGAAAGGAGCTGGCTTTGGAGTTTGTTCCGCAGGCCTGGCAGCGTGTCTCGAATGTGATTGGTCAATTGCTGCGCAGTAAGGTGAAAATGTTAATACGTGTTTTAAAAAAACATCCTGTTCAATGCAGTGGATCAAACTTTGCTCAAAGGAGTCTCCCTTGAGCCAATGAAGCTTTCCTTCTCCTTAAGTGGGTTTTCTGTTAGAGTATCCTTTCTCAATTTTTTCACCATTGAGAAATCCCTGAAACATTCTTCAGGCTTTCAGAAACCCCAGAAGAGGCACAATTATGTAGAACATGGTTGGGAAGCAGAGCTGTGGACACGCCCACCGGGGGCCCCTCCTCTTCCCAGCCCTTTTAGATCCATCATGGGACATTTTGGGAAGGGGGAGAGCAGGCCAACATGACCATATATGGTCCTATCACTCAATAAATGTTTAACAAATTTATAAAAACCCTTCAAGAGCCATCGAGGAACCCCAGGGTTTCAAGAAACCCTGGTTTAGAAAGCTTGTGTTAGAGGAATAGAACTTTAGTGTGTGGGGGGGAGACTTCTTAGACTGCAGGAGCCTGTCAAACTTTGCTCAGTGGGATGGTAGCTAAGAGTTTTATCCACCCTATAGTGACTGTTTTGCCTTTTGGAACTGTCCATAGAGTTTCATGCTAGCAAAGTTATGTTCAAAATCCTAGAAGCTAAGCTCCAGCAATACGTGGACCCAGAACTTTCAGAAGGACAGGCAGGATTTTGAAGAGGCAGAGGAACTAGAGATCAAATTGCCAACATATGCTGGATCATGGAGAAAGTTAGGGAGTTCCAGAAAAAACATCTTGTTGTTGTTATGTGCGAAGTCGTGTCCGACCCATCGCGACCCCATGGACAAAGATCCTCCAGGCCTTCCTGTCCTCTACCATTCCCCGGAGTCCATTTAAGTTTGCACCTACTGCTTCAGTGACTCCATTTAGCCACCTCATTCTCTGTCGTCCCCTTCTTCTTTTGCCCTCGATCGCTCCCAGCATTAGGCTCTTCTCCAGGGAGTCCTTCCTTCTCATGAGGTGGCCAAAATATTTGAGTTTCATCTTCAGTATCTGGCCTTCTAAAGAGCAGTCAGGGCTGATCTCCTCTAGGACTGACCGGTTTGTTCGCCTTGCAGTCCAAGGGACTCGCAAGAGTCTTCTCCAGCACCAGAGTTCAAAAGCCTCAATTCTTTGACGCTCGGCCTTCCTTATGGTCCAACTTTCGCAGCCATACATTGCAACTGGGAAGACCATAGCCTTGACTAAACGCACTTTTGTTGGCAGGGTGATGTCTCTGCTTTTTAGGATGCTGTCTAGATTTGCCATAGCTTTCCTCCCCAGGAGCAAGCGTCTTTTAATTTCTTTGCTGCAGTCCCCATCTGCAGTGATCTTGGAGCCCAGGAAAATAAAATCTGTCACTATCTCCATTTCTTCCCCTTCTATTTGCCAGGAATTGAGAGGGCCGGATGCCATGATCTTTGTTTTCTTGATGTTGAGTTTCAAGCCAACTTTCGCACTCTCCTCCTTCACCCGCATCAACAGGCTCTTTAGTTCCTCTTCACTTTCTGCCATTAGAGTGGTATCATCTGCATATCTGAGGTTGTTGATATTTCTCCCTGCAATCTTGATCCCAATTTGTGACTCCTCTAATCCCGCATTTCTCATGATGTGCTCTGCATACAAGTTAAATAGGCAAGGCGACAGTATACAGCCTTGCCGAACTCCTTTCTCAATTTTGAACCAGTTAGTGATTCCATGTTCAGTTCTCACTGTTGCTTCCTGACCTGCATATAAATTTCGCAAGAGACAAATAAGATGCTCTGGTATTCCCATCTCTTTAAGAACTTGCCACAATTTGTTGTGCTCCACACAATCAAAGGCTTTAGCATAGTCAATGAAGCAGAAGTAGACGTTCTTCTGGTACTCCCTAGCTTTCTCCATGATCCAGCGTATGTTGGCAATTTGATCTCTAGTTCCTCTGCCTCTTCGAAATCCTGCCTGTACTTCTGGAAGTTCTCGGTCCACATATTGCTGGAGCCTAGCTTGTAGGATTTTGAGCATAACTTTGCTAGCATGAGAAATTAGTGCAATGGTGCGGTAGTTTGAACATTCTTTGGCATTGCCCTTCTTTGGGATTGGAATGTAAACTGACCTTTTCCAATCCTGTGGCCATTGTTGAGTTTTCCAAATTTGCTGGCATATTGAGTGTAGCACTTTTACTGCATCGTCCTTTAAGATTTTGAATAGTTCAACTGGAATGCTGTCACCACCACTAGCTTTATTGTTGCTCAGACTTCCTAAGGCCCATTTGACTTCACATTCCAGGATGTCTGGCTCCAGGTCAGTAACTACCCCATTGTGGTCATCAGGGATGTTAAGCTCGCTCTTGTATAGCTCTTCTGTATAATTTTGCCACCTTTGTTTAATCTCTTCTGCTTCTGTGAGGTCCCTACCATTTTGGTCCCTTATCATACCCATCTTTGCATGAAACGTTCTCTTCATATCTCCAATTTTCTTGAAAAGATCTCTGGTACTCCCTATTCTATTGTTTTCTTCTATTTGTTTGCACTGTTCATTTAAGAAGGCATTCTTATCTCTTCTAGCTTTTCTCTGGAATTCTGCATTCAATTGGGTGTATCTTTCTCTTTCTCCCTTGCCTTTCACTTCCCTTCTCTCCTTAGCTATTTGTAAAGCTTCCTCAGACAGCCATTTTGATTTCTTGCATTTCTTTTTCTTTGGGATGGTTTTAGTTGCTACCTCTTGTACAATGTTGCGAACCTCCGTCCATAGTTCTTCAGGCACTCTGTCTATCAGATCTAATTCCTTAAATCTATTTGTCACCTCTACTGTGTATTCGTTGGGGATATGATTTAGTTCATACCTGAGTGGCCTAGTGCTTTTCCCTACTTTCTTCAATTTAAGCCTAAATTTTGCAACAAGAAGCTCATGATCTGACCCACAATCAGCTCCTGGTCTTGTTTTTATTGACTGGATAGAACTTTTCCATCTTTGGCTGCAGAGCACATAGTCAATCTGATTTCTGTGTTGACCGTCTGGTGATGTCCATGTGTAGAGTCGTCTCTTGGGTTGTTGGAAAAGAGTGTTTGCTATGACCATTGTATTCTCTTGACAAAATTCTACCAGCCTGTGCCCTGCTTCATTTTGTACTCCAAGGCCAAACTTGCCAGTTATCCCGGTTATCTTTTGGCTTCCTACTTTAGCATTCCAATCCCCCATGATGATAAGCACATCATTTTTGGGCGTTGCTTCTAGAAGGTGCTGTAGGGCTTCATAGAACTGATCAACTTCATCCTCTTCAGCAGCAGTGGTTGGGGCGTAGACCTGGATCACTGTGATGTTGAATGGTTTGCCTTGGATTCGAACTGAGATCATTCTGTCATTTTGGGGATTGTATCCCAAGACTGCTTTTCCTACTCTCTTATTGATTATGAAGGCTACTCCATTTCTTCTGCGAGATTCTTGTCCACAGTAGTATACCTGATGGTCATCTGAATTAAATTCACCCATTCCTGTCCATTTTAGTTCACTGATTCCTAAAATGTCGATGTTCAGTTCTCATTTCTTGTTTAACCACGTCCAGCTTGCCTTGATTCATGGATCTGACGTTCCAGGTTCCTATGGAATAAAAATCTTTACAGCATCGGACTGTCTTTTCGCCACCAGTTACTTCCACAACTGAGCGTCCTTTCGGCTTTAGCCCAGCCGCTTCATTCATTCTGGCGCTACTCGTACTAGCCGTCTGCTCATCCCCAGTAGCATATTGGACACCTTCCGACCTGAG
Source organism: Paroedura picta (assembly GCF_049243985.1). Lineage (NCBI taxonomy): Eukaryota > Metazoa > Chordata > Lepidosauria > Squamata > Gekkonidae > Paroedura > Paroedura picta. The sequence continues at coordinate 50,587,853 of NC_135380.1, read as the reverse complement.
GGGCTCATCTTCCAGCGTCATATCGTTATGCCTATTGGAACTGTCCATAGAGTTTTCATGGCAAAGATACTGGAGTGGTTTGCCATTTCCTTCTCCAGTGGATCACCTTTTGTCAGAGCTCTCAGCTATGACCTGTCCGTCTTGGGTGGCCCTGCACGGTATAGCTCATAGCTTCACTGAACTACGCAAGCCCCCTTGCCACAACAAGGCAGCGATCCTTGAAGGGGGGAAAAAAAAAAAAAAAAACATCTACTTCTGCTTTATTGACTATGCTAAAGCCTTTGATTGTGTGGAGCACAACAAATTGTGGCAAGTTCTTAAAGAGATGGGAATACCAGAGCATCTTATTTGTCTCTTGAGAAACCTATATGCAGGTCAAGAAGCAACAGTGAGAACTGAACGTGGAATCACTGATTGGTTCAAAATTGAGAAAGGAGTTCGGCAAGGCTGCATGCTGTCACCCTGCCTATTTAACTTGTATGCAGAGCACATCATGAGGAAGGCGGGGTTAGAGGAGTCACAAATTGGGATCAAGGTTGCAGGGAGAAATATCAACACCTCAGATATGCAGATGATACCACTTTAACGGCAGAAAGTGAAGAGGAACTAAAGAGCCTGTTGATGCGGGTGAAGGAGGAGAGTGCAAAAGTTGGCTTGAAACTCAACATCAAGAAAACAAAGATCATGGCATCCGGCCCTCTCAATTCCTGGCAAATAGATGGGGAAGAAACTGTGGCTAGTTCCCAGTTGTAATGTATGGCTGTGAAAGTTGGACCATAAGGAAGGCCGAGTGTCAAAGAATTGAGGCTTTTGGTGATGGAGAAGACTCTTGCGAGTCCCTTGGACTGCAAGGCGAACAAACCGGTCAGTCCTAGAGGAGATCAGCCCTGACTGCTCTTTAGAAAGTCAAATCCTGAAGATGAAACTCAAATACTTTGGCCACCTCATGAGAAGGAAGGACTCCCTGAAGAACAGCCTAATGCTGGGAGCGATTGAGGGCAAAAGAAGAAGGGGACGACAGAGAATGAGGGGACTGGATGGAGTTCCTGAAGCAGTCGGTGCAAACTTAAATGGACTCCAGGGAATGGTAGAGGTTAGGAAGGCCTGGAGGATCATAGGGTTGGACACAACTTCGTACCTAAGAACAACACAGTGACTGTAGGGAATTATTTGGCTTAGCATGATGGCAGAAAACCACCAGGGGCAGCTCTGTCCATCACTAATTGGCTGGTATTTACCAGCACTGGGGATGAGGAAATGGGACAAAATGAATTCTTATAAACATTCTGGCAAGGAGAAATTTGTCAAAAAGATCTTGCCACTGTGGTGCATTCCCTGGTGACATTTAGTTAAGACTATTGCAATGAGGTCAGTTTGGAGCTACCTTTGAAGTCTGGCCCAAAGTTAGTTGGTACAGAATGAATAGGACAGAACTACTAAGAGGAATGGATCATCATGTGGCTGGGCCCGACCCCCTAACACAAGAGGTGTGTTGCTTGCCAGGGGCGAAAATTAAAGACGACTGCCCAAACTCCTCAAATCTACGGATCGCTACCCATTTGTGATGGTCCACATGGGAACGAATGACATGTCCGTGAATACAATCGCTCCTATTAAAACAGTATCAAGATCTAGGGAGGAAGCTCAAGCAAATGGGGGCATAAGTGGTATTCTCTTCAATCTTGCCTGTCAAGGGAAGAGGAATGTGTCGGGAGAGGAAGATAATGGAGGTGAATCACTGGCTGCGTAGTTGGTGTCGGCAGGAGGGATTTAGTTTCTGGGACCATGGGATAGGCTTTCTTGAAGAAGGCCTACTAGCACCTGATGGACTGCACTTATCGAAATTGGGGAAGAATGTGTTTGGCAGGAACCTGGGGAGATTCATCAGGAGAGCTTTAAACTGAAGCCACAAGGGGAAGGAGACGTTCAACATACGGAGTGTAAGGAAGGAGATAGATCGGGGGCAGCCCAACCGCCAAGGTCAGCTCATAGGGAACCAAAAGTAAAAGGATTCAGATGCCTTTATACTAATGCCCAAAGCATGGGCAATAAGAAGGAAGAGCTGGAACTTCTCATGCTGATGGAAATGTATGATCTAGTAGGCATCAAAGAAACTTGGTGGAATGATTCTCATGACTGGAATGTAATGGTGGATGGATATGAACTGTTCAGAAAAAACAGAATAGATCGAAGAGGTGGAGGAGTGGCACTGTATGTGAGGAAAGGGCTTACCTGTCAGGAAATTCTAGTGAAGGAGAGCATATCTACAGTGGAAAGCATCTGGGTGAAAATAAGCGAGGGAAAAAACAAACAGTGTGGTGGTTGGTGTCTGCTACCAACCCCCTGACCAATGAGAGGATGTGGATGCTGCACTTTGTGAGCAGCTTGAGAAAATATCCAAGCGGCAGGACCTTGTCATCATGGGTGACTTCAATTTCCCAGATGTGTGCTGGGAAACAAACTCTGCGAAGCGTCCTCAGTCATGCAGGTTTCTGACCTGCCAGGCTGACAATTTCATTTATCAAATGGTAGATGAACCCACAAGAGGTTCATCCATACTGGACTTAATACTGACCAACAGGCAAGAGTTGGTGGATGAGGTGAAGGAGGTGGGGACCCTAGGGGGAAGTGACCATGTCCTCATAGAATTCCTTTTGAGATGGGGAGCCAAGGAAGCTTGTAGCCAGACGCGGATGTTGGATTTTCGTAGGGCAAACTTTAATAAACTCAGAGACATGATGAGTGTCATACCATGGACTGGAAGAGAGCAAACGTTATTCCGATCTTCAAAAAAGGGAGGAAGGATGACCCGGGAAACTACAGACCAGTGAGTCTGACCTCTGTTGTGGGGACGATAATGGAGCAGATATTAAAGGGAGCGATCTGCAAACATCTGGAGGACAATTTGGTGATCCAAGGAAGTCAGCATGGATTTGTCTCCAACAGGTCCTGCCAGACCAACCTGGTTTCCTTTTTTGACCAAGTAACAGGTTTGCTGGATCGTGGAAATTCGGTTGATGTAATTTACTTGGATTTTAGTAAAGCTTTTGACAAGGTTCCCCATGATGTTCTGATGGATAAGTTGAAGGATTGCAATCTGGATTTTCAGATAGTTAAGTGGATAGGGAATTGGTTAGAGAACCGCACTCAAAGAGTTGTTGTCAATGGTGTTTCATCAGACTGGAGGGAGGTGAGTAGCGGGGTACCTCAGGGCTTGGTGCTCGGTCCGGTACTTTTTAACATATTTATTAATGATCTAGATAGATGAAGAGGTGGAGGGACTACTCATCAAGTTTGCAGATGACACCAAATTGGGGGGACTGGCAAATACTCCAGAAGATAGAGACAGAGTTCAACAAGATCTGAACACATTTGAAAAATGGGCAAATGTGAACAAGATGCAATTTAATAAAGATAAGTGTAAAGTTCTGCTTTAGGAGAAGACTCTTGCAAGTTCCTTGGACTGCAAGGCGAACAAACCGGTCAGTCCTAGAGGAGATCAACCCTGCCTACTCCTTAGAAGGCCAGATCCTGAAGATGAAACTCAAATACTTTGGCCACCTCATGAGAAGGAAGAACTCCCTGGAGAAGAGCCTAATGCTGGGAGCGATCGAGGGCAAAAGAAGAAGGGGACGACAGAGAATGAGGTGGCTGGATGGAGTCACTGAAGCAGTCGGTGTGAACCTAAATGGACTCCAGGGAATGGTAGAGGACAGGAAGGCCTGGAGGATCATTGTCCATGGGGTCGCGATGGGTCGGACACGACTTCGCACATAACAACAACAAAGTTCTGCATCTAGGTCAAAAAAATGAAAAACATGCCTACTGGATGGGGGATATGCTTCTAGGTAACACTGTGTGTCAACGAGACCTTGGGTACTTGTGGATTGTAAACTAAACATGAGCAAGCAGTGTGATGCAGCGGTAAAAAAGGCAAATGCCATTTTGGGCTGTATCAACAGGGGCATCACATCAAAATCACATCATAGTCCCATTGTATACGGCACTGGTCAGACCACACCTGGAGTACTGTGTGCAGTTCTGGAGGCCTCACTTCAAGAAGGACGCAGATAAAATTGAAAGGGTACAGAGGAGAGCGACAAGGATGATCTGGGGTCAAGGGACCAAGCCCTATGAAGATAGGTTGAGGGACTTGGGAATGTTCAGCCTGGAGAAAAGGAGGTTGAGAGGGGACATGATAGCCCTCTTTAAGTATTTGAAAGGTTGTCACTTGGAGGAGGGCAGGATGCTGTTTCTGTTGGCTGCAGAGGAGAGGACACGCAGTAATGGGTTTAAACTACAAGTTTCTGTTGGCTGCAGAGGAGAGGACACGCAGTAATGGGTTTAAACTACAAGTACAACGATATAGGCTAGATATCAGGAAAACAGGAAAACAATTTTCACAGTCAGAGTAGTTCAGCAGTGGAATAGGCTGCCTAAGGAGGTGGTGAGCTCCCCCTCACTGGCAGTCTTCAAGCAAAGGTTGGATACACACTTTTCCTGGATGCTTTAGGATGCTTAGGCCTGATCCTGCGTTGAGCAGGGGGTTGTACTAGATGGCCTGTATGGCCCCTTCCAACTCTATGATTCTGTGATTCTGTGAATCCTGACTACAGTCAAAATATTTTAGATTCTATGATTCTATGACTGCCCCTCATGAACAAACAGGGTTTTTGGGGTTACACATGAATTGAGCCTATGTTTTCTCAATACTTTTCTTCTATTTGTGATACTCCTCATGGAAATCCCAGCCAAGTCAATTCTCTGCCAAGCTGTCAGTACCTGGTTCAATGTTTTCTGCAGGAAGGGGGTGCCCATGCGATCTGCCATGTGCCGATATGCTGGATGAGACAGAAAGAACTTCCTCTCTGCAGCCAGGGCAGCTGAAATGTCCTTCTTCCCATCGATATCCTTCTGACTTCTATTGACCACACCGATGTAACCTAGGTAAAAAAGCGCCAAAGAATCAGGTGGCTAAGGTATATCAATTAGACAGGGATGCTAACAACGGATGGAGCATTTGAAATGTATTCTCAAAGAAAACGAAGGGAATCTTGAAAGTTAAATCCTTCATTTAGGTGACTGCCAGGAAATGGAACTGGAAACCCTCTGAGTGCTGAATGGAAACAACATAATTCTGTTGAAAAAAACAAAATCAGCTTCCCGCCTCCCCTTCGCCCCCCCCCCAAAAAATAATAATAATGAGGACTACAAGTTCCACAAGGACAAACTAGGAAAAATTGGGAAAATGATCCAGCACTCTGACACTTCAGAAGGCAAGAGGATGATTTGTCTCGAATCCCCAGATCTCAGAATTTTCCATCCACAGATTATATATCTAATTCCGAGTCTTGTCTGCTGCAGGTAGATCAAAAAACCCACACAATGAGGAAAAGAACAGATGGGCAGGACTTTTTCTACAAACTTGGAGAAGCCCCCAGGGTTGCAGAAAAAGCTATATTGTGAGATTACAGGAAACACATGAGCTGGGAGGATGACAAAAACCAATGTAATAATAATAATTACACTTTATTCCTGTAGCCCACCCTTCCCAGGTAACAACAATTAACCTTCAAATAAAATATTCCAATAAATAAATAAACATAAACATGTATTTAAGTAGATCTAACCAGGTTTTAAAATTAAATAAATTTATAGCCATCTCTCCTTATGATTAAAAGCCTTCTGAGGTCGCTAGTAGGGCAGGTTTCTTCAGGGGGCTCCTAATAAACTTTCAGACTGAAAGAAATGGAAACCCCCTCTCTGCTGCAAGTTCTCATAGCTTGCAAAGTTATAGTTGGAAAAAACTGGCAAGGGAATTGTTGGCAGAAATCGCATAATATAAGGCTGTCCATCACGGAAAAGGAACTGGACGTTTCCTTGTTATAAACACACCCAGCTGAATGCCCCAACCCTCACTGCTGGAGCAAAGGGTCTAGGGGTGGATAAGAGCCCTCTTGGTGGGAAAGCCTGCAGGCAGATAGGGAAAGAACGCTAGAGGCAGGAGAGGGGACATATTTATTTATTTATTTATTTATCATACTTCTATACCGCCCTCCCCGGAGGCTCAGGGGGTTTACATTATAACAGAAAACAATACATAAAACAAATACATACGGCTACGGGGGCAGGAAGGGAGACCTAATGGTGATCACGCCCTGCCCAGGACCCGCCAAAACTTGGGACCAGTCCTGCTTATGGTAGCCCTGCAGTCATTTTGTTGTCTCCAAGGCCCTCACTTCCAAGAACCCCCGTTTTTGTCATGGTTTTGTTCTGCCTTTTTCTGCCCATGTGTACCCCTCAACATGGGCCTAGAAAAAATAAATGGAGGCTGAATTAAGGTGCTATCAAAAGGCAGTAAACCACATTAAGGCGGAAAGGAATGCAGAGTAGTTCCTCGCTCAATTGTGCAAATAAGAGGGATTCCATCAAGGGCCATCCCCCCCCCCCTCAGAGCCTCTTTCCAGATAATCTGATCCTAACAAACAAGCCGGATTGTCACAATAAGCCCCTTTGCAGCCATGACAAGTCCCCTGACATATCCAACTTCCAAATCTCCCCAAGGGAGCCCTTCAGACACTCTCTGCAAAGGGAGAAAATTCCCCTATGCTGTAAAGACAGCATTTCTTTTCAGGTTGGCTCATCCTCCAAGGATCGCATTTTTATGAATTTAATTGTTTAATTGTTAATCATTGTAATTTATTACTCGTATATGCCCACTGTTCCCCACCCTGAGCCAACCAAGAAGGATGGCGTATAAAAATATGATGATGTGGCAGCACGCCACCCTCATCTCTCCCCACCTGCATGATTTTAAAAGTGGTCTGAGAGGCTCTGTGTCCCAAGCCTTGTTCACTCGTTTGTTCATTTGTTCATTCCCCTTACTGGTCTTGTAAGGAGAGGCAGTTTATAAACCTAATCAAATGTAATAATAATAATTCTGATGCCAGCATCCCATCCCCTCTTCAATCACGGAAAATCAGCCTCAGTTTTGGGTAGCCCATTTGTGACACACCCCGTGACCCGAGTCTCATGGTTAGCGTCCTGCTTTTCTGCTTCACTGACTTGTCTTCCCATCTCGTTCCCTGCCTGGTCTGTTTCAGCTCCCAGTGCCACTTCTTCCCCACTGAGGACAACCCCCCTTCTCTCCAAGGTCAGGCTCCTTTCTCCTCCCCCCCCCCTTTTTTTTTTAAGTTTAAGTGGAACAGGCTTCCTCGGGAGGTGGTGGGTTCTCCTTGTTTGGAAAGTTTTAAACAGAGGCTAGATAGCCATCTGACGGAGAGGGTGATTCTGTGAAGGCAAAGGGGTGGCAGGTGACAGTAGATGAGCAATTTGGATGTGAGTGTCCTGCATAGAGCAGGGGGTTGGACTAGATGACCCAGGAGGTCCCTTCCAAGTCTATGATTCTATGCTTCTCTGAGATCAGGGCCCTCCAGGACCTGGTCTCTTTGGCCACCGAAGCGGCCATTAAACCCCAAGGCGGCCAGTGCCATGGTGCTGGCCACCTCGGTCTTGAACGGCCGCTTTGGCAGCCGAAGCACACAACCCTCTGCAGGGCCTACAAGACAGATCTGTTCCGTCAGGCCCATGGTGGAGGCCAGAAAATTAACACCGAGAAAATGGTGGCCTCCCTCCTGCCCACAGAATCAGCAGTGCACCAGCCACGAAACCCCAATCACCCGACAGAGATGGAGCTCCATTTGTAAGTTCTTAATGGAGACAGTGTAATAATATATTTTATTTATTTTATTGATTCATTTATTATATTTGTATACTGTCCTACCCGAAGGCTCAGGGTGGTTCACATGAAAAAGAACAGAAACAGTACAGATAACTTAGATTAACAATAATGAATGAAGTGAAACAACAAGCAACATGGAACCGTAGAAAAATTGAACACTGCAGTAACTCCTACTGATAGCCCAGTGAAATTAATTTAATATTAATTAATGTGTTAATTTAAGAAGTTTAATGGTTAATCAATGTAATTTATTACTTGTATATGCCCACTGTTCCCCACCCTGAGCCAACCAAGAAGGATGGGCTATAAGAATATGATGATGTCAATGATGATGATGTTGATGTGGCAGGATGCCACCCTCATCTCTCACCTCCTGCGTGTTTTTAAAAGTGGTCTGAGAGGCTCTGTTTCCCATCCCGTACCCCCCCACACACACACACGCACCAGTGCCAGCCCCATCCCCTTGCAGAAATTCTTCCCCTCGTGGAAGGCAGGAGGTGACCAGCCTACAGCCCAAATCAAGGCCTGCTTCCCACCAAGCTGTCCCCAATCAGCTGTTACTGCAGCAGCCAATTTGAGGGGAAAGTTTTTGGGGCAGAGATCCTGGTAGACCTGAGAAAGTCCTTCCCTCCTGGTCAGCGAGGTTATGCAGAAGACTCGGTTTTGTCCATGTTTCTTCGAACTGTTCATTAAAAAACCCAGCACTGAATGTGGTCGCTCCTGTGCTTGACCTTTGGAGCCCGTTTTGAGTTTCTGGAATATTTCTGCGCAAGTCAAGTGATTTTACCTTGAGCCTTGGGAGAATGATCCTGAGAATGGAGCAGGTCAGCATTACTACAAGGAAGTCTAGAGAGACACGAGGGGCCGTAAGGCCTCACATGACAGGGGGGGACAGAAGAACGCTGCCTGGGGGGAGAAGAAGGGGGCCCCTACCTCTACGTAGCGGGAGCAGCTTGTTCTCTAGAACATCCCGAGCATCGGTTCCTTCGTCCATTAGATCCAGTTTGGTGATAACTCCAATCGTACGCTGGCCTGTTGGGGCAAAAGCAGACATGGCATACCTTGAACCAAGGAGCGTTATGAGGCAGTCCCTTGGGTAGCTTCGTTCCACTAATTAGCTTCATCTCTTTTTTTTTGTTTGTTTGTTATATATAAAGGGTTTATTACAGAAAAATAGAAGAAAGAAATACCAGCTAGCAAAGCAATTATTGTTACATAAGAGAAAAAGAGAGCCTCTTGTGGCTCAGAGTGGTAAGGCAGCAGAAATGCTGTCTGAAGCTGTCTGCCCATGAGGCTGGGAGTTCAATCCCAGCAGCCGGCTCAAGGTTGACAGCCTTCCATCCTCCCAAGGTCGGTAAAATGAGTACCCAGCTTGCTGGGGGGTAAACGGTCATGACTGGGGAAGGCACTGCCATGAAAACGCTAGAGGGCGTCACCCCAAGGGTCAGACATGACTCAGTACTTGCACAGGGGATACCTTTACCTTTAAGAGAAAATAATATGGTACTGTCTTAAGGAAATATATAGTCAATCCCCATCTCGTTATCGATTATACTAGGTCCTAACCTAAAAATTACTAATAACACCACTGTTCATCATTTTCTTCAAATGGTTTCTTGTTAACCATGTTAGCAAGCCTTGCCATTTTGCTAGGTCTGCTAATTTGTCTAGCCATAGAGAAGTAGTTGGAGTCTCTGTTGCCCACACCAACCGCGCCACCGTATTTGCATGGAGGAAGAAGATTCTAGAAGAACTCGGTAAAACACTTAGATGAAAGCTTAACGACATAGATTCAGGATTAAGTGGAAACTGCATTTTCAATATTTCCTGTAATACCATATGTATTTTGGCCCAGTAAATGTTTTCTTTCACAATTCCACCACATACGATAAAAAGAACCTGTTACTTTAAGCTTCATCTCTTGTATCTGACAGATGAGATAGCCATTCCCATGCGTCAAGGGTGGCCAAACTACAGTTACCATGAGCCCCATCCATCGCAAATGAGGATGAGAACATTTGATTAGTGTAAAGTCAAATGCCCAGCTATACACAGGACAAGTTCTCTCAGAGACAACCTCACTAGCTGCCAGAGAAAAGCAGCATAGAGCAGAAGTTCCAGATTTCTTTCTATGGGATGAGCTGGGTGGTAAAGTATAGGAATGGAAGCCTCTCTCTTCATTGAAAGGAGAACTTCTGAAATTCAGCCTCATGAAAGGCCTTTAAGGTTTTAACAGCAAGCACTTTATATACTTACACAAGAACCTAAGAGTGGGTCAGCTCAAGGTCCGTCTGGTCCAGCATGCCAATTCCAACAGCAGTGGCCCGTGAAGCGTCCCACGGTGAGGAGACACAGCCCTCGCCTGCTCACTGCAATCTGGCCTCCCATTTGGCTACCACGGCTAATGAGAGAACCGATCCTCCATAAATCTACCCAATCCTCCTTCCAATCCGTCTAAACGAGTGGCCGTCACTGCATCTTGTAGCTGCGAGTTCTGCCAGGCAGCCACCTGATCTGAGTGGATGGCGGCCTGCTTGAATCTCCTGCCAATCAGTTTTATAGGAGGGCCCGAAGTCCTAACATAGGAAAGGGAAAACTATTTCTCTTTATCCACTTTCTCTACACTGTACTGTCTGCTTCATTTGCAAATCCTTTCTTGATTATTCCTAGCACTGAATTTGCCTTTTAAAAATTGCCAGTCTACACTTTCCACCACAAGCCCACAGAAATTGGCTGTAGCTCAGGCTTTCTCAACCCTGGGGTTTCCTGATAGCCCTGAAAGAGTTTGCTAAATGGGTGGGTGTTAATTTATATATATATTTCTACAATTTGTTAAACATCTATCGGGTGATATGTCCACATATGATCTGGAGAGCCAGTTTGGTATAGTGGTTCGGAGTGCGGACTTCTAATCTGGCGAACTGGGTTTGATTCTGCACTCCCCCACATGCAGCCAGCTGGGTGACCTTGGGCTCGCCACGGCACTGATAAAACTGTTCTGACCGGGCAGTGATATCAGGGCTCTCTCAGCCTCACCCACCTCACAGGGTGTCTGTTGCGGGGAGAGGAATGGGAAGGCGACTGGAAGCCACTTTGAGCCTCCTTCAGGTAGAGAAAAGCGGCATATAAGAACCAACTCTTCTTCTTCTTCATGATCATGTAGACCTGTCCACCTCCTGTGGGACTGGAGGGATGGGAAGGGAAGGGGTCCCAAATGGACATGTACACAGCTATGCTTCGCAACCATATTCTGCATGATTCTAGGGTTTCTTGATGCCTGAAGAACATTTCAAGGGGTTCTCAACAGTAAAAAAACTGAGAAAGGCTGGTGTAACATAATAGTTTCAATGGGCGGCATGCATCATGTCGTCTTCCCCTGCTGCAAATACGTTTACTCTTCTGAAATACCTTTTTGTGGTTTCACCTATTTCTCGTTGCCCATTTTGGTGGTTGTAAATGGTACAGTTTTCCACAACCAGGCACATTCACATCAATCAGTTAAGAACTTTCTGGTACACGGTCATGCCCATCAGAATTTAGGGGAAGAAACGGAAGAGCCCCGAAGGGTGCTCTGAAAACAAGTGTGCTCTGGCCTTACCTTGAGGATCGACTTCTTTTGCAATCTTGAGTGCGTCTGAGTTGGCCAGATCGGAATTGGCTGGAGAAACGGCGAGGATGAGGCAGTTCTCTTTGGTGACAAATTGCATAAGCATCTCACGGATCTGGAACTCAATGTCAGCCGGCTGGTCTCCAACAGGAACTTTAGTCATCCCAGGTAGGTCCACCAAGGTCAAACTCAAGACTAAGTGAGGAAGAAGGAAGAGAGGAAGATCTCCACCTGGAGCAAACTGTCGTGTTGATGTGGGACTGAAGCAGCATATGTCAGTGGAGCATTTTACAGCTTACAGTAGAAATTAAATACACTTGGCGTTCAAAAGCCTGGAGTGCAGATGACAGATAGTCTGAGTTATCAGTGTGAAAATTTGAAAGCAAAACCCGTGCCCACAGGGCTGCTAATGGCATTAGTGTGAGAACAGCTCAGCTAGATCAGATTGAATGCCCAGCTTGTTTGGCACTCCCAAAGGAGCCTCTGCAAGAAACCTACATGAAACTAACCTGCAAGGATGGTAAGGTGGAAATAGTCAGCCCTGCTATTTGTCCCAACTGACTGGCAATCAAAGATATGCTAGCCCAGAAATGGAGGGTGTTCCATTACTGTTATAAGGAATTACCACGGCCAGACCTCTCTGCTCCATGTACTAATATTTTGTTTGGAAACATCTCAGCTAGTGACCCAGAGAGAGGGAAGGCAGCCTGGTAGAGCAGATCTCGGAAAGCAAAGCATGGTTGGTGCTTGGAGAGGAAACAGCTCAGGAGGACTCGACAGCGGAGGGCAACGGCAAATCACCCCTGCTATTCACTTGCCTTAAAAGTCCCTTGCTGAAGTCACCATAAGTCAACTGCAACTTGGGAGCGCTTTACACCCTACAACTGAATGCCCTACATCCATTATACTTTGGGTGAATACACGCTTCTTTTTTATTTATCCTGCAAACGCATTTCATTGGACTGAGTTCTAGTCCGGCGACATATGTTCCCTATCTATTCGCTCCATCCTGTACATAAAAATATAAGGTTCTATGTGGCATTCCCTTTCTTCCCTCTGCCTACCATCTTCACCCATCCATCCATCCATCCGTCCATCCATCTAACTTATTCATAGTCCACCTTTCTCATGGAGACACCATGCAAATTACATAGTGTATGTACAATTCAGCCAACAGGATGGGACATGCAATGAGCAGCGCAATAGAAACCTGAAAAAAGTTTAGAGATTCATAGAATCATAGAGTTGGAAGGGAGCTCATGGGTCATCTAGTCCAACCCCCTGGACTATGCAGGACACTCACAACTCTATTGCTCATCCACTGTCACCTGCCACCCTCTTGAGCCTTCTCAGAATCAGCCTCTCCATTAGATGGCTATCTGTTAAAAATCACCAAAGATGGAGAACCCACCACCTCCCGAAGAAGCCTGTTCCACTGAGAACCCGCTCTAACTGTCAGGAACTTCTTCCGGGTGTTGAGACGGAATTTCTTTTGCGTTAATTTCAACCCATTGGTTCTGGTCCGTCCCTCCGTGGCAAGAGAGAACAACTCTGCTCCATCCTCTCTATGGCAGCCTCTCATATATTTAAAATGGTTATCAGATCCCCTCTCAGTTGTCTCCTCTCCAGGCTAAACAGACCAAGCTCCCCCAGCCTTTCTTCACACGCCTGGTTAACTTAGACATTGAAGAGGACATAAAGGCTTCCTATATGCACAGCTGCACCCTAAGCTTCTACCGGCTTTACCACCACCCCCCCTCAGCTGGTGTGAAGGTAGCACTTACCATTGGGGGAGTAGACTCGCAGGTTGATTGGGACTGGAGAAATGCCTTTGTTGGATCCAGTAACCCGGTCTGTCTCCGCTTCGATCTCCTGGCGTATCTCCTCAAAGTCAGTAAACTTCTTCCCTTTGCAGTGCAAGAATTCTCCATATTCTAGTTGGGCGGTGACAGAGGAAAGATGGTTAATCACAAGCAATCAATATGTAAAACAAGAAGAAGAAGAGCTGCTTTTCTCTACCAGGAACAGACTCAAAGTGGCTTACAACTGCCTTCCCTCATGGGTCATCTAGTCCAACCCCCTGTACTATGCAGGACACTCACAGCCCTATTAACAACAGAGACCCTGAGAGGGAGGGAAGGCTGAGAGAGCTTTTGACAGGATTGCTCGGTCAGAACAGCACTATCAGGACTGTGATGAGCCCAGGGTCACCCAGCTGGCTGCATGGGGAAGAGCGAGGAATCAAACCTGGCTCACCAGATTAGAAGGCGCAGCTCTTAACCACTACAGCACAAGATTTGTGGCAGGGAAGGAGCTTTGGTGAGTCATGCTGCTCACTTATTCATATACTCGCCTCCCCCTGCCACCAACATGGCCAGCCTTTAAGTCGCTCCTGGTCTCTTGCTCCTTTCTACTTAGGGTTCTCAACTCTGGGCTGGGAAATATTTGGAGACAGAGGGTGGGAGTGGGGAAGGACCTCAGTGGAGCAGAATGCTATGGAATCCCCCCTCCCAATCAGCCATTTCCTCCAGGAAAACTGATCCCTGTCATTTTATAGATGAACTGTAAAACCGGGGGATCACCAGGTCCCACCTGGGGAGTGGCATCCCTATTTCTACTGCTACAGGCAGACTAACACAGCTACCCATCTTGATGTGTCTGAAGAAGTGAACTGTGACTCATGAAATCTCCTCCCCGGCCACCGAATTTGGGCCTTTGTTGCTTTCTACTGCTAGCCTCATCCCAGCTCCCTAGCTTGCTCAAAGACCACACATGCCAGTCCCATAGACTCATGTTCCATGTGGCTTTATGACAGGTGGATCTTTGTATCAGGGGAGGGGGGAATAGAAGCAGGAGGGCTCCTCCGCCAGACCCCTATTAGCTGTCCGCCTGGGAGCCACTGCAACATGATAAACCAAGGCTTATTCTGCACTTACTTTGTTTTTTCCATTGTGAATCCTGCTGAATTCAGATTGATTTGAACTCGAGTCTTCCTCTATCCCCCCCCCCTCTCCCCACAATTGAAACAGAAAGTGTTCTGCATTGGACTGGAGAAACTCAGAAGCGGGGGGAGGGAGCCAAGCGCAGCAGGAGTCTCTTTCTTTTCTTGAACAAGGGGGAGAGGATTGGAGACAGCAGAGGAGGGGGGAATAAGGCAAATCTCTGCAGAAGTTAGGGCTTCTGGAGTGCAATCTCTTTAAGACAAACCTTGCAACTGGGAAACAGGAAGTCTTTGAACTGATGCCCTGGCCAATCAGGGAAGACTGCTTTGCTATGAGTCATGGAGAAGGGAGTTTATTCGCACAAAGCAAAAATCTACACACTTACTGATGCTGATATTTCAAATATCAAGGGTTATATCCACTTTTTGATATTTATTTATTTGTTTGTTTGTTTATTTGTTCATTTGTTCATTTATTATATTTATATACCGCCCTCCCCGGAGTCTCAGGGTGGTTTATATAAGAACAAGGAACAATACATAAAATGGTCTATAAAAACATGTGAATAACCTTATAATAATAATAATATTGTGGGGAAAAGGTAGGGTCACCATGAATCAATCATGCATGTTGCAGAGAGAAAATTTAAAGTGACCCAAATCAAAATGGAAATCAAATTCAGTGTAGACAGGAGGGATTAATTTGAAGCCCTGTGCAGACTACCCCCAAGTGGGCAGAAGAGAGCACATAAACAAACGGCCATTCACAAAGCTCTTTTTAAAGTTCTGTCACCAGAAGAGGGTTTCCCTTTGGTGAGGGGCTTGGTGGTAGAGCACCTGCTTGGCACCAGGAAGGTCCCTGGCTCAATTCTCAGCATCGCCAGTAAAAAAGATGAACCGAGTGGTGCTGGGAGAGACCTCAGGCTGAGACTCGGGAGAGCTGCTGCCAGTCTGAGTAGGTAACACAGAATTTGACCCCGGCAGTACCGACTTTCAGCATAAGGCGGTTTCATGATTCTTGGGAATGGAATCGGCTATTTTGGCTGGGTCTTGTTGTTCATTCGTTTGGTAACAAGTACAGATACCCTCTGCGGGACAGCCTTGTCTTTCTGTTACGAAGCTGACATACCTGTGTTGGCGTTGACCAGCTGCAGGACCAGGGGGCGCCGGGTGACAATGCCTGACCCACGGGGTAGGAAATCCCTGGAAGGAAAGGAGAATCGTCATGAACGGTCGCTTCCTCCCTTTTAAACCAGTCCAAAGGCCTTCCCGCAGGAGACCCGGAGCATCCCTTGCTTCCACTGGGTTTGTCAGGCGAGGGACAACCAAACACCTGGCAGGAGGAAAGGTCCTCCACTCTGCCCTTAAACAAATCAAGAGAGCACAACCAGACACTCAAAAGCAACTTGAGCCCACTCAGTAAAAACACCCATCTCTGTATATTTTATCTAGAGAACAGAAAGCAAGCGAGAGGCGGGGGAGAAGCAAAATCACACGCTCATCTTGGGAGTAGGGGGTAAAAGAAATTAAGTACCAACTAAACATCCAAAGCATATATTGTTGTTGTCAATTATTATTTTATATTATTTACCTTTTTAACTTGCTGCAGTGTACTCTATGTTTTTGGAGGGAATGAAGCAACACAGTGCAGTTCGTGCCTCCCTGGGCGTGCTCAGTTAACGCGGGGTGGGGTGTTGCTGAAAAGCTAGCTCTAGAATCCTAGCTCTGCACAGGTGCAAAACCCATCTGTGTGAAGGCACTGATGGCCACTTGAGAAACAGCCATTACAAGGGAACAACCTCTTTTTACCAGTCATCATCACCATTTAGGGTCCCCCCCCCCTCCAGCCACAGGTAGAGGATGGGGGCAGGGGATAGGGATGCCAGATCCAGGTTAGGAAACTCCTGGGGGTTTGGGGATGAAGCCTGGGAAGGACAGGGATGCCAGTAGGGGTACATGGCCATAGAGTCCCACCTCCAAAACATCCAGTTTTGGCTTTCTCCCTATCCTGATAGGTCATTCCTTGTCGCTCCCACCATGCATGCAGTGTCGTTTGCACTGGCCAAGAGCATCCAGGGGGCAGTTTTGGGGGCCACTTTTCTGCCAGGTGCTATTTCCTCCCCTGGCATCCTTTAACTAACTCTTTCATTCCCCCAGCTTTCAGACACAGCATATTAAGGTCCTATGGCACGGATTACATTTCTATTTGCCTCAATTACATAATGGATTTTAAGAAAATTCTTGTTCCCCTAATCATCCTCTTTGCCAGTCCTTTACCTTTCCAAACTAAGGGGCTTTCCGCACCGGGATCCTTGTAGCAAATTGTTTGCTGAACGAAAAATCGCCATTTAAAATAGTGCAATTCGTCATTATGCATACCTGACTTTGTAGTGGAATCCAGTTGCGTTTCTATCGTTTCCCACAAGCTTCCGGTCTCAGCAAAAATCGCTAGACAGGAAGCGCTATTGCCGAGCTCGTCCCGCCCCTGGCCATCAAACAGCCAATGGGCAGCTGTTAGCATGCTCCCAAACAGCCCCTTTCCCTTTAAGAAAGGGTTTTTTTTAAAAAAAACACACCCATTGCAACGAATATGTGTTGATTCGTTGCAACTGAGAGACCCATCAGCTGGCAGGTGTGTTTGAGCTGTCGTTTCATCGTTGCCACGCTCCCCCCAAGTGAAAAAAAAAAATCCCCCCCCCTCACGGGCCCGATTTTCGGCCGAAAACAGTGTAAAAAATAAAGGGAAAATACATCAGTAAACGGGCTTCTCTGTTGTTTGTGCTTAGTGACTAAACAGCTCTGGGGAGGGACTGAAGCCGGGGAAGCCTCTAAACAGGCTTGCTGGTGGGTTGAACTCCGCTCGCTCGGAGAAAAAAAAATGGCGATCGCTTCGCCGGAAGATCAGAGGAGAGAGCCAGGGGGAGGGACTTTGTAGAAACCACAACAATGGTAACACACAGAACTTTCCCGCTAGTGTTGCAGATTGGTTGCAGGAGTGTAGCGCTTTCCGGAGGGTGAATCCACTTTTGGGGATTTCCCTGAAAGCGCTACAAGGAAGCGCTTTTTGCGGATCGGTTTCAGGTGTGTGGCAGATTGTCAACGACGTTGTGCATAATGGCAAATCAGAAGCGTTTTCAATTGGCAACCATTGTGCGATTTTGAAGGCGTGCGAAAAGCCCCTAAGTTTTTCTAGAGTCAGCCACTGATGCAATGTCTCACCTTTCACCTACCAGCATAAAGCAAGATTTCTGGATTCCCCACACTGAAAGAATAAATAATAGTTTTGCATTTACTGCAGGGAAATAAAATTGATGCCAGGACTTGAGCAAAGTTTCAGACCAACAATGTTTAATTATTTTTTGTGCATGCACTTTGTTAAACTTCGTTGACCTTAAACAGAGTTACCAGCTCAGAGTTGGAAAATACCTGGAGACTTCGGGGGTGGAGTTGGAAAAGGGAAGGATTTGAGTGGGGAGGGACTTCAGGGGAGTATAAAGCTATGGAGTCCAGGGGAACTGATCTCTTTAGTGTGGAGATGAGCTATATTCCGGGGGATTTCAGGTCCCACCTGGGGACAGGCATTCCTAGCCTTAAAGGTGCCCCTGGACTCAAACTTTGTTCTGTTGCTTCCAACCAACTGGGCGACCCACCTGGGTCTAGAAAGGCCTCAGCGAGCAAAGTACAGTTTAAAATTTGTTCCATAAGTCATCTGGGTTCTACGTGGGTGGTGACTGTTGAAAAACGTGCAGAGGGCAAACAATCTGCCTGCAAGAAAATCAATAGCAGCCAGGAGTTCATGTCTGCCTTGGATTCTTCCGGGGTCATTGCTGAGGAACAACAACGGCCGGCCATCCGGTCCACAGCGGCAGGAATGCCTCACAAAAACCAATGGCGCCAAAGGGAAAACATGACTGGTACAATCAGGCACATTTCAGGGGAGGAAGAGAAGCCCCTCTAAGTTCATTGTTTCCTCTTGCTGACTCAGCAGTCACAATCCGCATCCTCCTGAAAATAAATTCTCTCTTCCTGAAGGCTGCGCAGTGCCTGCTCTGACAAGAGCTACACGGAACCTTTGAGAGTTCTCCCCCTCCGTCCTCAACCGCATCAGAACTCTTTGGCATGCGCTTTGAACTCCCAGTACGAAGTGTTCAGATCACACAGAGCCGCTCTGACAATTTGCACTCTCTCTGACTGGGTAATTGCATTAATGCATCTGAGTCATTATCTGTCTGTGAACTGGGACTACAGCATCAGTTCCCCAGCAAGACAGTCCTTCAGAACTATTACCCGCAACACAGAACCTACCTATTACGTCCTTGTCTCACCCTTCCTTAAAGAAACTTGAAAACAAATATGTGGCTCTCTTACCAGGAAGAAGAAGAGTTGGTTCTTATATGCCGCTTTTATCTACCCAAAGGAGTCTCAAAGCAGCTTATAGTCGCCTTCCCTTTCCTCTCCCCACCACAGATACCCTGTGAGGTGGGTGAGGCTGAGAGAGCCCTGATATTACTGAGGAAGAAGAAGAGTTGGTTCTTAGATGCCGCTTTTCTCTACCCGAGGGAGTCTCAAAGCGGCTTATAGTCGCCTTCCCTTTCCTCTCCCCACCACAGATACCCTGTGAGGGAGGGGAGGCTGAGGGAGCCCTGAGATTACTGAACAAGAAGAAGAAGAGTTGGTTCTTATATGCCGCTTTTCTCTACCCGAAGGAGTCTCAAAGCAGCTTCCAATAGCTTCCCTTTCCTCTCCCCCTAACAGACACCCTGTGAGGTGGGTGGGGCTGAGAGAGCCCTGAGATTCCTGCTCGGTCAGAACAGTTTTATCAGTACTGTGGGGAGCCCAAGGTCACCCAGCTGGCTGCATGTGGAGGAGTGCAGAATTGAACCCGCCAAATTAGAAGTCCGCTCTCCCAACCACGACACCAAGCTGGCTTTCCCTACACCAAGCTGGACTGCCAAATCCAGGTTGGGGAACTCCGGGAGATTTGGAGATGGAGGCTGGGGACGTCAGGGACCTCAGTGGAGTAGAATGCCATCCAGCTCCTTCAGAGAAATGGACCTCCGCAGTCCAGAGAGGAGCTATCATTCCAGGAGATCCCCAGGCCCCACCTGGAGGCTGGCCTCCCAACGCCTGAGGTGTGAGCGGTTAAGCTGAGGAAAACAAGATGGCTCAAAGCTGCCTGGATCTCTTCAGCACTAGACTGAGCCCTACATCGGGGGGGGGGGCAGCCTCTCTGCGCCTACGGCCCCCTTTGGAACTCTGACACAGGCTGGTGGGCACAACCACAGTTTTTTGACTGTCATTCCCCACAATACTTTACAGAGCCGGTGGCCTATCTATATATATGAAATATTGCTTGATAAGAGTATAAGGAATCAACCACTGAAGAAAAATTGATAAGAGTATAAGGAATCAACCACTGAAGAAAAATTGTGAAAACGAAGTATATCTAGAAACCGTTTTGGTTGGTCCTTAAAATTGATATATAAAATTTATTGTACCAATTGCCTTGGAAAGGTTCTGTTTTTCTCTGTTTGAGTCATTTAAGAAGCAAGAGAATTCAGCCAAAATAAAACTGAAAAATTGGTGAGAACAAGTAAGGCACCCCCGAGACTTAAGGAGAGGCTCCACGCTGCTCCCCTTACTAGCCAGCACTTGCTTCTCCTGTAGCCCCCCAGCTGTCTCGCCACTCTAGGAAGTGGGGTAGCTAGAGAGTCTTCTGCAGCTGCTTCCCTGAACAATCCTCCACAAGGTCTGTGGTAGCATCCTCTGCTCTTCCCCCCCAACATCACTACTGCCACCATGGGTCATGCAGCAGCTACGGGGACACTGTTCCTACCCTGTCTGAATCACTGGATCACTACTGCCTCAACAGCTTAAGTGGACCGATTATGCATGGCATACTCGTCTCTCTGCCCTACTGCTTCCCATGTAAGCAGGGGGGACGAAATCCCCCAGTGCACATGTGCTCCGGAGTTGTATGTATACACCCAAATCTGGGGCTCAGAGGTTCCGCCATGCCTTGCAGCAGTGGCAGAAAGAGCACAGGGGTCCCATCATACAATTAGTGGAATAGCAGCATGCCGCTATCCCACCATCATGGGGAGTGTAGAAATGCCCAACTATACTCTGCAGCAACGCAAAGCTGAGTGGTGAACACATCTCTGCAGGGTCACCATAGGTGAGTGAGGGAACAGGGCCTGCATGGCCCCAGCTTGTTCAGAATCACAGAATCAAAGAGTTGGGCCATACAGGCCATCTAGTCCAACCCCCCGCTCAACGAAGGTTCAGCCCAGAGCATCCTAAAGCATCCAAGAAAAGTGTGTATCCAACCTTTGCTTGAAGACTGCCCGTGAGAGGGAGCTCACCACCTCCTTAGGCAGCCTATTCCACTGCTGAACTACTCTGACTGTGAAAAATTTTCCCCCTGATATCTAGCCTATCCATCCATCCATCCATCTTTATATTTATATACCTTCACTCTCAAAAGTCTAGCGGCAGTTAGCAAAGATTAATAAGAACAATAAAACCCCATAAAACCCCATTAAAATGTAATTAAAACACAATATCATGATGGCGGATAATAAATATATAACCCACTCCCCTCCCCCTGTCCAGCAAAGATATGCATGCTTGTTTAGCAAATCTAAGAATTTCAAAATACATAACTTGATTCAAATACATTATTTCAGTCCCTTGAAATCTTTTGGCACTGTCTTCCACAACAGACACTGGCCCTAAATATTTCACTGTTAAGTTGAGTAACAGTTGGATGGCATTCTATGAGCTGACAATTGTACAGACTCCTTATCACTGCTTTGAAAATTCTCTAACCCTTGTTTCCTTAATTTCTAGGAATGATACTAAATTTCAGTTTTCCAGTTCTGTTGGAATATACTGTAAAGGTAAAGGTATCCCCTGTGCAAGCACCGAGTCATGTCTGACCCTTGGGGTGACGCCCTCCAGCGTTTTCATGGCAGACTCAATACGGGGTGGTTTGCCAGTGCCTTCCCCAGTCATTACCGTTTACCCCCCAGCAAGCTGGGTACTCATTTTACCGACCTCAGAAGTCAACCTTGAGCCGGCTGCTGGGATTGAACTCCCAGCCTCATGGGCAAAGCTTTCAGACGGCTGCCTTACCACTCTGCGCCACAAGAGGATCTTTTTTGGAATATACTGTACATACTTGCATATAAGCCGAATTTTCCAGCACAGTTTTTAGCGCTTAAAAGACCTCCTCGGCTTATACGCGGGTAATTTATTAACAGCCTTCCCCCAGCCAATCGCAGCACTGCATCTGCAACCTGAGCTCTTTGCAAGTGAGCTAGTGGCCTCCAGTTAACCTTTGCCTTGAGCTAGTGGCCTCCAGTTAACCTTTGCCTTGAGCTAGTGGCCTCCAGTTAACCTTTGCCTTCTGCAAATATCTTAAAAACTAAGCTCTTTGCAAGTGAGCTAGTGGCCTCCAGTTTGTCTTCTGCAAATATCTTAAAAACTAAGCTCTTTGCAAATGAGCTATTTGGTCCCAGATAACCATTTCCTTCTGCAAATATCTTGAAAGCTTACTCCGGCAGATTGTAGGACATCACTGATTTAGAATCATAGAATCGTGGAATCATAGAATCATAGAGTTGGAAGGGGCCATACAGGCCATCTAGTCCAACCCCCTGCTCAATGCAGGATCAGCCCAAAGCATCCTAAAGCATCCAAGAAAAGTGTGTATCCAACCTTTGCTTGAAAACTGCCAGTGAGGGGGAGCTCACCACCTCCTTAGGCAGCCTATTCCACTGCTGAACTACTCTGACTTACTGTGAAAAAAAATTCCTGATATCTAGCCTATATCGTTGTACTTGTAGTTTAAACCCATTACTGCGCGTCCTTTCCTCTGCAGCCAATGGGAACAGCATCCTGCCCTCCTCCAAATGACAACCTTTCAGATACTTAAAGAGGGTTATCATGTCCCCTCTCAGCCTCCTTTTCTCCAGGCTGAATATTCCCAAGTCCCTCAACCTATCTTCATAGGGCTTGGTCCCTTGGCCCCAGATCATCCTCATCACTCTCCTCTGTACCCTTTCAATTTTATCTGCGTCCTCCTTGAAGTGAGGCCTCCAGAACTGCACACAGTTCTCCAGGTGTGGTCTGACCAGTGCCATATACAATGGGACTATGACATCTTGTGATTTTGATGTGATTCCCCTGTTGATACAGCCCAAAATGGCATTCGCCTTTTTTACCAATGCATCACACTGCCTGCTCATGTTTAGTTTACAATCCACAAGTACCCCAAGGTCCCGTTCACACACAGTGTTACATAGAAGCGTATCCCCCATCCAGTAGGCATGCTTTTCATTTTTCTGACCCAGATGCAGAACTTTACACTTATCTTTATTAAATTGCATCATGTTCTCATTTGCCCATTTTTTCATTGTGTTCAGATCTCGTTGAACTCTGTCTCTATCTTCTGGACTATTTGCCAGTCCTCCCAATTTGATGTTATCTGCAAACTTGATGAGTAGTCCTTCCCATGAGTAGTAGTTCCCATTGGAGAAAGGGCCCTGGGAAAGGCTCCTCTCCCAAGTTTGTGGCCCTGATGCAAATCAGCCCCCCTCCTCCTTTTTAGTTTTAAAGAAAATGCTGGTCAATCCCATTCAACACTTTTCCAGCGTGTTCACTTCTCGTTGAACTTTGTCTCTATCTTCTGGGGTGTTCACTACTTCTCCCAATTTGGTGTCCTCGGCAAATTTAATGAAGAGCCCCTCTATTCCCTCACCCAAGTCATTCATAAAAATGTTGAAAAGCACCAGACTCAGTACCGAGCCCTGTGGCACTACTGCTCACCTTCTGCAGTCTGACGAAATACAACTGACAATCCCAGGGTAACTCCAGGATTCCCAGAACCCTGGTGGGGAATCCCTGACTTAGAGGCTATTTCTGCACAGAGGGGTAAAACGAGAGTGGCTTCCTGCTTGAAAACACATCCCTCCCCCCCCCCTTTTTTTTTAATTTGTGTTCTTTTGCAATTTATTTCTGCCTGGGTGGATTTCAGAGACGCTGAACATGGTCCCTGAAGCCCCAAATGACATTTTGTGTAAATGATTGGCTTAAAAGCAAAGTGCTCCGACCTCTGTATCATCGGGAGAAGGCAGCCCCATCAACCCCCCCCCCTTTCCAGCTCATTCCCCACTTCCAGAAAACAGAAGAGGTGTTGTGTTTTGCTTGCCTGATCCCCAAAAGACTGTGGACACTTTAAAGATTTTATTTCACCTTTGACAATGTAGGTTTGCAGTTGCACTGCAACACAGACCATGCAATTAAAAAAAATGACTTGGAGCAGGAAATGGAGAAGGGAAGGTGGGCGTGAGGGTGGGACAAACCTGCTGAGACTATCACACGTTTCCTCCTCCATATGGTCTTTTCCCTGGTCCCGGTGGGACTCATGATTTAGGGTGGTATGTCCAGTTCTGGCGATTCCCGAAATTGTGAGTTAAAAACGCCCAAATCTCGACCTGGCTATTGGGCAGCCTTGGGATGCAGGCAACATCTGCAATGCCTATGATTGATCCACTGTGACTATACCTTTCCCCTGCGATATCCAGGGGCAGATAAAAGTCACTAACTTTGAGGAAACCGCTCTGAGTGTCCCAGTATTGTGTAGATGTTCTGCATTTTGCTGGATTAACTTCCTGCCCTGTGCCTCCAATGCTGACGTAGCGAAGCAGTCTGTCGCTGACTGGTCAGGGCGTCAGTTCAAAGACTACCTGGTTCCTGGTTGCCATTCCCTTGTAGGGCTTATTTTTGCCCTCTGTTTTAAAGTGACTGCGCTCCAAAAGCCCACACTTTTCTGAGCAGAGATTTGCCTCTTGGATTTACTTTCCCCTCCTCGTTCTCTGTGAGGCACCTGCTTCCCCACCCGCCCCATTCCTGTAGGAAAAGAAAGATAAACGGGCAGCCTCGAGCTCCACTTGCCCCTCCCCCGGCTTGCTCTGGCTGCAGGAAATAAAGCACTCTCCAGCCTTGTGCTCCTACAATGCCAGCTGGAGCTTCACCTGTCCCCACCCTCAATCAAGCAGGAAGGAGATCCCATTGGGACAATGCAAATGCAGAAGGGCACATTTTTAAAATCAGGGGAAAGGAAGGCTGTAGATAAGAGTTCAAATCGGCAAGATTTACACTGGAAAAAAATGTGAGTGCAGACCAGCCCCTTGTCATTGTTACAGAAGTCAAGCAAGCCTTTTAAAATTCTTTCTCTCCATTACAGAAAAGCAACAGTCACGGGGAAGAATTTCCTGTTTCCCTTGCTGGAGGCGTCACATCCTCTTCAGGAAAAGTGCTGGGCGTCTAAACCCTCCAGCAATTATTCTATGGATTTTGGTGCCCAAAAGATCTCCACAATGCTAGTGACGTTGGTCTGTCCACAAGATGTCTTTTTTGGCATGCCAGAATCAGGCAAAATTCTTGGCAACAGTTTGCGTAATCACAATGGTGCACAGTCCTGTGGAACACTTCAACTACATCAGCTGCAGGAACCTGATTCTGGTGTCTAACAGCCTTTCTGAAGAGACATTTGTTGTACAGAACAGTTAGATCAACACAACTTCAAGCAATCTTCAGAAGGACGAATGATGTCTCGATCACAGTGTCTGAGGTAGGGAGCCTGCACACGAAAGCTCACGGATAAATCTTTGTTGGTCTTAAAGGTGCCACTGGATGCACATTTTGTTGTACTACTTCAGACCAACACGGCGACCCACTTGAACGGATCAAAGTTAGAATTTCATTTCTATCCCCAAAGTCCATGCTTCCTTCCCTGCTGTACCCAGAAGACAGCAGCTCATGTTTTATCAAATATCTGACTAGGGCTGTCACCCCCTTAAATGCTTCCTAGGACCTCAATCGTCTCCTGTACGGCAACGCCCACTTATGAGGATGAATTCCCTCTGAGAGCCAGTGTGGTTAAGAGCGGCGGATCTGGAGAACCAGGTTTGATTCCCCACTCCTCCTCTACGTGCAACCTCTTGGTCTAGTCGCCATTTTCTTTAGCCACCTTAGGATTCCTTAAGGTAGTGTAAAGCAGGGTATAAAAACAGCTCTTCTTTGGCGACGTCTGTGACATACCCCAAATCGTGATCTCTTTTGACAAAAGGGTGTCTTGTGCCAGTCCCACAGACCAACTAATTCTATGGCAGCTTGGTGGGAAACAAGAAAACCAGCTCTTCTTCTTGCTGCTCCCAGGTGAGAATACCTCTTGTGCTGTAATGCTGTTCACACCTGCATCCACCACAGAAAAGGGACATGTGCACAGTAATCCCTGCACTACGAATGCTGTAAATAATAAATAAGCCTCCAGATCTGATGGTAGGCATGCGCATGCTTTGAATGGACATGGGCATGTGCTAAGAGAATGGGGAGTGGGTTTTTTTTTTGTTTTTTGTTCTTCTCCTGCACCAAAATTGTGCCCTTTGCACAATAGAAGTCTCCACATTTGGGGATGGGTCTTCCACCATCATATAGTGCAGGGTGGCCAAACTGTGGCTCTCCAGATGTTCATGGACTACAACTACCATGAGCCCCTGCCATGCTAGCAGAGGCTCATGGGAATTATAGCCACCCTGATACAGTGCTTAATAATATAAAGGCAACCTTTACTGAGAAACCTGTCAGGTTGGTGTGCAGGATTCCTCACCCGTGGCAGAGGGATGAAGGGATGGGGCTGAGAGAAAAAGCTGTGGGCATGGCTACTAGGTTCACGGCAGCACCACAACAGACTTCAAGATTCATAGATCTTTGGCACAAGCAGGTCTACTCAGAAGTCAGTCCCAATTCAGACAATGGCACTTGCTCTCTGGAAAGTGTTCTTAAGGTTGTAAACTTAGTGACTTTGGGGAGAATATCTGAGAAAGCATCTTGAGACTGGGCAATTGGATTCTCTGAAGAAATTCGGCTGCTTTCTAGGTGCTGCTCACAGTGAGTTGAGGATTGCAAGCAAACCTTTTGATCCCCATCCATGAGTCATCGCAGGCCCCCTCTTCTTGAATCTGTTGGCCTGCAATTCTTTTCTGATTCATTTAAGCCATCACGTTTTGATTCTGCCTTTCCTCCATGCGGCTGATGGTTCATGGGTCTCCCCTACCCTATTTATCCTCCAACAAGATAGATTCAAGTGGGCAGCCGTGTTGGTCTGAAGCAGCACAACAAAACAAAATCAGAGTCCAGCGGCACCTTTAATACCAAGAGCGTTTACTTCTGGAGAGAATAAAATCAGAGTCCAGTGGCATCGTTAAGACCAACCAAGATTTATCCAAGGCGTGAGCTTTTGAGTGCAAGCACTCTTCCTCAGACTATGCTTGCACTCGAAAGCTCACGCCTTGGATAAATCTTGCCACTGGACTCTGGTTTTGTTTTGTTATCCTCCAACAAGTCTATGAAGTAGGTTACTTTCAGGACAAAGACGGACTTTCAGCCTGGGGTCTCCGCACTGCCCTGCCCTAGTCCAGCAGCCCTACCACTACCTCCTCTTCTGTCTGCCTCAGTGGGTCCAAAAGGAAATATTTGGCCACATAGTGGAGAAGCCTAGAGTGCTGTTCAGATGTTATTCATCTTTTTTTCTTCATACAGATGAAATAGGTTCTGAAGAAAGGAATTATATTTCCAAAAAACAGCTTCAACAGGCTCATTTTATTCAAGCTCATTTGGGAAGGTTTCACCAGTCTGAATACACTTTCAGTCGTTTTTTAAAAGACTTTGGGGTCAGAATAAACTGTATTATATATAATCTATTTTCTAATTTTTTTTGCCTCCCTCAGGAGGCACCTGGCGTTCCCCTGCAACTCTAGCTCATCTCCAGACCAAAGAGGTCAGTCCCACTGGAGAAAAGGGCAGTCTGGGAGGGAGGACTTCATAGCATGATACTCCAATGAGATCCTCCCCACCCAAAATCACACCTCCTCCAAGCTCCACCCCCAAACTATATTCCCCAACCCAGAGCTGGCAACCCTACTGTGTCCCCAGACTGAACAAGCCTAGATGGAGCTCCACTGCGGATTTTGGGGTTGTCTCGGGTGGGTTACCGGCCATTTGTGTACATCAAATGCAATGGTGCAGTCTGCTTAAGCCTATGAACAGAGACGCCGGATGTCTATCCCAAAGTCCGGATGTCTCTTCCCTCCCCTCCCACTTTGGTATATCCTGCCTGATTAACTGTCAGGAACTCAAACGCTGGCTCACTATTCTGCAGCACGTAGGTGGCCCCAACTGAAGAAATTAAAATCCATGGCTGTTGTTTTTGGATCTATTTTCTAATTCCCAGGACGGCCAGATTAGGACGGAGGTGCTGCCCAGAACTGTACAAATAGGTTAGCGCTTCCTGGTGTTCTTTGTTTGTTTCCACATTATTCTACTGTGACCTGCAGGCCGTACTCCCAATTACAATCAGCTGGACGTTCATGTACTCCACTAAGGTCATAAATAACAAAGGAAAGGAAAAGGTAGGGATGCCAGCCTCCAGGTGGGGCCTGGGGATCCCCTGGAATTCCATCCCATCTCCAGACTACAGAGCTCAGTTCCCCTGGAGGAAAGGGCTGCTTGGAAGGGGGACTGAGGGATGCCAGCCTCCAGGTGGGGCCTGGGGATCCCCTGGAATTCCAGCCCATCTCCAGACTGCAGAGCTCAGTTCCCCTGGAGGAAAGGGCTGCTTGGGAGGGGGACTGAGGGATGCCAGCCTCCAGGTGGGGCCTGGGGATCCCCTGGAATTCCAGCTCATCTCCAGACTACAGAGCTCAGTTCCCCTGGAGGAAAGGGCTGCTTGGGAGGGGGACGGAGAGATGCCAGCCTCCAGGTGGGGCCTGGGGATCCCCTGGAATTCCATCCCATCTCCAGACTAGAGAGCTCAGTTCCCCTGGAGGAAAGGGCTGCTTGGGAGGGGGACGGAGGGATGCCAGCCTCCAGGTGGGGCCTGGGGATCCCCTGCAATTCCATCCCATCTCCAGACTACAGAGCTCAGTTCCCCTGGAGGAAAGGGCTGCTTAGGAGGGGGACTGAGGGATGCCAGCCTCCAGGTGCGGCCTGGGGATCCCCTGGAATTCCATCCCATCTCCAGACTAGAGAGCTCAGTTCCCCTGGAGGAAAGGGCTGCTTGGGAGGGGGACGGAGGGATGCCAGCCTCCAGGTGGGGCCTGGGGATCCCCTGGAATTCCATCCCATCTCCAGACTAGAGAGCTCAGTTCCCCTGGAGGAAAGGGCTGCTTGGGAGGGGGACTGAGGGATGCCAGCCTCCAGGTGGGGCCTGGGGATCCCCTGGAATTCCATCCCATCTCCAGACTAGAGAGCTCAGTTCCCCTGGAGGAAAGGGCTGCTTGGGAGGGGGACTGAGGGATGCCAGCCTCCAGGTGGGACCTGGGGATCCCCTGGAATTCCATCCCATCTCCAGACTACAGAGCTCAGTTCCCCTGGGGGAAAGGGCTGCTTGGGAGGGGGAAGGAGGGATGCCAGCCTCCAGGTGGGACCTGGGGATCCCCTGGAATTCCATCCCATCTCCAGACTAGAGAGCTCAGTTCCCCTGGAGGAAAGGGCTGCTTGGGAGGGGGACTGAGGGATGCCAGCCTCCAGGTGGGGCCTGGGGATCCCCTGGAATTCCATCCCATCTCCAGACTACAGAGCTCAGTTCCCCTGGAGGAAAGGGCTGCTTGGAAGGGGGACGGAGGGATGCCAGCCTCCAGGTGGGGCCTGGGGATCCCCTGGAATTCCATCCCATCTCCAGACTAGAGAGCTCAGTTCCCCTGGAGGAAAGGGCTGCTTGGGAGGGGGACTGAGGGATGCCAGCCTCCAGGTGGGGCCTGGGGATCCCCTGGAATTCCATCCCATCTCCAGACTACAGAGCTCAGTTCCCCTGGAGGAAAGGGCTGCTTGGAAGGGGGACGGAGGGATGCCAGCCTCCAGGTGGGGCCTGGGGATCCCCTGGAATTCCATCCCATCTCCAGACTACAGAGCTCAGTTCCCCTGGAGGAAAGGGATGCTTGGGAGGGGGACTGAGGGATGCCAGCCTCCAGGTGGGACCTGGGGATCCCCTGGAATTCCATCCCATCTCCAGACTAGAGAGCTCAGTTCCCCTGGAGGAAAGGGCTGCTTGGGAGGGGGACTGAGGGATGCCAGCCTCCAGGTGGGACCTGGGGATCCCCTGGAATTCCATCCCATCTCCAGACTAGAGAGCTCAGTTCCCCTGGAGGAAAGGGATGCTTGGGAGGGGGACTGAGGGATGCCAGCCTCCAGGTGGGACCTGGGGATCCCCTGGAATTCCATCCCATCTCCAGACTAGAGAGCTCAGTTCCCCTGGAGGAAAGGGATGCTTGGGAGGGGGACTGAGGGATGCCAGCCTCCAGGTGGGACCTGGGGATCCCCTGGAATTCCATCCCATCTCCAGACTAGAGAGCTCAGTTCCCCTGGAGGAAAGGGCTGCTTGGGAGGGGGACTGAGGGATGCCAGCCTCCAGGTGGGACCTGGGGATCCCCTGGAATTCCATCCCATCTCCAGACTACAGAGCTCAGTTCCCCTGGGGGAAAGGGCTGCTTGGGAGGGGGAAGGAGGGATGCCAGCCTCCAGGTGGGACCTGGGGATCCCCTGGAATTCCATCCCATCTCCAGACTAGAGAGCTCAGTTCCCCTGGAGGAAAGGGCTGCTTGGGAGGGGGACTGAGGGATGCCAGCCTCCAGGTGGGACCTGGGGATCCCCTGGAATTCCATCCCATCTCCAGACTAGAGAGCTCAGTTCCCCTGGAGGAAAGGGCTGCTTGGGAGGGGGACTGAGGGATACCAGCCTCCAGGTGGGACCTGGGGATCCCCTGGAATTCCATCCCATCTCCAGACTAGAGAGCTCAGTTCCCCTGGAGGAAAGGGCTGCTTGGGAGGGGGACTGAGGGATGCCAGCCTCCAGGTGGGACCTGGGGATCCCCTGGAATTCCATCCCATCTCCAGACTACAGAGCTCAGTTCCCCTGGGGGAAAGGGCTGCTTGGGAGGGGGAAGGAGGGATGCCAGCCTCCAGGTGGGACCTGGGGATCCCCTGGAATTCCATCCCATCTCCAGACTAGAGAGCTCAGTTCCCGTGGAGGAAAGGGCTGCTTGGGAGGGGGACTGAGGGATGCCAGCCTCCAGGTGGGACCTGGGGATCCCCTGGAATTCCATCCCATCTCCAGACTAGAGAGCTCAGTTCCCCTGGAGGAAAGGGCTGCTTGGGAGGGGGACGGAGGGATGCCAGCCTCCAGGTGGGGCCTGGGGATCCCCTGGAATTCCATCCCATCTCCAGACTAGAGAGCTCAGTTCCCCTGGAGGAAAGGGCTGCTTGGGAGGGGGACGGAGGGATGCCAGCCTCCAGGTGGGGCCTGGGGATCCCCTGGAATTCCATCCCATCTCCAGACTAGAGAGCTCAGTTCCCCTGGAGGAAAGGGCTGCTTGGGAGGGGGACTGAGGGATGCCAGCCTCCAGGTGGGGCCTGGGGATCCCCTGGAATTCCATCCCATCTCCAGACTAGAGAGCTCAGTTCCCCTGGAGGAAAGGGCTGCTTGGGAGGGGGACGGAGGGATGCCAGCCTCCAGGTGGGGCCTGGGGATCCCCTGGAATTCCATCCCATCTCCAGACTAGAGAGCTCAGTTCCCCTGGAGGAAAGGGCTGCTTGGGAGGGGGACTGAGGGATGCCAGCCTCCAGGTGGGGCCTGGGTATCCCCTGGAATTCCATCCCATCTCCAGACTAGAGAGCTCAGTTCCCCTGGAGGAAAGGGCTGCTTGGGAGGGGGACGGAGGGATGCCAGCCTCCAGGTGGGGCCTGGGGATCCCCTGGAATTCCAGCTCCTCTCCAGACTACAGAGCTCAGTTCCCCTGGAGGAAAGGGCTGCTTGGGCGGGGGACGGAGGGATGCCAGCCTCCAGGTGGGGCCTGGGGATCCCCTGGAATTCCAGCTCATCTCCACACTACAGAGCTCAGTTCCCCTGGAGGAAAGGGCTGCTTGGGAGGGGGACGGAGGGATGCCAGCCTCCAGGTGGGGCCTGGGGATCCCCTGGAATTCCAGCTCCTCTCCAGACTAGAGAGATCAGTTCACCTGGAGGAAAGGGCTGCTTGGGAGGGGGACGGAGGGATGCCAGCCTCCAGGTGTGGCCTGGGGATCCCCTGGAATTCCAGCCCATCTCCAGACTGCAGAGCTCAGTTCACCTGGAGGAAAGGGCTGCTTGGGAGGGGGACGGAGGGATGCCAGCCTCCAGGTGGGGCCTGGGGATCCCCTGGAATTCCATCCCATCTCCAGACTACAGAGCTCAGTTCCCCTGGAGGAAAGGGCTGCTTGGGAGGGGGACAGAGGGATGCCAGCCTCCAGGTAGAGCCTGGGGATCCCCTGGAATTCCAGCTCATCTCCAGACTACAGAGCTCAGTTCCCCTGGAGGAAAGGGCTGCTTGGGAGGGGGATGGAGGGATGCCAGCCTCCAGGTAGAGCCTGGGGATCCCCTGGAATTCCAGCTCCTCTCCAGACTGCAGAGCTCAGTTCCCCTGGAGGAAAGGGCTGCTTGGGGGGGGGGGAACGGAGGGATGCCATCCTCCAGGTGGGGCCTGGGGATCCCCTGGAATTCCAGCTCATCTCCAGACTACAGAGCTCAGTTCCCCTGGAGGAAAGGGCTGCTTGGGAGGGGGATGGAGGGATGCCAGCCTCCAGGTGGGGCCTGGGGATCCCCTGGAATTCCAACTCTTCTCCAGAGTACAGAGCTCAGTTCCCCTGGAGGAAAGGGCTGCTTGGGGGGGGGATGGAGGGATGCCAGCCTCCAGGTGGGGCCTGGGGATCCCCTGGAATTCCAACTCTTCTCCAGACTACAGAGCTCAGTTCCCCTGGAGGAAAGGGCTGATTGGGAGGGGGACGGAGGGATGCCAGCCTCCAGGTGGGGCCTGGGGATCCCCTGGAATTCCAGCTCCTCTCCAGACTGCAGAGCTCAGTTCCCCTGGAGGAAAGGGCTGCTTGGGGGGGGGGGGAACGGAGGGATGCCATCCTCCAGGTGGGGCCTGGGGATCCCCTGGAATTCCAGCTCATCTCCAGACTGCAGAGCTCAGTTCCCCTGGAGGAAAGGGCTGCTTGGGAGGGGGACTGAGGGATGCCAGCCTCTAGGTGGGGCCTGGGGATCCCCTGGAATTACAGCTAATTTCCAGACTAAAGAGATTTGTTCCCCACCGCGAATCCTGCCTTCTCCCAGATCTCAAAGCCTCCAGGTGTTTCCCAACCCAGAGTTAGGAAAAGACAAGGCAGATTAGAATTGCCTGGCCACTGTTGGGGGGTGGAGGGGGTAAGGTTGCCAGATCCAGGTTGGGGAACACCTGGAGATTTGTGGATGGAGCTTTGGAAAGTCAGAGACCTCAGGGGGGTACAATGCCACAGAGTCCCCCCACCAGAATATCCACTTTCTCCAGGAGAACTGATCTCTGACCTCCCCAGGCCCCACCTGGAGGCTGGCATCCCTCAGTCCCCCTCCCAAGCAGCCCTTTCCGCCAGGGGAACTGAGCTCTGTAGTCTGGAGATGAGCTGGAATTCCAGGGGATCCCCAGGCCCCACCTGGAGGCTGGCATCCCTCCATCCCCCTCCCAAGCAGCCCTTTCTTCCAGGGGAACTGAGCTCTGTAGTCTGGGGATGAATTGGAATTCCAGGGGATCTCCAGGTACCACCTGGAGGCTGGCATCCCTCCGTCCCCCTCCCAAGCAGCCCTTTCCTCCAGGAGAACTGAGCTCTGTAGTCTGGAGAGGAGCTGGAATTCCAGGGGATCCCCAGGCCCCACCTCGAGGCTGGCATCCCTCCGTCCCCCTCCCAAGCAGCCCTTTCCTCCAGGGGAACTGAGCTCTGTAGTATGGGGATGAGCTGGAATTCCAGGGGATCTCCAGGCCCCACCTGGATGCTGGCATCCCTCTGTCCCCCTCCCAAGCAGCCCTTTCCTCCAGGGGAACTGAGCTCTTTAGTCTGGAGATGAGCTGGAATTCCAGGGGATCCCCAGGCCCCACCTGGAGGCTGGCATCCCTCCGTCCCCCTCCCAAGCAGCCCTTTCATCCAGGGGAACTGAGCTCTAGTCTGGAGAGGAGCTGGAATTCTAGGGGATCCCCTCTGTAGTCTGAATCCAACCTGTTTCTCCAAGTCAGATGCCGCTGCTCTTAACCACTACACCAAGCACTGGTCCTTAGCTAGCTTACCATGACAGCTCAACACAACAACATTAATGCTTCCCCCAAGGGGTTCTGGGAAATATTCCTCCCTCCTCCCTGCTCCCATATCTACCCAAAGAACATGGAAACCCCTTATGTGTCAATGAAAGGAGTGCCTTTCATACCACTCAGAGGGGACTCAAGACAGTGTGTGTCCAAGTTCCCCCTAGTAGCATTTTATCATAGAAGGACAGTGTGAGATTCAGGTACCACTTTGTATTTGTGTTCCCCCTGGCCACCAGCAATGGAAGGAGGAGAAAGGAGGTGAGATCCAGGTTGTACATTGCTGGAGATTTGGGGATGGAGCCTGGGGAGAACAGGGACTCAGTGGGGTACCATGCCCTGGAGCCCACCCCCCAGCAGCCGTCGTTTTCTCTGGGGGGCTGACTCTGTACTTTGGAGATGCGTTGTAATCCCCAGGTCCCACCTGGAGGCTGGCATCCCTAACGCCAGTGTGTGAGAGAGACATGGTCACTATGAACACAAGTGAACAACAATGGCTTTTGTGTCCATGGAGCCACACTACACGTTGTACTCTCCTGGTAACACTGCTAAGATAGACTGTGAATGCACACATTATTTCAGACCACAATAGTGCAAATGATCTTGCAAACGAAATCAGACAAAAGCCCGCTCACAAAATGTCAGTCTGCACGGATTACAATGGGGGCTAAACAGGGCACCACAATCCGGAATTTATGTGCTCTGGCCTCGGGCGCCAAGAAGTCATCTTGCCCTGACACAGACAGAAGAAGGCGCAATGCAGAATGTGGAATCCGGCAGCGTGTGGGGAGTCCTGATCCTGCCAGCTTCCTCAAAGGCAAGGGCATGTAGAGGTAAGGTTACCTACGGAAGAAGAAGGATTTGACCCTGCTGAAGTCCCTACCCTTCCCAAACCAGCTCTTCTCAGGCTTCCCCCCCTCCTCAAATCTCCAGGGATTTCCCAAGCCAAAGTTCGCAATACGAGTGTCACGAACCCCAGAAGTTAGTGCAGTCGCAGCCCCTCCTCGATATCCACGTCCAGTGACTACTGACACTCAGCACTTCACCAGAACGTTCGTTTATTGAGGGACGGGACACAGAGACAGCCACTCAGCCAGGGCAACACGTAATACAGGAAAATTGACTGGGGCATCGCTCTTAGATCGGAACCAGGTCTTTATAAGCACAGGAGTAGACCCACCCCCCCTCCACAGGAGAGCCCGAAACAACCCTTTCCGGAGAGTTTGAAACTTTCTCCCTTTCTCGCCATACAGGAACTCGTGGGCACTCCATGAAATTAAGGAGCAGGAAGCTTAGAACAGAAAAAAAGAAGCCCTGAGGGCCACTGGTGGTCAACAGCCACAAAAGAGAGATGAAACCCTCCGTCTTGGGCAGGGTCTGTTCTTGGGGCTTGGTGGGGGGGCAACAGTGGGAGGGCTTCTGGAGTTTCCGCCTCCCGGGTGGACCTCCTGATGGCCCCTGAGTTTGGGCCCCTGTGTGACAGTGTTGGACTGGAGGGGCCACTGGCTTGATCCAACATGGTTTCTCTGAAAAGCTATGAAGGAGCCCCTGCAGAAGGTCTGATGAGTAAACCAGATGGACAGGCCGCTTCTTGGAACTCTCAGCACACCCTTACGAAGAAGTTTTGAAATAATGTGAGCAATTTGGCAGCAATTCAGAAAATATGCATAAAATCACTCTATGAAAATGGGAAGCAGAGCTCTACGGGATCAAACAAAAGGCGCTCCAGTCAGCCATCCTGTCTCCAACAAAGACCAGCTATATTTTTCCAGATTTAAATTATTTTATTTATTTT
Organism: Paroedura picta; assembly: GCF_049243985.1. Taxonomy (NCBI): domain Eukaryota; kingdom Metazoa; phylum Chordata; class Lepidosauria; order Squamata; family Gekkonidae; genus Paroedura; species Paroedura picta. The sequence continues at coordinate 50,552,562 of NC_135380.1, read as the reverse complement.
TTGCTGTCGTCACAGGCAACATATGGCAACAGGCCCTCATGGTAACTGTAGTCCATGGACATCTGGTGAGCCAGTTTGGCCAGGCCTGCTGCAGGGTTTTCATGGTAAGAGAGGTTCAGGGGTGGTTTTCCATTGCCTGACGCTCCATCGCAGCCCTGCACCTCCTGGGTGCCCCCCCCGCCCCCGCCCCCGCCAAGGACTAACTTGGGCCAGCTTCCTCCAGGTCAAGGCTCACTTCCAGGTGGCCACAAGCAAAGCACAAAGGCAACGCACTACTTTTTGCTCCCAGCAGACGCCACCTCCGAACATTTACCTCTCATCATAAATAACGAGGGGCATTCAGGGATACAACAGGCGCTAGATTAGGTGGGTAGAGTGGAAGAACTCTGCAGATGGCCTCTCCTTCCCTGCCCCCCAGGACCTGGAAAGGCTGCAGGCTGGAGGCCCCTAGGTAGGGAACGCACTGGCAGGGGCAGGTCTCACGCAGCAGGGATCTGCAGCCTCTGAGCCTCAAAGGGAAGAGGAAGGAGGAGCAGGTGGTCAGGGGTGGGGGATGGAAGGTGATTGGCTGGACACACAGGCAAGCCGATCGAAGGAGGAGGCACTCAGGGGTGGGGCAGCTGCCTTGAGTGGGAGCCATGAGACCAGCTTAAGCCATGAGACCAGCTCCTCCTCCATGGCCTTACCAGATATTATGTGGAACAGATATCCAGTGACTGACGATTCTCTTATTCACTTCTAAAGCCAACCAAGTCAATGATTGTTATCCTCTACTGGCAGCAGCCAAATTCCATACATTAATTACATGTTCTATTGGGGGAAATGCTCCCTTTAATCTATTCTGAATCTGTGTGTGTAAAGTAAGCTGCAGCTGACTTCTGGGGGGGGGCCCCGTGAGATTTCCGGGGTATGAGACGAACAGCAGTGCTTTGCCACCACCTGCCTCTGTACAGGGGCCCTGGGCTTCCTTGGTGGTCTCCCCATCCAAGTACTTGCCAAGGGTTCAGCAAACGAGATCTGACCAGATCGAGCTAGCCTGGGTCATCCAGGGCATCCTGAATCGACTGCCCGCTATCTTGGCCATGCAAACAACCACCAGAACCTTCCTCCTCAGTCCTGAACCGCATCGGTTTTGAAGGGGAGCAAAGATGACCAAGTGATGCAGCATCTATGGCTTGCTACTGCAGAGACAACATCCCTGTGTGGAATGGAATTTAAATAGAAATGTAATTCCGTTGGAAAAGCTAAAATGGGGCTGTTGCTATGCAGGGATTTCTGCCCTGAAGCCACTGTATTATCCTTGACTGACCCTGTGCAAAGTTCCCACTCTGGGGCCCATTATGGGAAGAAGCCGTCAAGAACTTGGGGAAAGAGTCAGGATACAACCTGGGCATTTAGTCTAGGGCTGGGGGCTTTGGCAGCCGAAGCAGCCGTTCTAGCCCAAAGTAGCCAGCGGTGTGGCACGAGCGGGGGGGGGGGGCAGGCACAGCTGAGCCTGCATGCGTGTGCTGAAAGGCGCACTGGCACCATCCCCCACCCCACCCCCCGCACCGTGGCGATGGCTGTTTTGGGCTGGAACGGCTGCTTTGGCTGCCGAAGCGCCCAACCCTAATTTAGTCCTTTTTCTTTTTAGGGCCGACAGCATCCTTATTTATTTATTTATTCCCAACATTTTTACCCTTGAGAAACCCCTGAAACACTCTTTGAGAAACCCCAGAAGTGGTGCCATCATGCAGACGATGACTGAGAAGCAGAGCTGTGGCCACGCCCACCCAGGGCCCCCCAGGCTCACTACTGGCCGGCGGGGGGGGGGGGGGCTGACAGGCTCATATATGGTCATATCACCCAATAAGTGTTTAACTAATTTTAAACGTATACAAAAAATAAATTAGCTCCCACCCATTTGGGAAACCCTTCCAGGGCCATCCCAAAACCCTGGTTGAGAGAGCCTGGCCTACAGAAAGGAATTGCTCAAATTTCTCCTTATGTCTTCCCAATAAGAGTGCCATATTGAGGTGGGGATGAGGGAGCCTGAGGAGGGGGAGGGACTTCAGCCCCAGAATCCACCTCCCAAAGCAGCCATCTTCTCTAAGTGAGCTGATCTCTGTCACCTGGAGAGCAGCTGCAATGCCAGGAGATCTCCAGGCTCCACCTCGTGGTTGGCAACCCTGCTTCCCGAGGTTATCTGCCTGTGTCAGCACTTGCAAGCTTCTTTGTGCAGGGCTGCACTTCCTGCGGGCCCCCTGCCCTTCCTCCCCTGGTGCCGGAATAGCTCAAGGGAAGAGAGAACCGTGCCTGGAGAGGACAAGTCCCTTCCCGTTTCCCTGCCGCCGAGTGGTTCTCGCTGTTTCCAGGCCAACAAGGGCGTCGGATGCTTTTGCAATCACCTCCTTGGGCACCCAGCAACAGCTTCCCCCGGAATGAATGAGCGTGTTTTGTGCCCTGGAATCCTGGACCGCTGCGGAAGACAGAACGGCCTCTTTCAACAGCTGGATCGGCTCTGACAGGCGGCACCCAAAATGCCAACAACAGGGGGGGGGGGAGCGCTTTCATTCGCTGCTCAGATTTCAGGATGGAAATTCTCCCCCGAAAACCTAAGCTTGAAGGGAGGAGCCTCGTTAGGGCTGCCAACCTCCAGTTGGGGCCTGGAGATCTCCTGTTTGACAACTGTTATTCCAGGAAGGAATTGGCTGATCTTCGCTATCATCCTGCATATTTGGGGATGTTTTTGTGATGCTGTTTACTAATTTGCAGCTAATTTGTCCCTTAGACCTGTACTCTTAGGATCCTTGCTCCGTTTTGGCCGAGGGGGTGTACACGCACGCAACACTCAGCCCTTGAATAAAACCTGGCTGGGCTTGGAGGTGCCCCTTGACTCTAAATTCGTCCTGCCCACTTCAGCCTATGGCAGTGGGGCTTTTGCAAGTGTCATTTCCCTTCCATTCATCTCCTTCTCTTTGTTTCCTTCTCCACTTGTGTTCATTTTGTGATCAGCGATGCCCAGTTCAACAACGCTGGTCCCACCTGAGCTGTTAACTGGTGTTCTCTATTTCCTATATTTGGTAAAGCACCGAGAGCCTTAGAAAGGTACTGACATAGAAATACAAAAGTAAGTAAATAAGGATACATTTTGCACAGTACCCTGTGAGAACAGAACCGAGGGTACAGCACATGAAAACTCGTGGGAAAAGCTGGATTAGGGTGAGGGAGTTTGTGGGTTTCATCCCTGTAATTCGAGCTCTGGGGTTCGTAGGAGCCTGGCAGGCCCAAATGTGCACAGGAGTAGCAGATTAGAGTCATTGTAGGGCTGGTAGTACAAAGGGGGAGGGGTCAGGCATCCTTAAAATCCTTAAAGCCAGCCCAGAATACAAATTTACACAAAGTTACTGTGATTTTGGGTGGGGGCTGTGTATGGGACAACCACAATTACAGACTGTGGTGGTGGGGGGGGGGGGTTGGTCCGTTTCCCGGCCCCTATTTCTTCTTCACAGGAATTCATGTGCTTGTGCTATTGCAATGAAACCAGGCATCATGTGCTCATGAATCAGTCCTGAGAGGCTGGGTGGGAGGAAATACTTGTTTAAATCTGTCCTGGTGCGTCTCTCTGTTCAAAAACATCTGGCCAGATGTTGCTTAGTCAGGAGAAAAGCCACACAGAGGAAAGTCTCTATGGAAGCAGCGTCATTTCAACTAAAACCCAATTTAACAGCTTCGAGAGCTTGCCTTAAGGACTTCCTCTTCTCCAAATGCAAAGGAAATGTCTTTTCTTCTTCCATCTGAAGAGAGGAGGATAAAAGCTTTCCTCCAATGCTCTCTTGGGCAAACGCAAACCCACTTTAGGAGGGTATTTACAGATGTCGAGAAATAAGTATGGATATCTTTTCTGCCTGCTTGTTTTCTAATGGAGAAACTAGCCTTTCCTATAGAGCTGGACTGGACATTCTGCCTTGGGATACTGCATGCTCCTTTCAGCTACGGTCCCCTATAGAGACACATTTTTGTGCTCTCAGTTCATCCTTTAATCCCTAAACAAAACCAGTCCCTGGGCAGCCCAGGGCTGTGGGAATCCACCTCAAAGGGTTGCTTAAGGTTGCCGGCCTCTGAAAGAGGCCAGGAGCTCTCCCAGAATGACATCTGATGGCCCCAGTGGTGGAGATCAGGTCCCCTGGAGAAAACTATGGCTGCAGATGGTAGTTTCAGAGGCATCCCACAAGCCTGACAGCTCCATCCACCCCCCAGACTCCATCCTTCCTAGATAACACCTCCTAATCTCCAGGAATTTCCCAGTTAGAATTGGCAACCATGCTGATAGAGGGATTAAAGGGGAAGGCAGAATAAAAACGTAGCAAATAAATACAAGGAAAAGGAGCATGGCAAATCATGGCATCTTCCACTGAGCCAAAGGCAGAGCCAAAGGGGCTATTTGCATCCACTCATGGGGGCCTGCAGCTGATCTCTACTTTGCTCGCTGGCTGGCCACAGAGAGGCCTTCTCTTCCTCTCCTTGCGTTTGTCCCTTCCCCAGCCCCATCTGCTTCCTGCTTCCCTTGTCGTAAGCCAGTCTACAGAGGAAGTAGCTCTCAGAAGAGTTGGCCCACTGAAGGAGCCTGAAGCCTCTGCAGGTGGACTGCAGCTTTCCACAGGGCTCCACACCCCATTCTGCTTTTCATCTTCTCCCTCCTCCTCCTCCTCAATCTGAGATCTTTATTGACATTTTATAAAGCCAGAATGTGTGGGGAGTACCTGGACCCAAGGCAAGAGGGTGAGCAGGGCTTGGTGATGCAGGGGTCGGGCCATATACCACATCGATCTCCTCTGCTGTCCAGCTCACCCTGCGTGTCTCTTCTGCCTTCCAGCCTACTTGCCCCATATGTTTTATCCACTGGCCACCCTGTCTAGAATCACAGAATCATAGAGTTGGAAGGGGCCACACAGGCCATCTAGTCCAACCCCCTGCTCAACACAGGATCAACCCTAAGCATCCTAAAGCATCCAAGAAAAGTGTGTATCCAACCTTTGCTTGAAGACTGCCAGTGTCTCCTCCTCCCATCCACCCTGCGCTTCTCTTCTACCTGCTCGCCCCAAGCATCTCTTCCGTCCACCTCATGTGTCTACCTGGCCTACCCACTGCATGTGTCTACTCTGGCCCGCCCACCTGCCCCCATGTGTCTAGTCCTTTGCCATCCCATCCACCACATACATCTCCAGTCCATTCAACCCATGCATCTCCTTCACTGGCCAGCCCACCCACCTCACATATCTCCTTTGCCACCGAGGGGCCCAGCCAAGGGAAGGCCACTGGCTGTCCTACTTGCCAGTCTTCCTGCACCCCCTCCACCAGCCTCTACGGCAGAACACAAGCGCTCGACTGTCTGGATGGGAAAGGCCATAAGGGGAAGGAGTCCTGTGGTGGGCCTGGGCCTGCGGAACGGCAGAGCAGGGGGCCTTTTATGATCTCCTCGGCCGGGCCCTTCCACAAGGCATGAACCCCCACAGAGTCATTGCGTGCAAGTGCGCATCCACTCCAAAACAAGTTGGGAAAGATCATGGCAAAAGGGAAGGGAAATACAGAATGGGGGAAATTAGAGGATGATGGTATGTGGATGCTCAAAAACCCCAAAAGCCACCAGTCTGATTTAGATGCAAAACTGGATAAGAGCCCTTCACATACACGTTGGGTTGCCAGCTCTTAGTTGGGAAATATCTGGAGACCGTGGGTGTGGGGCTGGCAGAAGCAGCTCCTCTTCGTGGCCCATGCCGCACGTGCTGCAGGCCCTGTGGTGCTGTTCAGTGAGGGGGCCTTCACACTGCGATTGTGAGGGGGGGTCTTTGCAATGATGCGGCTTATGGACCGCAAGAATGAACAAAGGCCGGGGTACAGGCCTGTTGGCAACGGAGCATGCGTGCCGTTCTTTGAGCGTGCCTGAGGACCACAAGCCCAATACATGTGAAGGTCCCCTAAGATATCTGGGGCATTGCGCTTGGGCGTCCCACCATGGTCTGAGAAACATCTTCAGGAAAATAAAGCTGTCTGTTGCCTCCGAAGTTCCAACTATCTTAATGTTATATGGTTTTCATTTGCTGATATAAGGAGAAGGGAGGCATATATACATTACAATATATAAATAAAATATCCCTGGCAAGGGGCTCCCGCAATTAACTCTTTAGTCTGGAGACGGGCTGGAATTCCAGGGGATCCCCAGGCCCCACCTGGAGGCTGCATCTCTTGTCAAGGGGCACTCGGGGGCCATCTCTGAGCGGGGAAATACCTGGAGGCTTTGTGAGAGGTCAATTCTCCTGGAGAAAACCGATGTTTTGGAAGATGGACTCTGTGGCATTGTACCCCACCGAGGCCCCAGCCCCCCCAGGCTCCATCCCCAAATCTCCAGGATCTGGCCATCTTACTCCCCACCAGAGGCCAGGGGGACCTGACAACCCTGCTGGTTCCTCATACTTGGCCTGTGGTCATTTCCCCCCCCCCTCCCCACGCCACTGAAATCCAACTACAATCTATGATGTTTACTGCCAGTAGCTGATGCACTTATTGGTTTCTTTCAGGCCTCCTGTGTTCCTGTAAACTTTCTTCCAGTTGTTTGGTTACTTCTACCAAATAACACAATTGCAATCCTCTGCAGTAAGGCTAAGAGGGCATAATGGGGGGAAGCCCCTGGCAGAGACAACAGGCCCTGCAAAGACCATCCAGAAAGCGGCTTTAGATACACTAAACATGACAGGGGGCCTCTCTTCTGCCCTTTGGGGAATGACATGAACATTATTAATACGGGAGAAAACCACCACATGGGAACCTATTAATAATGTTCCTGTCATTCCCCAAAGGGCAGAAGAGACGCGTCCTTTTTTGAGAACGGAAGTTGTAATCGGGCGGACTCTGTTTTCCAGAGCCAGTCATCGCAGGTGCCAGAAACGCAAAGGCCGATTTCACCTTTGCCGGACAGCGTAACCCCAGGGCAAGAGAGCGTAGACGTGGCCCTTGGTGGACGGGCGGCAGGTCAGAGTCCAATGAACTCCACCCCCCCCCCTGCTTGCTGTGATCTCTCTGGTAATCTCTGCCTATTTCTTTAAGCTGATTGCATTTTTACTTTTAATAGAACCGCCCCTGGGTATATATAGCTGAGAGCAGCCAGCAAGTTCTTCCCCAAAGACAAGGCAGGCAGCTGATATGCACTGAAAGGCCAAGAGTTTCTTTTGAGGTGCAACTAGGCATCCAGCTATTCTCATGTCAAGTTTTTATGGACTCATCTGACTGAGCTGGTATCAGGGTAGGGATGCCAGCCTCCAGGTGGGGCCTGGGGGATGCCCTGGAATTCCAGCTCCTCTCCAGACTACAGAACTCAGTTCCCCTGGAGGAAAGGGCTGCTTGGGAGGGGGACGGAGGGATGCCAGCCTCCAAGTGGGGCCTGGGGATCCCCTGGAATTCCAGCTCATCTCCAGACTGCAGAGCTCAGTTCCCCTGGAGGAAAGGGCTGCTTGGGAGGGGGGCGGAGGGATGCCAGCCTCCAGGTGGGGCCTGGGGATCCCCTGGAATTCCAGCTCATCTCCAGACTGCAGAGCTCAGTTCCCCTGGAGGAAAGGGCTGCTTGGGAGGGGGACGGAGGGATGCCAGCCTCCAAGTGGGGCCTGGGGATCCCCTGGAATTCCAGCTCATCTCCAGACTGCAGAGCTCAGTTCCCCTGGAGGAAAGGGCTGCTTGGGAGGGGGGCGGAGGGATGCCAGCCTCCAGGTGGGGCCTGGGGATCCCCTGGAATTCCAGCTCATCTCCAGACTGCAGAGCTCAGTTCCCCTGGAGGAAAGGGCTGCTTGGGAGGGGGGCGGAGGGATGCCAGCCTCCAGGTGGGGCCTGGGGATGCCCTGGAATTCCAGCTCCTCTCCAGACTACAGAACTCAGTTCCCCTGGAGGAAAGGGCTGCTTGGGAGGGGGACGGAGGGATGCCAGCCTCCAGGTGGGGCCTGGGGATCCCCTGGAATTCCAGCTCCTCTCCAGACTACAGAGCTCAGTTCCCCTGGAGGAAAGGGCTGCTTGGGAGGGGGACTGAGGGATGCCAGCCTCCAGGTGGGGCCTGGGGATCCCCTGGAATTCCAGCTCATCTCCAGACTGCAGAGCTCAGTTCCCCTGGAGGAAAGGGCTGCTTGGGAGGGGGGCGGAGGGATGCCAGCCTCCAGGTGGGGCCTGGGGATGCCCTGGAATTCCAGCTCTTCTCCAGACTGCAGAGCTCAGTTCCCCTGGAGGAAAAGGCTGCTTGGGAGGGGGGCTGAGGGATGCCAGCCTCCAGGTGTGGCCTGGGGATCCCCTGGAATTCCAGCTCATCTCCAGACTGCAGAGCTCAGTTCCCCTGGAGGAAAGGGCTGCTTGGGAGGGGGACGGAGGGATGCCAGCCTCCAGGTGGGGCTTGGGGACCTCCAGGAATTACAGTTATTCTCCAGACTGCAGAGCTCAGTTCCCCTGGAGGAAAGGGCTGCTTGGGAGGGGGACGGAGGGATGCCAGCCTCCAGGTGGGGCCTGGGGATGCCCTGGAATTCCAGCTCCTCTCCAGACTACAGAGCTCAGTTCCCCAGGAGAAAAGGGCTGCTTGGGAGGGGGACTGAGGGATGCCAGCCTCCAGGTGGGGCCTGGGGATCCCGTGGAATTCCAGCTCCTCTCCAGACTACAGAACTCAGTTCCCCTGGAGGAAAGGGCTGCTTAGGAGGGGGACTGAGTGATGCCAGCCTCCAGGTGGGGCCTGGGGATCCCCTGGAATTCCAGCTCACCTCTAGATGGCAGAGATCAGTTCCGCAGGAGGAAATGGGTGCTTTAAGAAGAGCTGATAGTTGGAGGGTTTTATACCCCACCTTTCACTGCCCAAAGGAGTCCCAAAAAATCAGTAAAACATACATGTACTCTCTCTTTCTCAGTTCTGAGGATTCCAAAAACAGCCTGTTGCAATTTGGAAGTCATCAATTGTGGCTAGTACTGTATTGGCAACAGCACTTGTTAATTGTTGGTAAATCTATGAAATGCTGACCCTTTAGAAACGGAAGGTTTTTCACAGAAAAATAAAGTACCAGGACACCACACCTCTGTCTCCAGACCTAATCCCAAAGTCACCAGCAAAAGGGGGAGGACAAGGTTTTTAACCTGTTACCCTGCTTGGATAGATGCACTTGATAGGGTTGCCAACCTCCAGATGGGGCCTGAAATTTCAGCTGATCGGGTAACAGAAAACCCGATCTGTCAAACAGCTGCTTCAAACATTGGACTCTAAGGCAGGGATGGCCAAACTGTGGGCCTCCACATGTCCACGGTCATCTGGAGTCCCTGCTCTATGGATTCCTTCCCCAGGCGCCAAATCTCCAGAAATCCCCAGTCTAGAATTGGCAGCCCTAACTGCCATACCACTTTTTGGCTCCACTTACTCCAAGGTTCACTGAACTTCCCAATCAGCCCCAGACTCTAAATATCACCTGTGGGCGTTCCGCTCTAGATCCCAGTACAGGTGCAACAGATGAAGGGCACAGCACTGATAATCAGGCCAGATCGGGAAAACTGATGCATGATGCACAGCGCATAGGCCCAAAGACTGGACGCCAGAAACAATTTTGCACACAGACTGAACTGAAGGAACAAGAACTCAGGTACATATTACACTCTGTGTGTTGCATTTCAGCATCATGCTCACACAGATCCCTTCATTCATAAATGTGGTAGTCTTTAAGCTGCTGCATAACTCGTCTGTTTTTCAGCACATGGTTACAGGGTCCCCAAGCTTTTTGAGCCTGCCAGGCACACTGGGAATTCTGACATGGCCTGGTGTGCAGGTCAACAAAATGGATGCCACAAAATAGCTACTGTAGGAGGCGGAGCCAGCCACAAAACGATTCCTGCAGCTTAACTTACCGTTTAGAACCGTTACTGTTATTCCTTTTCAACTGTTGTGATTACCCAAATATTGGTGTTTCTAGAACTGCATCTTTTTGCTCCTTCATACTGTTCCAAATATTTCGAAGTCCCTTTCTCACTCCCCACTGGTTCTGTGTACACTGCCCAAGACGTCACAGAGAGGGATGCTATGCAAATTGCATGAATGAATGAATGAATGAATGAATGAATGAATGAATGAATGAATGAATGAGCCAACCAACTAACTTCAGTAACACAGATTAGATCCATGAGCTGTGGTGATAGCTGCTGCCAGAACAACGTTTGCGCTATATGGGAGGGCGGGATAAAAATCTAATTGAATAAATAAATAAAATTAAATATCTCCACAGCCAATCAGACCATAATAGTCTTTCAGAAGCCTTGCTGGGCAAAAGCCTGACCTGGCCAGACCCACTTCCTAAAAACACTTGGCAGGTGCCAGGAAAAGTCCTGGCCAGCACCATGGGTCCCATGAGCATCATGCTGGGGCCACTTCCACTGTAATGTTATTTTCATCTCCAGGGGCCCTAGAATAGGCAAAGTGCAAAAGTTATAGCTCCTCCTTAAACAAGGTTACAAAACCATTCTGGAGTTTATATTTTTAAATACACCCTGATTTATTTTTTTAAGTAAAATATTTTCAACGAGTGTGATTATTGGCTACCTGGACTGCTTGTGAGACAGCTGTGGCCAGGCAACAGAATGAAAAATCATTTCAGCTGCATTATTCCTATTCATCCAACAGCCTGGTATCATTTAATAGCAAGAGCTAATCAGTGAGTATAATTTCAGCGTCTGCTTTTCATACAAGCTGGAGCCCTTCTAGGACTCCTACAGAAATCAGCAGCTCTGGCTCTGGAACAAAAGAAATGCAAATGAGGTGGCGTACTAGATAGCATTAAAGCATCTTGTACACTTCGCATTTGTAGAGTTCGCTCAAAGCATTTTGGAAACATTCTCCCAGGAAGCCTAATACCAGCCCTGCGAGGCAGGAACAGCCAGTAGTATTATCCCCTACTGATGATTTGGGAGGGGGAGGGGTCTGAGAGAGAGTGGCTTGCTAAAAGGGCAGAAGTGACATTCAAATCAGGGGCAACCTGAATCAACACACAAATTTTTAGCCACTATATCCCGCCAGCTTTCAAAGCACGTGGGGGAAGCTTTGAAGGTAAAATTCCCAGCAATTCAAGTGACCAGTTAGCACAGCAGAGAAGCTAAGGCTGGGCTACCAACCCCCAGGAGGCAGCTGGAGATCTCCTGGGATGGCAACTGACCGCCAGGTGGCAGAAACCAGTTCTCCTGGAAAAAATGGATGCTCTGCAAGATGGACTCTGGGGCATTATACCTCACTGAAGTCCTTGGGTCGCCAGCTCTGGGCTGTGTGATACCTGGAGACTTTGGGGATAGAATCTGGTGTGGGTCGGATTTGGGGCAAGGAGGGACCTCAGTAGAGTAGAATGCTATGGAGTCCCCCCTCCAAAGCTGCCGTTTCCTCCAGGAGAACTGATCTCTGTAGTCTGGAGATGAGCTGTAATTCCAGGGGATCCCCAGGCCCCACCTGGAGGCTGGCATCCCTCCGTCTCCCTCCCAAGCAGCCCTTTCCTCCAGGGGAACAGAGCTCTGTAGTCTGGAGATGGGCTGGAATTCCAGGGGATCCCCAGGCCCCACCTGGAGGCTGGCATCCCTCCGTCCCCCTCCCAAGCAGCCCTTTCCTCCAGGGGAACTGAGCTCTGTAGTCTGGAGATGGGCTGGAATTCCAGGGGATCCCCAGGCCCCACATGGAGGCTGGCATCCCTCCGTCCCCCTCCCAAGCAGCCCTTTCCTCCAGGGGAACTGAGCTCTGTAGTCTGGAGATGGGCTGGAATTCCAGGGGATCCCCAGGCCCCACCTGGAGGCTGGCATCCCTCCGTCCCCCTCCCAAGCAGCCCTCTCCTCCAGGGGAACTGAGCTCTGTAGTCTGGAGATGGGCTGGAATTCCAGGGGATCCCCAGGCCCCACCTGGAGGCTGGCATCTCTCCGTCCCCCTCCCAAGCAGCCCTTTCCTCCAGGGGAACTGAGCTCTGTAGTCTGGAGATGGGGTGGAATTCCAGGGGATCCCCAGGCCCCACCTGGAGGCTGGCATCCCTCCGTCCCCCTCCCAAGCAGCCCTTTCCTCCAGGGGAACTGAGCTCTGTAGTCTGGAGATGGGCTGGAATTCCAGGGGATCCCCAGGCTCCACCTGGAGGTTGGCATCCCTCAGTCCCTCTCCCAAGCAGCCCTTTCCTCCAGGGAAACTGAGCTCTGTAGTCTGGAGATGAGCTAGAATTCCAGGGGATCCCCAGGCCCGACCTGGAGGCTGGCATCCCAAGTAATCCATCCTATTCAGGCTCCCCCCCCCTAAAATCTTCAGGTATTTCTCAACCTGGAGCTGGCAACTCTCAACTCAGGTCATGCTGCAGGTGTTTTCCCTGGGAAGTGTCACACCAAGGATTCTTAAGATCTACCACCTTACAGAACCAAACATCGGCCAGCCATGAGTCAGCTGACCATGACTCATCACGTCTTTGAATTATCACTGACAGGTCTGGACAACAAAATTTGGGTCCAATGGCACCTTTAAGACCAACAATATAAAGAGAAAGTAAATTAGTAGCAAATTACTAAACAGTATCACAACATCCAAAATATGCTGTATGATAATTAAAAGACTCTTCACAACTGGGAAAGTGTCTGTCATTAATCACTAACCTTAACATTTTTGTTCCCCCAGTGTTTTTGTGAACGACAACTGATTCGATTTTCTAGCAAGGAATTATCATACGGCACATTTTGGATGTTGTGATGCTGTTTACTCATTTGCTACCAATTTACTTTCTCCTTATATGTGTACTCTTATGATCCCTGTTCCATTGTCTGAGGAAGTGTGCCTGCACATGAAAGCTCACGCCTTGAATAAATCTTGGTGGTCTTAAAGGTGCCCCTGGACTCAAATTTTGTTTTGTTACTTCAGACCAACTCGGCTCCCCACTTGAATCTATCCTGACGGGTCCGGGTTAAGGGTTTACTTCTCTGTCTTTGCCACAACCTCCACTATTTAGCCCCCTGTATTTTGTAACTTTTAGCATCTGTTGACAGCTTCAAATAAAAATATTTTTTTTCAGGAGAAGCGAGACTGAAAGGCTTTAAGCATCAGCGCATATAACAATGACTCAGAGTCCAGCTTCCAAAGCAGCCATTTTCTCCAAAATTGCATCTCTGTAGTCCGGAGGCCACCTGTGATTCTGGATCTGCCGTTGGGCAACCCTGCTCAGTTGTCGTTTCCAGATCCACCTGAAACCTGAAGCAAGAGGAGCATTTTAAACCTTTGTTCCTTCTGTGCCCTGCTTCATAGAAACGATCCGTTTCTGTACATTAACCGAGAAACGCCTTTGAGCTGGCAAATAAGAGCCTCTCTCCAAGTCACCCCACTGTTGGGATTGCTGCTGACAACGGTGACGTTCGCAAATGGCTGCGTCCTCTTTTCAGTGTCCAGAGCCTCGATGAAACGGAAGGGGCCGGATCTTGAACTCGTTTCCCAGGGCAACGGCGTCTCAGCTACAACAAGACGGTCTTGATTGCCTCTGAATGGGCAGAGACGCTCCCTCTCAGCAGGCTGGCCCCACCCTGGATCTTCTTCCAAGCACTAAATGACACCCTCTCACAGGCCGGGGATCGCAGGGGAGCTGCCACCGTGCAGGGGCTGAGGACCAGCTCTGCAAGCAGAGAGATCCCGTTGTCTCTGTTCCTCTCTGAGGCCACCCAGGTGTGCACACCGAGGTCCAAGGGCATTAAGTGTTTGCCCTGAGAATCTCAGGGCACGACCTTCCCTTCAGAGTCCACCCAGTTTTAGCAGCGAAAGTTGTATCCAAAGGCATCGCCGTTCTGGATCTGGCTCAGGACCATCTAACCCGGTATCCCGGTTTCAGTGGCAGCCGGCCAAACGCCTCCCCACCAGCGCACAAAAGTAATCATCAGGGGTATACTGCTTCTGCACATGGAGTCTCCATGTCACTGCCAAGTCTAAGAGCTGTCAGTCATCTTGATCACCATGTCTGTCTTTGTTGTTGTTGTTGTTGTTGTTAGGTGCGAAGTCGTGTCCGACCCATCGTGACCCCATGGACAATGAGGATGTCTGTCTTAATCCCCTTTTAAAGGCCTAGAAGCGAGTGGCCAGCCCAACCTTGTGGGACTGAATCCCGTGTGTTAATTACAAATTGGAAAGGGATACATTTCCTTGTGGCAAGCGAGCCAGCTTGGGCTAGTGCAGCGGTTCTCAACCTTTTCTTTGCCTCGACCCCAACTTTGGCGGCAAAGTGCAGTGGGGACCCAGCCGGAGGAGCCGCCAGTTTAGCGCTGTGGAGGCGCTTCCGCCAGCCTCCCCCAAACGTGGCCATGGGCGACCCCCCGCAGGAGGTGACTGGAGGGGGCCTAGGGCCCTGCCCAGGGGAGGGGGCTGCTGCCGCCACGTCCACGTTGCTCGCCGTCCCACTCCGGGCTGGGCTTGGGCACGCGTCCTGCTCCCGTGGCTCACTGCTTCTCTCCTTTCTCCCCTCTTTTAACCACGGGGGGTGGGGGAGGGTGTTCTGTGGCGGCCCTGCTGCAGAGCATGCAGGTCTTGCCAGACGGAGTCAGGCAGGATGGGGCGACTTCGGACCCACGGGGGAGGGGGTCGCTTTCCTGCCAGCTCTGAAAGAACTGAGCAAAATGTTTCAGCGCATTCCTCAGCAGACGCCGGCACAACCCTCCAGGCAGGCTGGGCAGCTGCAGAAGGAGCCAGTTGGTCGCTGGAAACGCATGTGCGCACGCACACACACACCAATCGAGACGGCATGGAGGCAGCCATTCCCATGGCTCCGCCGCCTCTGGCCGCCATCTCCACCGCCACCACCTGCCTCCACATGCCGCCGCTGCTCCATGCCCACCGCCACCACCACAGGCCACCTCCGCCATGGAGGCAGGCAACCTGGCAACCCTGGGAAGGGGCCAGGCGACCCTAAATGGGGTCTCAACCCCAAGGTTGAGAACCACTGGGCTAGTGGTTAAGAGTGACGGACTCTAATCTGGAGAACCGGGTTAGATTCCCTGCTCCTCCTCTGCATACAGCCAGCAGGGTGACCTTAGGTCAGTCACAGTTCTCTCAGAGCTCTCTCAGCCCCACCTACCTCCCAGGGAAGGGAGAGGACGGGAAAGGTGATTGTACGGTGCTTTGAGAATAACCCAGCCACCCATTGGGAATTGAACTGAGGCAGGGAAGAGAGGCCTTTCAGTGGCTGGAAGAAACATTAACCCCCAAATCACAATCGGAATCATCTGAGACTGTATACCTATGACTACGCTTAAGTGGGAAGGGACTCAGCAGAAGTTGAGCCCTTACAGATTTGGGTTCATTGTTTAACTTCCCCCGTTGGATTCCGGCTTTGATGTTTTGACGTCGAGTGCAAGAAAATGGTTAACCTGAATGGACCTTGGAGGGTGTAAACCTGGCTAGGATTGTACAGTACATGGGATATATTTCAACCCCTTTGCTATCATTGTCTTATTCTTCTGCCTTAGCTCCTACATAAACAGGAAAATTTGTCCCCCCCCCCCCCAAAAAAAAATCTTTTGGTGTAGTGGTTAGGAGTGCGGACTTCTAATCTGGCATGCCGGGTTCGATTCTGCACTCCCCCACATGCAACCATCTGGGTGACCTTGGGCTCACCACGGCACTGATAAAACTGTTCTGACCAAGCAGTGATATCAGCGCTCTCTCAGCCTCACCCACCCCACATGGTGTCTGTTGTGGGGAGAGGAAAGGGAAGGTGACTGTAAGCCGCTTTGAGCCTCCTTCGGGTAGGGAAAAGCGGCATATAAGAACCAACTCTTCTTCCTCTTCTTAATAAAAACAGCTCTTTGTAATGCAAGTCAGTAAAAATACAGATCTTTGCTGCCACATCCTGATGGGTCACACAGGGGTAGTCAAACTGCGGCCCTCCAGATGTCCATGGACTACAATTCTCATGAGCTCCTGCCAGCATTGACTACCCCTGGGTCACAGGAAGTCTCCCATCTCAGGAGGCAAAGGGAAGGAGGGGGGGGGTGAGCCCACGGATTTCCTGGCTTGTTCTCATCATGAACAAAACCTGCCTACAGCTTCTGTCTTTTGCTTCCCGTTATGTCTGCACACATTTCTTTTGCCTTGTCATCATCTCCGGTCAGATAGGATCGGCATGCTGAAACCTCTTTGAATAGGAACAGCAGTGGTCAAATGAACCTGCTGAGGACCCAATTACTGAACCACTTTTGTGGAACCACCGCAAGGGTTGAGGGGTGCTGTCCAGACACTTTCAAATTAAGGGGAGCATCTGGATTCATGGCCTCCAGAATGTCCTATCAGCGTTGTGGTGTTGTGGTTAAGAGCGGCAGCCTCTAATGTGGGTTTGAATCCCTACTCCTCCTCCACATGCCGGCAGCTGGGAGACCTTAAACTAGTCATCTTAGAGCTGTTATTGCAGAGTTCTCTCAGAGCTCTCTAAGCCTCACCAATCTCACAGGCTGTCTTTTGTGGGGAGAGGAGGGGAAGATGATAGTAAGCCGCTTTGGTGAAAAGCAAGGTATAAAAAAACAACTCTCCTTCTTCTCTCTTCTAACAACCTTGCTCAGGTCTTACAATGTAAGGGCCGTGTTTTTCTTGACTGAGTCAATCCATCTGGACCTCCCTCTTTTCCTCCTACCTCCCACTTTTCCCAGCTTCGTTGTCTTTTCCAGCGAGTCTTCTCTTCATGTGGGCTTTCTGAACCACAGTTTCATGAAGCCCTGGGGTATCTTGACAGCTCTGGAAGAGTTTCCCGAATGGGTGGCAATTAATTAATGTTCTTATTTTTTTACATTTGTTGAACATTTATTGGGTGATATGAACATATATGGTTTTGTCAACCTGCCCCCCCCCTTGCAATGGACAATGATGGGCCTGGAGGGGGTGGGGAGGGGAGGGACCCCAGGTGGGCGTGTCCACAGCAATGCTTCCCAACCACTTTCTGCACAATTGCGCCACTTCTGGGGTATCTCAAAGCCTGAGGAATGTTTCAGGGGGTTCTCAGTGGTAAAAAAAGTTGAGAAAGGCTGTCTCAATGTAACTAAAGAATGACAGCCTCAGTTTGATTATTTCAAGTTTCCACGGAGTGTTCAGGCTCGATTTGCTCGAGAACCCCCTTCTTCATCTTGTTGGCAGTCCGCAGTGTATGTAAAACTCTCCCCCAACAACACACTTGCAAGGAATCAATTTCTTCCTGCCAGCTTTCTTCATCCATACACAGTAATGGGGGACACTCCAGGATGAATTATATATGATAGCCGGATGGGAAGATTTTCCTACTCGCCATCAGCCAAAAATCAAAACACGAGAATCCCATTAGAGTTTCACAAAGTCTAATGGTATTTTGAAGCATACAAACCGCACCAAACATGCACAAACACACACACCCTATAATAACCAGTGGTAAAACTGGCAGGATCGGATCACTTATCTTAACACTAAATAAAACAGTAAGGCCTTTGGAGGCGGGATGTGTCCAGGATGAGGAAGGGTGCCGATTGGCCCCTTCCTCTGGACAGACTATCGGAGGGACCAATCGGCAGGCGGTCCCTCCGATTCCCCGCCCGAGCAACTGCGAGCTGCGCACAGCGCGGCTCACAGTTGCTCCTTTGCCGGCGGCCTGGCGCGTTAGGAGGCACGAAGCACCTCCCGCCGCGTCAGCCCGCCGCCAAGGCAAGGCAGAGGCTTCACTGGCCTCTGGGGCCAGCAAGAGGCTGGATGCTGCATGCGGCTGGATGCCGCGAGAAAATGCCGCCGAGGAAATGGCTGGCCCCACCAGGAGCCCGCTTGGCCGCCTCTGCAGGCCGCCCTGGGCTTCTGCCAACCCCAGGACCACGCCCGCGCCGTTAACGGACAGGAGCAGCGTGAAGCCGGTGAGTGGCCGGTGAGTTCTGTCTCGCCTTGGGAGGGAGGAGTGCGGGGCCGCATTTGGAGGGGGGGCTCTGGGAGAGGGGGTGGGGGGTGGGAGCGTGTCCCTTACCCTTCCCCCTTCTCCCCTTTCAAAGCCCATTTTTATAAACTAGTAGATGAATAAGAAAGATGATGAATAAGAAAGATGATGATGATTCAATGGAGAGAATTAACGGCGAAGACAAGATCTAAAGCTGCAGAGCGAGGGGTCATCAATGCAAAACTGAGAAAAGGTTTTTGAATAAGGGGATGGAGACAGGTGAGGCCTTTGCCTCAAAAGGCTCCTGACTCAAAATGAGAGAACTGATTAGCTGGGTGGATTTTTTAAAAGGTTGCTTTGGCGGCAGCTGCCAACACAGCATAAGGCTCTTCACAGAGGAATGAAGTCATCCACGGCAGCCATTTTGTGGCTGGTTCCGCCTCCTGCAGCAGCCATTTTGTGACTGCACCCACCAGGCAGTGCCAGAATTCTAAAGGTGCTTGCAGGCTCAAATAGGCTGAAGACCCCACTTTAGAAAGTATGGACAATGATGCAATACGCAGGCACAGGAAGACCACCAGTGTGGCTTGGAATCCGCACATGGGCCAGGATGATCATAGAATCATAGAATTGGAAGGGACCTCAGGGGACATCTAGTCCAACCCCCTGCACCATGCAGGGCACCCACAACCCTTTTGCTTACAGTGTAACCTGACACCCCCTTGAATCGTTACAGAATCAGCCTCTTTGTCAGATGGCTTTTCAGCCTCTGTTTACAAATCTCCAAAGATGGAGAACCCACCACCTCCCGAGGAAGCCTGTTCCAATGAGAAACTAACTGTCAGGAACTTCTTCCGGATGTTTAGATGGAATTTCTTTTGAATTAATTTCATCCTATTGGATCTGGTCCGTCCCTCCAGGACAAGAGAAAACAACTCGGCTCCATCCTCCATATGGCACCATTTTAAATACCTGAAGATGGCTATAAAATCCCCTCTCAGTCGTCTCCCCCAACCTTTCTTCATACATCTTGGTCTCCAACCCCTCACCATCTTTGTTGCCCTCCTCTGGACATGCTCCAGTTTGTCTACATCCCTCTTCAAACTGAACACAGAACTCCAAGTGAGGCTGAACCACAGCAGAGTAAAGGGGTATAGGGGTTCAAATTTCCACTCTGTCGTGAAGGACTTTAGGCCAGTGACCAATACCACTGGACTGTAACAGGGGTGGAGGAAAGGTAGTCAAGAGATGAGCTATAATTCCAGGAGATCCCCGGGCACCACCTGAAGTCTGGCATCCCGATCTGGCTGAGACATCTGTGGGCCAAAATCTGAAGTCTTCCTAGATAGGAGTTCTGGCACTGCATCCATTAACTTGCAGCACCGAGCAGTTTGAAGCAAAATTGTCTTCTTCGTGCCCTCTCAATCACATTTTTCTCCCAGGCTTCGAGGCGGTTGGGCTCTCCTTAGTCTGGTCCTGACAACCAGGGCTTTGAGTGGATTCAGTCACTGGGTCTCTCAGGCAACACGGGAGCAAGCTAACCAATGAAGCTCTCTGCTTCAGGCTTCCTCAACCAGGATTTTCTGAAACCCTGGGGTTTCTTGACAGCCCTGGAAGCACTTCCCAAATACGTGGGAGTTAATTTATTAAAAAATGGTTAAACATTTATCACTATATGACCAGATATGATCATGTTGACCTGCCCTCCCCTCCCAAGGGGGTGGGAAGGCGAGGGGTCCAGGTGGGCGTGTCCACAGCTCTGCTTCCCAACCACATTCTGCACTGTTGTGTCACTTCTGGGGGCTCTCAAAGCCTTAATAATGTTTCAGGGGTTTCTCAATGGTAAAAGAGTAGAGAAGGCTGGCTTAGGCCAAAGCGTCATTAACCTGGAAAGCAAGAGGGAGTCACCCACCCCCTGTTCCTTTGGCTTGATGGGAGTCCCAATCCTGCAAAAATCTCTGTGTGTGCTTAGGCAGTGATCTGGTACAGTGGCTAAAAGATGGAGGGCCAGGCCTGGTGCTTTTCCATCGCTTAGCTGCCTCCTCACAGTCACAATATCTTTGTCGCTCCTGCCAGATAATGAACCAGGAGGATTGGTTCTCCTTGCTGTGGCCTGGGGGTCCACAGGCTCTGCATCTAAATGAAGCTTGGCCCGGAGGGGGCCCAGTGGTGTGTGGTATCCCTGAGCTCTCTTGCATCCCCTCAAACAGTCTCTGGTTCTTCCTGGTCATCTTCTTAGGACTCTGCTCCAAAGTAAACTGCTGACGAAGCGTCAGGACAGCTTCTATTTTAACCTTACAAACCCCCTGTGAGGTAGGCTGAGAGTGACAGATCCAAGGTCAGCCAGCAAGATTCGTGGCAGGGTGGGCATTTGAACACAGGTCTCTCCAGAACTAGGTCGACTAGTCATAGGTTTCCTAAGTGTCCAGCACGGAATCAAAACGGGACACACAGTGCAGGTGAAGATTGGACAGGAAGCATGCGAGGCAATATAGAAATGAAAAGTTTAACACTTTTCAAAACAACTAAACAGCAGAGTCAAAGTCTATTGCAAAAAGGAACTGGTAATGACTCACGTGGGAGTATCAGATCTGTTCTCCCCCCCAAAAAAAATTACACAATGAAAATACTTCAAAAATTAAGCAAGCATTCTCAAAATTCAAAAAGTATATAATCGTGAAATGTTGCACAGCATCCAGCATTAGCTGTTATCAAAAAACTAGTCTTCCTCAGAACTGAATGTTGTAACAGCGTCCACAGGCTTAATGCGAATCCAACCACTATGTGCTAAGACTTTGCTGTTATTTTAAGAGTATTAAATTTTCATTTTTTTCCGTTGCCTCTCACGGTTTCTTCAAAATTTTCTAAATGTATAAGCAAAGCTATATACGTATATAATACAGCTTCTTAAAAAATCGTACTGTGTATTACAATTACAGAAAAGAGAAACCCTATTCCTAAACCCCTGGAAAAGCACTTAGTTATTCCAAGTACTTCAGTGGCCTGCCAACCAGCCATTCTGACCAGAATTCCCAGTTCCTTCCCAAATCCCAGTTAGCTCGTCCAGTTCTGCTCCTACAAGCAACCTCACCATCCAATCCAACACAGAAAGTGGATGTTGGTTGCTATCTACACATTTTCAATAAGAGATGACGTCTACCAGAATGTTTTAAATCATTCCACAGGACCGCAAATGGGTCAGACCCAACCTGTTCCCTGTCAGTAGACTGTTAAACGCACCTTCATCCTCCGCAGAAAATTAAATGGCCTCTCTTTTAGATCATTACATCATCCGCAGGTGTGAGCTCGGCCAAGACACAAACAGTTGCCTGGGTGAAATTTCTAACAGCTAGGGGGTATTTTAAGACCCTTCTCTTTCACTGACTCATTCCTCTGCCTTCCACAGACACGTAGAATCAATAACAATAGTTAAGCAGCCAGACCTCTCAAAGAGGCTGCAAATTTGCACGGGGTGCTCATCAACTCCTGGATAGATTTTTGTTTGTTGTTTTTTGAGGGGGGGAGGTGATGTGAAAGGCCTCAGACTGAGACCCGGGAGAGCGGCTGACATTCTGGGCTGGCAATATTGACTTTGATAGACTGATTGTCTGATTCCATACAAGGCAACGTCATATGTGGCGTTAATAAATTAATTAATATGTTAAGCCCTAAAGTGTGTAACCAGCCCAAGGTCAGCCAGCATATCTCCATGGCAGAGGGGGGATTTGAATGTGTATCTCCTAGTTCAGGGGTGGCCCAACTGTGGCTCTCCAGATGTCCATGGACTACAATTCCCATGAGCCCCTGCTGGAACGTCTCTTGCCATGAAAGCCCTAGGGCAGGGGTGGCCCAACTGTGGCTCTCCAGATGTCCATGGGCTACAATTCCCATGAGCCCCTGCTGGAACGTCTCTTGCCATGAAAGTCCTAGGGCAGGGGTGGCCCAACTGTGGCTCTCCAGATGTCCATGGGCTACAATTCCCATGGGCCCCTGCTGGAACGTTCCAGGGGAACTGATCTCTACCACTTGGAGATCAGTTATAACCCCAGGAGATCTCCAGGCACCACCTGTAGGTTGGCAACCGTACTGTGAGAAGGCCATCCATCTTCTCTTCATGGCCTGTTCCTGACCTGAAATGGCCTTGGTGGTACTTATTGTATGTCCACTGGGGAACCTGTGTTTCCTCCTGACCACATAACTTTGCTGCAGTGGACGGATCTAATCCAGCATCTTCTCTCCATGAGCTGAGAAGCCGGCTAACAAGACCCAAGGTCAGCAGGCCTCACCCACTGATCCCTCCCTAGCATCTCTCACTAGATTCCAAAATACTCCAGGGCAACATCAGAAAGGCTCCTCGGAATCTCGAGAGTTCCTCACCGCCTCACAAGGTCATCAAGATGCATCACTTCAGAATGGAGACGCTGAGGACGGCTAGATTGAGCCTACAGCTGTCTGTGATTCCAGAGCTCGGGAACAGCAGCCCTGCAGGGACAGCAGGTGGCCCTTGACAAATGGAATGGGTGGGAGAAGTCTGTAGTACAGCCTTTCTCAACTTTTTTTTTACTGTTGGGAAACCTCTGGAACATTCTTCAAGCTTCGAGAAACCCCAGAAGAGGCTCAATCGTGCAGAACATGGTGGGGAAGCAGAGCTGTGGCCACGCCCACCCGGGGCCCCTCCCCTTCCCGCCCCCTCCTGGCCCATCATTGGCCATTGTGGGAAGGGAGGACATGTCAGCATGACCCTATATGGTCGTATCATGTGATAAATGTTTAACACATTTTTTAAAAATACAAAACATTAACTCCCCCCACCCCCCATTTGGGAAACCCTTCTAGGGCTGTCATGAAGCCCTGGCAGAGAAAGCCTGCTGTAGCCCATGCAAGGTGTGCCGGCATTCCTTCCAAGACCTACACAGGTGGGAGCCCGACTTGCACAATGCCTCCCCCTTTAGGCAACTGTGAATATCAGGACTGACCGAGGCACCGTGGAGGAACACGGGCCTTTGCAGACACTGGCTTCTGTGTGAGGAGCTTGGCCCTGCGGCATAGAACTCCAGGCATGGGATGGAAGGAAAGCAGGGCGGGACAGAATTGCCAGGACCCTCTGGCCACTCGTGGAAGATGGGGGATTAGGGCTGCCAGATCCAGGTTGGGAAAACCCTTGAGATTTGAGGACGGAGCCTGGGGAGGACAGGGACCACAGGAAGGGACAATGTGCCTCCATGTTCACCCTCCCAAGCAGCCCTTTTCTCCAGGGGAACTGATCTCTGCAGCCTGGAGATGAGCTTGTTAGTTAACTATTGAATTTATGGTGCATGGCCATTGGCTGCAACAACATAATCATTAGCAGCGGAAAATAAGTACAAAATACACAATATAATATGCAAAGTTCAGGTTAAAACAAAGATACCACAGAAATTCTTCTATGTTCTTAAAATAAAACAGCGGTGGGTGGGCGGGCGGGGCAGGCAAGAAGGGCTGTGTCAGTGCTTGGCTCTTGTGGCCCTTTCTTGCAATCCCAGGGAAATGCCAATTGCCACTTTGGGGTTGAGAGGTGAATTTCCTCCAAGCCAGACTGGACAGGGATTCTGTTTGGGTTTATTGGGGGGGGGGCATCATCTGGGCATGGAATTGGGGTCCCTGTGGGTAGACAGGTAGTTGCGAGTTTCCTGCATTCTGCAGGGGGTTGGACTAGATGACCCTGGAGGTCCCTTCCAGTTCCATGATTCTATGATTCTAGGGGTGAAGCTAACCAACCCTGCCCCCATAGTTTAATGAAGCTGATGAACCTGCTGTGCATTTGTTTCCAAAACCTTGTCTTGCTTGGCTCATAACTTCCTCGCAGCCAGAGCAAAGATATAGAAGGATCATTGTCAGATAACATAAAAGAGAGATTTTCAAGATCTAAAGGAGAAGAAGGATGGAGATGAACTGTAACACCAGGAGATCCCCAGGTCCCACCTGGAGGTTGGCATCTCTACAACCATGCAGGCAGGGTCATTTGCACTGGCCACAAAGGACCCAAGGGCAGTTTTGGGGCCATCCCTAGCTACAGATTAAGCTAGCCTGACATGGATTTTAAGCCATACATTTATGATGCATGTGTGT
Organism: Paroedura picta; assembly: GCF_049243985.1. Classification (NCBI taxonomy): domain Eukaryota; kingdom Metazoa; phylum Chordata; class Lepidosauria; order Squamata; family Gekkonidae; genus Paroedura; species Paroedura picta. Next base: position 50,528,557 of record NC_135380.1, on the reverse strand, counting down.
GGCAGAACGTAGGTGCACATTAACAACATCAGGCCTTGAGATGAGAAGTCAGACTATAGTCATTAATTTATTTCGTTTGATTTTAACTGCATGTCCCAGCTGAATTTGTTGTTGTTAGGTCCGACCCATCGCGACCCCATGGACAATGATCCTCCAGGCCTTCCTGTCCTCTACCATTCCTCGGAGTCCATTTATGTTTGCACCAACTGCTTCAGTGACTCCATCCAGCCACCTCATTCTCTGTCGTCTCCTTCTTCTTTTGCCCTCAATCGCTCCCAGCATTAGGCTCTTCTCCAGGGAGTCCTTCCTTCTCATGAGGTGGCCAAAGTATTGGAGTTTCCCCAGCTGAATAGAGGCTCCCAAAGCAGTTCACCAGACAACAAGCAGATAAAAAGGATCCGTTGGGGAAGGGGTTCTCCCCTGGCTGCATCCTGCGCTGCTTCTGACGGCAGCCAAACAAGCAGCCTGTCAAGCGCACAGGAAACTCACAACAAAACTTATTCAAAAGAAAAATAGTTTTATTGAGTAGCACTACACGCAATGGACTGAAAAGTCAAATCTGACTAGAAGCCAGATTTGCCTCAGCTTATCAATACATTTCTCCCGCCCAAAACTTGACAGTTCCCAAGAAGGGGAGGTGAGTGAGAAAAGACATATGTGAAACCAAAACAGGATTCCAAACTCCCATCCTTGAAAGAGGTAACAAACAGCCCTTTCTGCCCATAACAAGATAAGGTTAACATAACATCACTATTCTATTTTATTGCTTACAAACTACAAGGCCGGGACTAGCAGGCGCCGGGCCCCATCTAGTAATATAACTGACATGGAGGAACTCAGGCTAATTTATGACAGAGATTCTACAATCCTGACATCCCTCCGCATTAAAACAAACTTCACTCCTCCACCTAGCCGGCATCAACCGGGCGAGGACAATCAGGAAATGCTCGATGGAAAGCCCGGAGAAGGCGGGGTGCCTTCACATTCCCAGCCTCAACCCACTCTTTATCCCCAGAGGGGAAATCCTTCCAATTGACCAAATATTGAAGGCGACCCTTATGCAAGCGAGAGTCTAAGATTTGGTTGACTTCATAGTGGGTGTCCTTATCGATGTAAATTGGAACAGGCATAGATGGAGGAGGGTGCCACTCGTCCGGGGCTGGAGCTCCTCGCAGCAGGCTGGAATGAAAAACCGGATGCACATTCCTGTAAGTTTTTGGTAGAGCTAGCTCCACAGTCACAGCATTTATCAATTTCACCACTTTAAATGGTCCCACAAACTTTGGACCAAGTTTCCTGGATTTCTGCTGGCACCTTAAGTTCTTGGTAGACAGGTAGGCTAAATCACCCACTTTCCAATCAGGGGCAGGTACCCTCTTCTTGTCAGCTTGAGCCTTATAGGCATCTTTGGCTTCCTTGAGGCTAGCAACGATTTCTGGCCAGCCCGTACTGATGGAGGCTGCCCATTTGTTTATGTCAGGGACCTCTGCGGAGCTAAGTCCCCAAGTGGGGGCTGACACTAAATCAGTTCCATACACCACCTTGAAGGGCGATACCCCAGTTGAGGAGTGGACCCCATTGTTATAGGCGAATTCAGCAAGTGGCAATAAAGAAACCCAATCATCCTGCTGGTGGTTGATAAAACAGCGCAAATACTGCTCCAGGATTTGGTTTACCCTCTCGGTCTGGCCATTTGACTCCGGGTGATAGCCCGAGGTGAGGGCTTGCTCCACACCCAATAGTTTAAGAAGCTCCCTCCAAAACTTGGAAACGAACTGGGGGCCTCGATCCGTCAGGACACGTGTCGGGATCCCGTGCAGACGTACCACGTGTTTAATAAAAAGAGAGGCCAGTTTCGGTGCTGAGGGCACGCCCATACAGGGGATGAAATGAGCCTGTTTGGAAAAAGCATCCACTACAACCCATATGACGGTGTTCCCTTGGCTGGGGGGAAGGTCTGTAATAAAGTCCATAGTTACATCAGTCCATGGACGTGAGGGGGTGGGCTGCGGCTGCAAAAGTCCCTTCCTCTTGCCCCCAATTGGCTTTGAAGCAATACAAATGGGGCACCCCTGCACATATTTCTCCACATCTTTGCGCAAGGATGGCCACCAGTACTGTCTCCTGACCAGGTGCAGAGTTTTCACAAAACCAAAATGTCCAGCGGTTTTAGCATCGTGGCAAAGTTTCAAAACCTTCCCCCGGGCCGCGGCAGGCACAAAGAGTCTTTCGCCTTTGAAAAAGAGCCCCCCCTTCTCAGACAAATCAGGGCGGAGGGAACAAAACTCTGGGTCAGTTGACAAGTCCTTTTGGACCCAGCCCCCTGGGATGGGCGTAACAGTCTTTGTGTGGCTGCGCGTCACAGCGGCCATCCCCAGTTGGGCGGGAGTAAAGACGGTATCTACCAATGGGTCTCGTTTGCTGTTGTACTGAGGCAGGCGCGATAGTGCATCAGCCAAAAAATTCAGTTTGCCAGGAAGATGCTTTAGGGAGAAGTTGAAACGAGCGAAAAACTCCGCCCATCTCATTTGTTTGGCTGAAAGCGAGCGGGGCTGTTTGAGTGCCTGAAGGTTTTTATGATCTGTCCAGACTACAAACGGGATTGTGGACCCCTCCAGCCAATGCCGCCACGTGGAAAGGGCCAATTTCACTGCAGCCGCCTCTTTTTCCCAAATTGCCCAATTTCTTTCTGCCGCTGAAAATTTCTTTGATAAATAGGCCAGGGGGTGCAATTTCCCGTCTCCCCCCTCTTGGAGGATCACGGCCCCCATTGCTACGTCCGAGGAATCTACTTGTACTGTAAATTGCTTAGAGGGGTCGGCATGGGCCAACACCGGTTCAGACGTGAATAACAGCTTTAGTTTGTCAAACGCCTCCTGACAGGAGGGAGTCCAAGAGAGAGGCGCCCCAGGTCGGCTTGCCGTCTTCCCCCCTTTGGTTTTTAACAAGTCAGTGAGGGGCAGCGCAACCTTGGCAAAGTTGGGGATGAAGGTCCTGTAAAAATTAGCGAACCCTAAGAAACTTTGTAATTGCCTCCTGGTGCGGGGAGGCTCCCATGCCAGCAAATCACGCACTTTGCCAGGGTCCATTTCGATCCCAGCCTGGGAGACCCGGAAACCCAAGAACTCCACTGCCTCGCGGTGGAACTCACATTTTGACAATTTAGCGAACAACTGGTGCTTCCGCAAGCGGCGGAGCACTTCGCGGACCAGCTTAGTATGACTCTCAACATTCTCTGAATACACAAGAATATCATCAATGTAAACCAACACCCCTTGGTACAATAAATCATGCATAATTTCATTTATCATATTCATGAACACGCCCGGAGCGCCGGCGAGGCCGAACGGCATTACGGTGTATTCAAACTGCCCCAGGGGCGTATTAAAAGCTGTTAAATATTCATGCCCTTTCTTGATCCGAACTCGATAGTAGGCTTCCCTTAAGTCCAGTTTCGAAAAAACGCGCGCCTTCCCCAAGTGGCCCAGCAAGTCTTTTATCAGGGGAAGCGGGTAGGCGTTGCAGGTGGAGACCGCGTTCAACCCGCGGTAGTCGGTGCACAACCTCAGCGAACCGTCCTTCTTTTTTACGAAAAGGACCGGGGCTGCCAAGGAAGATGTGGCTGGTCTGATAAAACCCCTCGCTAGGTTCTTATCCAAAAATTCTCTAAGCTCTGCCATCTCTCGCGGGCTCATGGAATACAGTTTGGCTTTGGGGAGAGGCTCTCCCTTCTTTAATTCGATGGCACAGTCAGTTTTGCGGTGGGGGGGAAGCTGGTTGCACTCCACCTCCGCGAACACATCACCAAAGTCCCGGTATTCAGGAGGGAGCGCGTCCACCCCCACCCCCAAAGCAGCCACCACCCCGGATCTCGGAGGACCCTGCTGCCGCGTGTGCTGCTCGCAAGCGGCGGAGGTAAATTCCACAGTCCCTTCCTTCCACTTCACAAGGGGATCATGTTCCCTCAGCCAATCCAACCCCAACACGCATGGGAAGGCAGAGTGAGGGGCCACCAAAGGTTGGATCTGCTCCCAATGTTTTTTTATGTCCAAGTCCATGGGGCGAGTCTTTGCCGTGGCTTCCCCACCGGGAGCGCATTTCCCATCTAACTGGGTGATTGGCAAGGGTTCTTTCAGTGCCACTTTCCCCACCCCCAAAGTCTCGGCCAGTGCCGGGCTCACTAGGGATTGGGTGCACCCCGAGTCCACAATACATCGGATTCCCACCGTTTTCCCCGACTTGGGGTTAGAAAGGTTGGCCGGTAGGAGTAGCAAGGGGGAATCACTCACCACGCGTTTGCCCCTGTTGGCGGCCTGCTGGCGGGGCGCCTTTACAGCAGACCGTCCTCGTTTCCCGACTGCTCCTCAGCTTGATCCTCGTCCTCCAGCCCGCTTCCCTCCTCCGAGTCGTCCACCGCTGGCACGGCAGCCACTGGAACCAGGAGAGATTTGGTGCTTTTCTTGGTGGTGGTTTTCTTGGCAGGCGTGGCTTTCGATGGGGCGCTGCTCGCAGCTTTCGGGGTTGATGCCGCTTTTGTTGGGCAGTGTGCGAGGAAATGCCCGGCTTGGCCACATCCCAAGCACAGCCCTTTCTCCATGCGCCGAGTGCGCTCCGCCGGTTCCAATTTGGTTCGGGGCTTGGTCTTCACCGGGGTGGAAGTCTTCGCCATGGTTTTCCCGGCCAGGGCTTGCACCATTGAGGCCCGTTCCAAGCGGTTTTCCATTTCTCCAGCCAGCTGGACCCACCCTTCGACAGTGAGTGGGTCTTCCAGGAGGAGGCACTTGTCAGCCAGAGTGGGATTGAGGCCCCCTACAAACGCCAGCACACGTTGGGGCTCCGTCCAGTCTGGTACAGAGGAAGCCAGCTCCTTAAATTCCCTGGCGTACTCAACCACAGACAACTTTCCCTGCCGGTGAGCCCGGAGTTTCTTCTCCGCAGTCTCCCGTTCAAACGGTTCCACGTACATCTGGCGCAGGGCCCTCATGAAATGGTTGTAGTCGCGGGTGGCTTGGGGATGGTAACGGTACAAATCCACGAACCATTTGGCAGCTTTGCCTTCCAGGGCTTGCCCCACGAAACGCACCCGTTCGGCGTCGTCTTGGAAAGTGAACCCCATGTCCATCATGTAGGCTTGGAGGTGCACCAGGAACGTGGGGAAATCGGAGGGGTCCCCAGAAAACTTTGCCTTGAACTTATAGGTGTTCCGCATTTCCACTCCACGGAGGTGGGCAGGTAGGCGCCCTGGGCCCCAGTCCGCCGGTGCTGGGGCCGGGGCCGGGGGTCTTGCACCCCGGCCAATGCCTCTCCCTCTCCCAGCCGCCACTCTCGCTCGTTCCGCTGCCTGCGCCGCTGCTGCTGCTCGCGCGGCCGCTCGCGCTGCTTCACGCGCCGCCGCCGCTGCCGCCGCCTCGGCTCCCGCGACATCCGCCGCTGCCCGTGCCGCCGCCGCCGCTGCTGCGTCCTCGCCTCCGTCCGCGCCGTCTCCACCAGCACCGTCGCCGCCAGCGCCACCTTCGTCCTCTCGTTCCTCGCCTTCGTCTTCTCTCTCCCTCTGCGCCCTTGCGCGTGCTTCCGCCTCGGCTTCGATCTCTAGCTGAGCCCGGGCTCTGGCCAGCGCCTCAGCCGCCTCTGCCGTTGCTTGCGCGGCCGCCATGCCGTGCTCCTGCAGTGCAAACCCACCGCTCTCTCTCCGTGCACTGGTATCGTGTGCACCCCCACCGAGCACGTCCCTTAGCAGGCGTTGTGTTCGGCGTCTCTCCTCCGGATCCAGCCGACCCGAGAGGTCCTGCAGCCAGTTAGTCACCCTGTCCAGCTTGTACTGCAAGTCCTGTGTCTCACCCACAGGCTCCAGCGCGTAGCTAGGCAGTCCCAGGTGCTCCGGCCAACGTTCATCCCCAGTAGGGCGGTCGTATTTTGACAATCGCCTGCGCTGGGTGATGTGACGTTCCAAAAATTCCTCGGGTCCCGGGGTTGCCCCCGAGACAGCCCGCATCATGGCCGAGCTGTGCGGCCCCGCACCAGCGCCTTCGGCCTGGGAGAGGTCCCAATCCAGGCCCTCTCCCTGATCAGAAAAAGTATGTCCCTCGCCCTGCATTTTGCAGGTGAAAGGAGTTGTGAGATTTGACTTGATGTCAAGCGCACAGGAAACTCACAACAAAACTTATTCAAAAGAAAAATAGTTTTATTGAGTAGCACTACACGCAATGGACTGAAAAGTCAAATCTGACTAGAAGCCAGATTTGCCTCAGCTTATCAATACATTTCTCCCGCCCAAAACTTGACAGTTCCCAAGAAGGGGAGGTGAGTGAGAAAAGACATATGTGAAACCAAAACAGGATTCCAAACTCCCATCCTTGAAAGAGGTAACAAACAGCCCTTTCTGCCCATAACAAGATAAGGTTAACATAACATCACTATTCTATTTTATTGCTTACAAACTACAAGGCCGGGACTAGCAGGCGCCGGGCCCCATCTAGTAATATAACTGACATGGAGGAACTCAGGCTAATTTATGACAGAGATTCTACAATCCTGACACAGCCGGGAGTTCAGCTGCTGACAGATCCTGGTGTGAGGGGAAAACGCCTAGCTGCTCCCTGCCCCCCAGGTTCGGCTTGCTGGCCTCACCCTTCCCTCTGTGTCCTGGCTTTGGATCTGCATTTAGGTGTAATTCAGGTAGAAAACCTGACATCGGTTTAAAACCTCATTCCCTTTGCAAAGATTACACTTCCCACCATGCATTACAATGCACAGATATGGCGGAATGCCTGTGCATCCACAGCAACACAAATCCGACTACAGCCCCCCCCCTCCACCCCACAATGCATCAGCAGCTATGGCTAGCTGCAGAGCGGGAAGGACATGTGGCCTACGGATTTATGCCACTTTGTTTAAATTTAGACCAAAACTAATCTTATAAAGGCCAGTATTATCAAGGGGTATCATTCCAATACTGTTGTTGTCCCCCTCTGAGCAAAAAAGGGCAACCTGGAGCTTTCCCATTCCAGAAAGAGCACCGGTGTTTAAAGGAAGCCCTGTGGCTTTTGCTCTGCCCGAGGGCTGGGCGTGTCACGGTCACCCTGGCCTGACAGCAGGGGCTGGGGGGGGGGGGGCGGGACGGTTGCCAGATCCAAGTTAGGAAACTCCAGGATATTTGGGGTTGGGACCTGGGGAGGACAGGGACCAGCACAGTGGGATCCAGTGCCAGAGTCCACCTTCCGAAGCAGCCACTTCCTCCAAGGGAACTGAGTTGATTGATTTGTAATGCAGCCTCAAGCTAGCTACAAAACTGACACATGTCTTAAATTTGTAATCTCACAAATTGTGAGAATGAATAAACACTTAGCAGTAAAAAAAATCCTATAAATCAAATGCCTAAAACAATAATGAAACCAAAAACATACCAGGTTCAGTATAGTAAAATCATAGTCCAGTAGCACTTTTAAGACCAACAAGGATTTATTCAAGGCGTGAGCTTTCGAGTGCAAGCACTCTTCCTCAGACTAAGAACTGACCATCATAACAGTAGGAATATAAAAGCAAAAGTTAATGTTATATTAGTAAACTGTGTCACAGTAAACTGTGTCAAAGCTCACACCTTGAATAAATCTTTGTTGGTCTTAAAGGTGCTACTGAACTCTGATTTTATTGTGCTACTTCAGACCAACACGGCGACCCACTTGAATCTAGGTTCAGTATAGCTACAGCATGACAGCCTCCCAATGGCATGCTTTTGCCATAATTGGCAAGTAGCGGCACAATACTTGGCTATCTGCTTAGAAGCCTCAATGTTCCTTCCCAAAAGGAGGCTCTTAATTTCCCCTTCCTGGGAGTCACGGGAATCCGGAGCAAGAGGGGGGCAATGATCTTATTGCAAACTCCCACATAAAGTCAGCATCTGAAAAGGAAGTGTCCAAGAGACTCCAATTCCCCACCTCCACAAATACTGATCTCTGCAGTCTGGAGAGGAGTTCTAATTCAGGGAATCCCCAGGTCCCAGCTGGAGGATGGCATCATTACTTAGTCCCCTTGGCTCCCCCCCCCCCAATTCTGCTACTTAAGCTCCTGTCTCCCACCACCTTCAAATCCCAGCTGCTGTTTATTGTAGGGAAGCATGACAACAATTACATTCAAACAGCAAGACAAATTTGACCCTGTAGCTAAATATCAGCTATTAAAACGGATCTCCAGGTGACTGAGATAAGTTCCCTGGAGAAAACAGTTGCTTTGGCAGGGGGGTTTTATGGCATTATACCCCACTGCAGTCCCTCCCCACTCCCTGCAGGATCCACCTTCCCAAATCTCCAAGTATTTCCCAGGGCAGAACTGCAAACGGGAGGAAAACTGCATCTTCTCCATATCATTCACTTCTATAGTGAACAGGTAAATGTTCTCACCGAGGGGCCTGATCCTCTCAAAGTGCTGAGTATCTGGTACTGCACAGTGTAATTGTTGCATTAGAGCCAATGGGATTCACTAATAGGACACACACCTGCGCACACACCCACACAGAATATGACACTGTTCAGACTCAAGAAGCCATGGGCATCAAGATGGTCACTGGGTTTGCATGGCTCCATGAGGGTAATATTGGAATGCCAGCTTCCAGGTGGGACCGGGGGAATCTCCAGACTAAAGAGATTAGCTCCCCAGAGAAAATGGCTGCTTGGGAGGGTGGACTCTGTAGCATTATCTAACACTGAGCCCCCCACCCCACCCCACATCCCGCCCACTCCCGGCTCCACCCCAAAGCCTCCAGGTGTTTCCCAACCCAGAGCTGGCAACCCTAGGGGAATGCATCCATCAACATCTGTCAGCCATGATGACTAATCGAAACCTCCATGTTCACAAACAGTATATCTCTGAATATCAATTGCTGAGGGGGGCAACAACAGGAGGAGACTGTAAGTGGTTTGCCTCTGTTATTCGGTTGATGAGTGTGCAAAACACAATGCTGGACTTGATCACAGGTGTAGTTGCAATAGCACAGGTGTGGCCAGAGTGTGGCTCTCCTGAAGTCCATGGACTACAATCCCCATGACCCACCCCCCAGCCGGCTGAATACTTGTCAGGGATATTTTGGGCCAGCCTTTCTCAACGTTTTTACACATGAGAAACCCCTGAAACCTTCTTCAGGCTTTGAGAAACCCCAGAAGTGGCACAATTGTGCAGAATATGGTGGGGAAGCAGAGCTGTGGACACGCCCACCTGAGACCTCTCCCCTCCAGGCTCATCACTGGCCATTTTTGGGGGGGGGGTCAACATGTCACTCAATAAATGTTTAACACATTTTTAAAATATATTAAAAATTAACTCCAAATTGTTCAGGAAGCCCTGCCAGGGCCATCATGATAGCCTGCCTTATGCTGATCCTGCCTTGAGCAGGGGGTTGACCTAGAGGGCCTGGGTGGCCCCTTCCCTCTCTCTGGTTCCATCTGTGTCGCAGCCTCACTTGGAATACCGCTGGGGCCCTGGGTCCTGAATCTCAAAAAGGACACTGCAGAGCTGGAAAAAGACAGAGGAGGGCAACCAAGAGGGTGAGGGGGTCGGAGCCCCTTCCCTAGAAGGAAAGGCCGAAAAGTAGGGGGGGGGAAGGGATATAGAGGCTTGTAAAATTACACACAGGTAGAGAGAGCTGACAAATAGACATTTTTCTGCCTTTCCCAAATGGGTAGAACTTGAGAGTATCTATAATGGAACTGATGACTGGTAGATTCAGGACAGGCAAAATGAAATTCTTCTTGGCGTAACGTGGAATTTGCTGGCATAGATGGCTTTAAAAGGGGATTTGACAGATATTGTGGAGGAAAGGTCTACCAGTGGTTTCTAGTCAGGGTGCCTAAAGAGGAACCTCCACATTCAGAGGCAGTCAGCCTCTGAATCCCAGAGCCGGGAAGCGACTTCAGGGGACAGCCTCAGCCTCTCTGCCCTGTTCTTGGGCACCCGAGGAACTGTTTGGCCACCGTGGCAGCTGGGATGCTGGGCTAGAAGGACCACTGGCCCTGTGCACCTGGGAAGCACCGATTTCCCTCTGTGTCATGTGCAGATCAACACCCAGTTACTTATGTGTCTTGACTTTGGCTAGCCCTCCTGGCAATTTACCCCCACCCCACCCTCTCTAAAATGGTTGAGGAAATTCTCTTTCACAGTATCTGAAGAAGTCTGCATGCACACGGGAGCTTTGTTGGTCTTAAACGTGCCCCTGAACTCGAACTTGGTTCAGCTGACAAAAGACACCTTCATGTGTTCTGTCTGGGCAGTCTCTCCACGCCTTTAGCTGACCTCGCATGTTTGCCCACCTACCATAGAGCTTGGAGTTCCTTGCCAGTGCCCTCCCAAGCTCCTCTTTGCACACACGTCCCAAATGGAGCATCTTCTTGTTCCATTCCAAGGTCGAACTCGGCACTTGCCCACCTGTCTGCAAGCCAAGACAACGTCCTCTTTCCCCAAAAGGCTTCTGCATCTTTGCTGATGCTAACAAGCAGGTGGGAGGCTGTTCCCGGCAGCCGCTGCTCTCTCCCCCGGGTTTCATCTCACGCCTTCGCTGGACTTTATCACTATAATCTGGTGTTGCAAGCGCCATGCTGTGCCTTCGGCTGCTGATGCATGCAACGCATGCGCACAGAGAAGCACCAGCCCCCTGGACATCTGCTATCGTAAATATAGTCTCCGCGTTGCTGAATAATCCATTAACAGGGGCGTCAGTGATACTGGGAGAATAATTATCAGTGACTGGGAGGTGATCTATTATGCTCTGAAGAACAAGAAGAAAATGAGCCTGTGCAATGAGAGAAATATCAAAAAGATGGGGGAAAGACTGTTTCCCTGCATTTGTTTCCAAAGTAATCCATTTTCAAAGCTAGAATCAGTTGCTAAGCCCTCCCTCCCCTCCCCAGATAGTACTACTGCAAGGTAACAGGGGCTGCACGTTTTAATGTTTACCTTAAGGGGGAAGGGGATTGAAAGAAAATGAAGAAAATGATTAGACCTTTCTCCCTGTGACACTATATTTCTACATGTAAGGAGCTGTTTTTATATCTGAGATGACGAAGGATCCAAATAAGCACAACCTGAACTTTAGTGGTAAGGCTCGGATTTACCTCTTGTTCCCACTGAATCTATCTACAGACTTGGTTTCTGGACAAAACCCACCATTCAGGAAAAGCAGATCCACAAAATTAGGCGGTACACCAGCGTAACAGACTCTAATCTGGAAAGCCGGGTTGGATTCTCCGCTCCTTCTCCTCTTCCTCCTGCAGTCAGCTGGGGGACCTTGGGCTAGCCACACTTTTCGCAGAGCAGTTCTCTTAGAACTCTCTCAGCCTCACCTGCCTCCCAGGACGCCTGTTGTGGGGCGAGGGAGAGAAAGGTGCTTGTAAGTCATTCTGGGGCTCCTTTGAGTAGTGAAAAGCGGGGTATAAAAAAACCTGCTCTTCTTCTTCTTCGGCGACTTTTGTGACATACCTCAGCTCGTGATCTCTTTTGATAAACAGGTGTTCTTGTGCCAGTCCCACAGACTGACTCCTGATACTTCTTTGGAGGAACTGCTTATTTATTTATTTATTTATTCATTCATTCATTCATTCATTTATTTATTTATCTATCAAACTTTTATACCGCTGTTCCCTTATGCTCATGGCGGTTTACAAGATAAAAATTGCAATAAAACGCATAGTTAAAACCATTAAAACTAATCCACACTATCAACGTTATCAATGTTAGGCAACAGGTGAGCACTAACTAACCCCACTACCCCCCCCCCCCCAAGTTAGCCGAGGGACATCAGGTTGCTAATATGGGAGTGAGGCAATCAGATCACTCAGATGAAACCAGGGAGCCCAGATCTAATGTCGGGACCGCCCGTCCTGGCCTCAACCGTATGCCTGGCGGAGGAGCTCCGTCTTGCAGGCCCTGCGGAAAGCTGTTAACTCTGACAGGGCCCTTAGCTCTTCCGGGAGCTCATTCCACCAGGTTGGGGCCAGGGCCAAAAAAGCCCTGGCCCGGGTTGAGGCCAGGTGAACATCCCGAGGGCCCGGAACCACCAGTAGGTTTGCACCCGCAGAGCAAAGGTCCCTGTGGGGGGCATAAGCAACCAAGCGGTCCTGTAGGTAGGCAGGACCCAGGCTGCGTGTAGCCTTAAAGGTTAAAACCAAAACCTTGAACTTGATCAGTAAATAAATTGGCAACCAGTGTAAATGTTGGAGTACCGGCTGAATGTGGGCCCTCCAAGGTGTTCTAGTGAGGACCCTAGCAGCCGCATTCTGCACCAACTGCAACTTCCGGGTCAGGCCCGCGTAGAGCGAGTTACAGTAGTCTAGTCTGGAGGTGACTGTTGCATGGATCACTGTGGCTAAGTGATCTGAGGACAGGTAAGGCGCTAGTAGTCTGGCTTGGCAAAGATGGGAAAACGCCGTCGGGGCTACTTTTGTGACCTGAGCCTCCATGGAAAGGGAAGCATCAAAGGTCACCCCCAAATTCCTGGCTATTGGTGCAGGTGTCCAGGCATGGGAGGGATGCTTCCTGATCCGGCCCTCTTCTGCCCAGCCACAGGACCTCCATCTTGGAGGGGTTGAGTTTCAGGCAACTCTGCCTGAGCCATCCAGCTACCGCTTCCAAACTGCTGGCAAATGTATTTGGGGGGGGGAGTCCGGCCGGCCGGCCATTAGGAAGTAGAGCTGGGCGTCATCCGCATATTGGTGGCATCCCAGCCCATAGCCCCGGACCAGCTGAGCTAGAGGGCGCATATAGATGTTGAAAAGTGGGGGGGAGAGTATCGCAGAGTTACGATAACTCATCCCCCACTGCAACCCTCTGCATCCGGTTCCGGAGAAAGGAGAGCAGCCATTGTAGCGCAGTCCCTCTTATTCCAGTTCTGGCGAGGCAGTGTGCCAATATCTCGTGGTCGACCACATCAAATGCGGCTGACAGATCTAAGAGCACAAGTATGGCGGAACCACCTCAGTCCCGCTACGGTGTCTTCAGAGAAGCTTGTTCCACTCCTCCTCCTCCCCACCCATCTTTTCATGGTGACCACAGGAAGCTACTGATGAACTTCAGCTTCTGCAGTTTTCCTCATCAGCCAGTGTGGTTCAGTGCCAACAAAGCTGGTGGACTTCAGAGCTGTCAGCTGCTGCTGACCCTCTGTGCCAGGGTGGCCAAACGGTGGCTCTCCAGATGTCCATGGACTGCAACTCCCATGAGCCCCTGCCAGCATGTGCTATCTTGGCAGCTTAATCCTCACTTGCAAATGTCAACTGTGGTGACCAGTTATCTGGGGAAGGGTGAATTCTGCGGCACTGTACTTTACAGAGGTCCATCCTCACGTAGGGCTGCCAGCCTCCAGGTGGCAGCTGGAGAGCTCTCGGGAGCACACCTGATCTCCACATGACAGACATCAGTCCCCGTGGAACGGTGCTGAGGTCCTTCCCTTCTCCAAACTCTGCCCCGCACAGCTCCATCCCACTAGAATCCCTGTCCTCCCCAGGCTCCATCACCAAATCTCCAGGAGTCCCCCACAATCCTAGCCCCACAGCAAGCCAAAGGCCAAGGAGAAAGAGGGGGGAGGAAGGCGGAAGGAAGAAGCCGTAGAGGCCTAGGATGACATCAGGCCTTGCACGGAACAGGCTGAGAGCCAAGAGAAGGCCAGCAGGGAGAAGCCTGAGAGAGGGAAGGCAGACAGAAAGATCCAGGAGGACAGCTGAAGCTCACCTATTGATTCCAAACACCCAGCCAAATCTTTGGCTGCGCCTGCAGGCCTCTACTAAAGATTGCAAAGCACTTTGCAAATCAAACTGGCTTTTTCAAATATGCAGTCGTGGCCTGTAGCTGAAGCCTGCAGGACACATAAAACAGAAATTCTGCCCAAGCTCCTCTGGTCCTGGTTTGTAAACCTCTTACCTGGTCGCCTATGGTGAGCAAGACTCACTGGGAGGGGGGGGGCAATCAGGCAGACCACCTTCTTGTAAATGGTAGGAGAGATGGTTCTTGGTTAGCATGTGCCTTAATGCTGGCCAAGATACCCAAGGAGAGATGAGGGACACTAACTTTCTGTGGCCTTGGGGCTTATTTTTGATTAGGCCAGTTTAGGATTGCTCCCTTGCTCCATTTTCAATCCAGTTCAAGTCTATAAGGAAGAGGTCAAACCAGTCTGCTCTGCCTTCAAATCCCTTCTCTCTCGATTGTGTGTCTGAAAAGCAAAATATCAGGCTATTGGGTCAGCCATGACTTGCAGCTGGGACCAGCTCCCAACCTTAGTTGTAACGGACTTACACTACCCAAGTTACGTCCTGCCTTTTTATTCGGGGGGGGGGGGGGGGATTGTATACCTCAAAACCAGTCAGAACCAGATATAACACAAAGCAAACACCCCCCCCCCCAAGATCTCCACATCGGTGCGTTTGGAGCATAGGTTTCTTTAGCGACACATAAACCCAGGAGCACGTGGTCACAGCACGACTGGCAGTGGCCCTCTTTTTAAGAGTATCGCTTCGTAAAGTAACCAGCAACAGGATGGCAAACACGGTCAGGGTGAGGCAAACCTCAGCATTTCTCAGCCAGTCTTCTGGGCCGTCTAATGTCAGCAGACAACAGGGAACTCCTGAAGAATTACAAGCTTTTTCTGTGGCTGACTGCAGAGATGCCAGCCTCCAGGTGGGACCTGGGGATCTCTCTGTACTACAGCTCACCTGCTGACTACGGTTCCCCCAGAGAACATGGCTGATTTGGAGGGAGCACCCTATGGCACTGTACCCCACAGAGGTCCTCCCCAGACTCCATTCCTCAAATCCCCAGGGGTTACCTGGATCTGCTCAAGGGATAAATCCTTAATTAGCTTGTGTTTCTCACCTGTGAAACTTCACGCAACTGAATACAATTTCCCACGCCCTTTGCACCAGTCGAGGGGGCTTTTTTGCGCAGGTTATAAGGCCGTACAAAATGGCTCACAAACTTACTTGGGTAGAGGCTTGGGACTTATGGTCAATATATAGAATCTTGTAAGTAGGATCCCGTCATGCCATTTCTGCTAGGCCTCATTTCTTTCTGGTGGTCGCAGACTTCATAATATCCCTTGTTGTCGATTGTCCTGACTCCCTATATTCAACCTGCCTTGAGTCCCTGTAAGCAAGGTGGTCTATAAATAAGACATTTGACGATCCAAAGGGGCCCTTGGAATGCGCCACTTGTTTCTCCTAATCTCCTTTCTTTGGACATTCTGAATTGAGCCAAGCTCTAGCTGACCAACAGATCTCCTCTCTCTGCCTTCTCCTGGGAGAGATTCAAGTGGGTCTCCGTGTTGGTCTGAAGTAGCACAACAAAAATAGACCCCAATAGCACCGTTAAGACCAACAAAGATTTATTCAAGGTATGAGCTTTTGAGTGCAAGCACTCTGTACATGCCCTCGAAAGCTCCAGCCTTGAGTAAATCTTGGTTGGTTTTAACGGTGCTATTGGAGTCTATTTTTGTTGCCTTCTCTTGGGTCAACCTTGGTAACACTAAGAGGTTTGGGGGGGAGATGAGAATACTCAATGTCACCACAATCCTTTGGGACATTTTTGAAGGTATCTCAGAATGATTCCAAACGGATCATCCGGCATCTGTATGAAACAGCCTCAGACTCTTCCAGATATAACCCAGGGGGAGGTTTTTGGATTTCCACTGTCCCAATTCCCTGCAGCAGTTGCTTTCCCTAATCCCTAAAATGATAGGATTGCACTCTGTTCCCTGATGGTCCAAGCGGCCTGCCTCTAGAATCCAACGGCTACGAAGGACATCTGCCTGACCTGATCCAGAAGGGAGCCAATGGTGGCCATTTTGGATCCTTCCAGACATAACTGCCTTGGAAACCGTTCTCCGGCAGGCAGCAGCAAGGAGGAGAGGGCAGAGCCGGCACAAGGAAAGCACAAGGAAATGCTGTCTCTCAGCGGCACCTGGTCAGCGATCCCAGCAAAGGGCCATTCCCAAACGGTCAGAATTACAGGAAAACATAAGCCTATTACAAGCAAGCTCCCTGTGTCCTCAGAGGCTGTGTCTCTCGCCCGCCCGTCTGTGCAGACCATCTTTTACGATCCTCTGCTCTTTGCAGGGCTGGCTGGAAATGGAGCTGAAGGTCACAGGGAAGGGGCTTCCTTGTCAGGAAATGGGAGCCCTCCGTAATGTACACCTCCCTTGCTGCAGGGCCCAGCTTGCCCTTTGCCCTCTTGGCTCCCAGCATTGCACCGCCCGACAGATGCTAAAGGCACAGTTCCCTGGCCCAGCTGATAGCCACCTTCAGGTGCTGGTCAGCAGGTGACCTGAGCAGCTAGGCATCCCTCCCCCGCCAGGCCAAGGGCATGCCAGTTTCCTGGGCCCGTGGGGTCCTGGCTGGCCTTTGCCCTTGCCCAAGGCTCAGCAAGAGGGAAGACGCTGGATCTTGGGGGAATTGCAGCTCTTCAAGAGCATCTTGGAGGCAAGCGTGCTTTGCCTCCCTAATCCTTCCTCAACATTCGCATGCAATTGGCAGAACGCTATGGGGCTCTTCCTGGCCCCCCCCCCGCCCATACCCCCCCCCCGTAGCAAATTTAACCTAAGGGGATTCTGTTGCCCATTCAGAAACGGCCTCTTTCTCAAGGGTGAGGGGCCTGCCCTTTGTCTGGCAGCTGCAGAGCACCCAAGCAAGGAACTCCTCAAAATAGGATGCGTTTTCTCACCCCATACACAACCACCCGCTGCCCCTCCACTTCTCTCCCCTTTCGAGATTACATAACGGGCAGGCAGCTTTGTCTGGTTTCTGCAGGGTCCGTGGCCATTCCAGGCATCAAACGCTAGCCCCAGCCTCTCCCCTGGAGTCCCCCCTCCCCTCCCCTCCCCTCCCCAGCAGCTTCTAGCCTCCGGCATCTGAACGGCCTCCCTGCATGTCCCCCTCCTGCTTCTCTGCCCCTCGGCACAGGAATGAAAGGACGGAGGATTAAAAATCGTGGCCTCTCCTGGGTGAGGTGGGCAGCAGCCCCCTTCTCCAGACAGGGGGCTTCTTTTGTATAGGACCAGCAGGGCTTGTTCCCTGCATTTCACAAACAGACCCCTCACTTCTGTCTCCCCCTCCCCAAAATGTCAAGCCAGATCCAGACACCAATTACCTTCAACCCAACCTCCCCCGCCCCCCATCTGAAGTTAGTACTTTTAGACCTGTGCGTGTTTGTGTAACATACATGTGTGCATGCACACAGACCCCGGGATGCTCGGGGGGGGGGGGGAGGGGCGGAGGGAACGGCTCTCTCCCTGAGGATGGCGGCAGGGAAGGCAAGGGCACCTGTCAATCACCCCGGCCCTGGCCTCTGCAGAGCAAAGCTGAGCACCACCCTGCAATGTGCCCGTGTGTGTGGCAGGGGCGGGGGCTTTCGCCTTCCAAATCGGGGGGGGGGGCTAGAGCAGCCCCCTCCTCTCCTGGCAGCCACTGCATTTGCGGGCAGGGGGAGGGGGCTAATGCGCATATCGCGGCATCACCGAGGAGCCGCATTCCCGGGCGGCCAAGACGGGGAAACAGCCCGGTGATGGCGGGCGGGCGGGCGGGCGGGATGGATGGCCGGCCGGGGCCCCTGCGCTGGGCGGCGGCGGCGGCGGCGGCCTTACCTGCCGACGAAGTTCTCGAGGACGGAGCTCTTGCCGGCGCTCTGGCCGCCCACCACGGCGATCTGGGGCAGGTCGAGATTGGCGTTCTGGCCGATGGCGGAGAAGGCATCCTGCAGCCGGTTGACCAGCGGGATGAGGTCCTCCATGCCGCGGTTCCCCATGGCGGCGGGCGGGCGGCGCCTTCTGCGATCAGGGGGTCTCCGGCTGCGCTGCGCCCCCCCGGGGCTTCATCCGACGAGCAGCGGCAGCGGCAGCAGCGGCAGCAGCCGGACGCCTCCCGTCCAGCCCAGCCCAGCCCAGCCCAGCGCAGCCCAGCCGCGTGTCCGGGGCGCCCCTCCCGCCGCCGAAGCAGCCTCTCTGCAGCAGCCCCGCCGACTGCCCACCTCCGGCGCCTGCGAGAGCTCCGCGGGCCACCTGGCTGCTGCGGCTGCGGCTGCTCCTAGCGGTCGTCCCACCGCCCTTGCCCGCAACAGCCACTGGGGGGAGGCCGAGAGCCGCCGAGGAGCGCAAGGAGCTTCATGGGAGTTGTAGTATTCATCTTGTGGCGGGGATGCCGGCTGCCAGGAGGGGCCTGGGGACCCCTTGGAATTCCAGCCCATCTCCAGACTACAGAGCTCAGTTCCCCTGGAGGAAAGGGTTGCTTGGGAGGGGGACTGAGGGATGCCAGCCTCCAAGTGGGGCCTGGAGATCCCCTGGAATTCCAGCCCATCTCCAGACTACAGAGCTCAGTTCCCCTGGAGGAAAGGGCTGCTTGGGAGGGGGACTGAGGGATGCCAGCCTCCAGGTGGGGCCTGGGGATCCCCTGGAATTCCAGCCCATCTCCAGACTACAGAGCTCAGTTCCCCTGGAGGAAAGGGCTGCTTGGGAGAGGGACTGAGGGATGCCAGCCTCCAGGTGGGGCCTGGGGATCCCCTGGAATTCCAGCCCATCTCCAGACTACAGAGCTCAGTTCCCCTGGAGGAAAGGGCTGCTTGGGAGGGGGACGGAGGGATGCCAGCCTCCAGGTGGGGCCTGGGGATCCCCTGTAATTCCAGCCCATCTCCAGACTACAGAGCTCAGTTCCCCTGGAGGAAAGGGCTGCTTGGGAGGGGGACTGAGGGATGCCAGCCTCCAGGTGGGGCCTGGGGATCCCCTGGAATTCCAGCCCATCTCCAGACTACAGAGCTCAGTTCCCCTGGAGGAAAGGGCTGCTTGGGAGGGGGACGGAGGGATGCCAGCCTCCAGGTGGGGCCTGGGGATCCCCTGGAATTCCAGCCCATCTCCACACTACAGAGCTCAGTTCCCCTGGAGGAAAGGGCTGCTTGGGAGGGGGACTGAGGGATGCCAGCCTCCAGGTGGGGCCTGGGGATCCCCTGGAATTCCAGCCCATCTCCACACTACAGAGCTCAGTTCCCCTGGAGGAAAGGGCTGCTTGGGAGGGGGACTGAGGGATGCCAGCCTCCAGGTAGGGCCTGGGGATCCCCTGGAATTCCAGCCCATCTCCAGACTACAGAGCTCAGTTCCCCTGGAAGAAAGGGCTGCTTGGGAGGGGGACTGAGGGATGCCAGCCTCCAGGTGGGACCTGGGGATCCCCTGGAATTCCAGCCCATCTCCAGACTACAGAGCTCAGTTCCCCTGGAGGAAAGGGCTGCTTGGGAGGGGGACGGAGGGATGCCAGCCTCCAGGTGGGGCCTGGGGATCCCCTGGAATTCCAGCCCATCTCCAGACTACAGAGCTCAGTTCCCCTGGAGGAAAGGGCTGCTTGAGAGGGGGCAGAGGGATGCCAATCTCCAGGTGGGGCCTGGGGACCCCCTGGAATTCCAGCCCATCTCCAGACTACAGAGCTCAGTTCCCCTGGAGGAAAGGGCAGCTTGGGAGGGGGACTGAGGGATGCCAGCCTCCAGGTGGGGCCTGGGGATCCCCTGTAATTCCAGCCCATCTCCAGACTACAGAGCTCAGTTCCCCTGGAGGAAAGGGCTGCTTGGGAGGGGGACGGAGGGATGCCAGCCGCCAGGTGGGGCCTGGGGATACCCTGGAATTCCAGCTCCTCTCCAGACTACACTCAGTTCCCCTGGAGGAAAGGGCTGCTTGGGAGGGGGACTGAGGGATGCCAGCCTCCAGGTGGGGCCTGGGGATCCCTTGGTATTCCAACTCCTCTCCAGACTACAGAGCTCAGTTCCCCTGGAGGAAAGGGCAGCTTGGGAGGGGGACTGAGGGATGCCAGCCTCCAGGTGGGGCCTGGGGATCCCCTGGAATTCCAGCCCATCTCCAGACTAGAGCTCAGTTACCCTGGAGGAAAGGGCTGCATTGGAGGGGGCAGAGGGATGCCAGCCTCCAGGTGGGGCCTGGAGATCCCCTGGAATTCCAGCCCATCTCCAGACTGCAGAGCTCAGTTACCCTGGAGGAAAGGGCTGCTTGGGAGGGGGACGGAGGGATGCCAATCTCCAGGTGGGACCTGGGGATCCCTTGGAATTCCAGCTCATCTCCAGACTACAGAGCTCAGTTCCCCTGGAGGAAAGGGCTGCTTGGGAGGGGGATGGAGGGATGCCAGCCTCCAGGTGGGGCCTGGGGATCCCCTGGAATTCCAGCCCATCTCCAGACTGCAGAGCTCAGTTCCCCTGGTGGAAAGAGCTGCTTGGGAGGGGGACGGAGGGATGCCAGCCTCCAGGTGGGGCCTGGGGATCCCTTGGAATTCCAGCTCATCTCCAGACTACAGAGCTCAGTTCCCCTGGAGGAAAGGGCTGCTTGGGAGGGGGGCGGAGGGATGCCAGCCTCCAGGTGGGGCCTGGGGATCCCCTGGAATTCCAGCCCATCTCCAGACTGCAGAGCTCAGTTCCCCTGGTGGAAAGGGCTGCTTGGGAGGGGGACGGAGGGATGCCAGCCTCCAGGTGGGGCCTGGGGATCCCCTGGAATTCCAGCCCATCTCCAGACTAGAGCTCAGTTCCCCTGGAGGAAAGGGCTGCTTGAGAGGGGGACGGAGGGATGCCAGCCTCCAGGTGGGGCCTGGGGATGCCCTGGAATTCCAGCTCCTCTCCAGACTACAGAGCTCAGTTCCCCTGGAGGAAAGGGCTGCTTGGGAGAGGGACGGAGGGATGCCAGCCTCCAGGTGGGGCCTGGGGATCCCCTGGAATTCCAGCTCCTCTCCAGACTACAGAGCTCAGTTCCCCTGGAGGAAAGGGCTGCTTGGGAGGGGGACGGAGGGATGCCAGCCTCCAGGTGGGGCCTGGGGATCCCCTGGAATTCCAGCCCATCTCCAGACTACAGAGCTCAGTTCCCCTGGAGGAAAGGGCTGCTTGGGAGGGGGACTGAGGGATGCCAGCCTCCAGGTGGGGCCTGGGGATCCCCTGGAATTCCAGCCCCTCTCCAGACTAGAGCTCAGTTCCCCTGGAGGAAAGGGCTGCTTGAGAGGGGGATGGAGGGATGCCAGCCTCCAGGTGGGGCCTGGGGATCCCCTGGAATTCCAGCCCATCTCCAGACTACAGAGCTCAGTTCCCCTGGAGGAAAGGGCTGCTTGGGAGGGGGACGGAGGGATGCCAGCCTCCAGGTGGGGCCTGGGGATCCCCTGGAATTCCAGCCCATCTCCACACTACAGAGCTCAGTTCCCCTGGAGGAAAGGGCTGCTTGGGAGGGGGACTGAGGGATGCCAGCCTCCAGGTGGGGCCTGGGGATCCCCTGGAATTCCAGCCCATCTCCACACTACAGAGCTCAGTTCCCCTGGAGGAAAGGGCTGCTTGGGAGGGGGACTGAGGGATGCCAGCCTCCAGGTAGGGCCTGGGGATCCCCTGGAATTCCAGCCCATCTCCAGACTACAGAGCTCAGTTCCCCTGGAAGAAAGGGCTGCTTGGGAGGGGGACTGAGGGATGCCAGCCTCCAGGTGGGACCTGGGGATCCCCTGGAATTCCAGCCCATCTCCAGACTACAGAGCTCAGTTCCCCTGGAGGAAAGGGCTGCTTGGGAGGGGGACGGAGGGATGCCAGCCTCCAGGTGGGGCCTGGGGATCCCCTGGAATTCCAGCCCATCTCCAGACTACAGAGCTCAGTTCCCCTGGAGGAAAGGGCTGCTTGAGAGGGGGCAGAGGGATGCCAATCTCCAGGTGGGGCCTGGGGACCCCCTGGAATTCCAGCCCATCTCCAGACTACAGAGCTCAGTTCCCCTGGAGGAAAGGGCAGCTTGGGAGGGGGACTGAGGGATGCCAGCCTCCAGGTGGGGCCTGGGGATCCCCTGTAATTCCAGCCCATCTCCAGACTACAGAGCTCAGTTCCCCTGGAGGAAAGGGCTGCTTGGGAGGGGGACGGAGGGATGCCAGCCGCCAGGTGGGGCCTGGGGATACCCTGGAATTCCAGCTCCTCTCCAGACTACACTCAGTTCCCCTGGAGGAAAGGGCTGCTTGGGAGGGGGACTGAGGGATGCCAGCCTCCAGGTGGGGCCTGGGGATCCCTTGGTATTCCAACTCCTCTCCAGACTACAGAGCTCAGTTCCCCTGGAGGAAAGGGCAGCTTGGGAGGGGGACTGAGGGATGCCAGCCTCCAGGTGGGGCCTGGGGATCCCCTGGAATTCCAGCCCATCTCCAGACTAGAGCTCAGTTACCCTGGAGGAAAGGGCTGCATTGGAGGGGGCAGAGGGATGCCAGCCTCCAGGTGGGGCCTGGAGATCCCCTGGAATTCCAGCCCATCTCCAGACTGCAGAGCTCAGTTACCCTGGAGGAAAGGGCTGCTTGGGAGGGGGACGGAGGGATGCCAATCTCCAGGTGGGACCTGGGGATCCCTTGGAATTCCAGCTCATCTCCAGACTACAGAGCTCAGTTCCCCTGGAGGAAAGGGCTGCTTGGGAGGGGGATGGAGGGATGCCAGCCTCCAGGTGGGGCCTGGGGATCCCCTGGAATTCCAGCCCATCTCCAGACTGCAGAGCTCAGTTCCCCTGGTGGAAAGAGCTGCTTGGGAGGGGGACGGAGGGATGCCAGCCTCCAGGTGGGGCCTGGGGATCCCTTGGAATTCCAGCTCATCTCCAGACTACAGAGCTCAGTTCCCCTGGAGGAAAGGGCTGCTTGGGAGGGGGGCGGAGGGATGCCAGCCTCCAGGTGGGGCCTGGGGATCCCCTGGAATTCCAGCCCATCTCCAGACTGCAGAGCTCAGTTCCCCTGGTGGAAAGGGCTGCTTGGGAGGGGGACGGAGGGATGCCAGCCTCCAGGTGGGGCCTGGGGATCCCCTGGAATTCCAGCCCATCTCCAGACTAGAGCTCAGTTCCCCTGGAGGAAAGGGCTGCTTGAGAGGGGGACGGAGGGATGCCAGCCTCCAGGTGGGGCCTGGGGATGCCCTGGAATTCCAGCTCCTCTCCAGACTACAGAGCTCAGTTCCCCTGGAGGAAAGGGCTGCTTGGGAGAGGGACGGAGGGATGCCAGCCTCCAGGTGGGGCCTGGGGATCCCCTGGAATTCCAGCTCCTCTCCAGACTACAGAGCTCAGTTCCCCTGGAGGAAAGGGCTGCTTGGGAGGGGGACGGAGGGATGCCAGCCTCCAGGTGGGGCCTGGGGATCCCCTGGAATTCCAGCCCATCTCCAGACTACAGAGCTCAGTTCCCCTGGAGGAAAGGGCTGCTTGGG
Organism: Paroedura picta; assembly: GCF_049243985.1. NCBI lineage: Eukaryota > Metazoa > Chordata > Lepidosauria > Squamata > Gekkonidae > Paroedura > Paroedura picta. The sequence goes on along the minus strand of NC_135380.1, from coordinate 50,505,376 downwards.
AGGGGGACTGAGGGATGCCAGCCTCCAGGTGGGGCCTGGGGATCCCCTGGAATTCCAGCCCCTCTCCAGACTAGAGCTCAGTTCCCCTGGAGGAAAGGGCTGCTTGAGAGGGGGATGGAGGGATGCCAGCCTCCAGGTGGGGCCTGGGGATCCCCTGGAATTCCAGCCCATCTCCAGACTAGAGCTCAGTTCCCCTAGAGGAAAGGGCTGCTTGGGAGGGGGATCTCCGTAGCATTATGCCCCACTAACACCCTTCTCCATCCCAAATCCTGCCCCCCTCCTGGCCCCACCCCGAAAGTCTCAACCCAGACCTGACAACCCTAAAGCCTAGGCAATATTGATGCTTCTCATGCATTGTCAAGCTTTAACTTTTCCGTATGGAGGAGTAGAAACTTTCTTTTGAACAACTCTAAATACGGAAACTGTGCCTCCATCCTCAATACCTGCCTGAGTTCTGCCAGTAAAATCAGCAGTATGTCCATGGGTAAGGTTGCCAGCTCTAGGTTGGGGGATACCTGGAGATATGTGGGGTGGAGCCTGGGGTGGGTGGGGCTTGTGGAAGGACCTCAGCCAGACCTCCAGACCACCCTCCAAAGCAGCCATGTTCTCTAAGTTAACTGATCTCGGCCATCTGGAGATCCATTGTAATAGCGAGTGATCTCCAGCTGCTACCTGGAGGGAGGCTGGCAGCCCAGGTCAATGCCCATAGAATCATAGAATCATAGAGTTGGAAGGGGCCACACAAGCCATCTAGCCCAACCCCCTGCTCAACGCAGGGTCAGCCCAAAACACCCTAAACTAAGCATCCAAGAAAAGTGTGTATCCAACCATATTCCATTTGTATCAGATTTTGAGATCACTGCTGCCTGACCAGGCCTTGCTCCTGTCTGGACAGTTTCCTTAGATATTCTTTCACTATCCAATGAGTACGGATTGTTCTCGACTCCTGTTCCAGCATGAGAATTATATTGATTGCGCTTCTTTGCCGCTCTCCACATTTTTATAACAAGGGATCTCAGGAGGGGGAAAGGGGGAGGGACCCCTATTTAAAAACAGGACTTCTTTCTCACCCCACATCCCTGCTGCTGCCCATTTGAAACAGGAATTAGCTTGACTGGAGCAAATCATTGCTTGGTATCTGTGCTCCCCCCCCCCCCCCAATCAAAATGCCAAGTGAGATAGATCACTCTGTTCTTTGCCAGATTGAAAATGAAATCAACAGCTCCTGTTTCTCTATTAGAGAACAGGCCTTAAATGAGCCCTGGAAGTACATTATGTTATCCACTTACAAGTTTGCACTGGAGAAAAATTAGACCTGATGGATGGCTCTAGAAGAACAGGGACAAGCTTTTCTACCGAGCATTTGCTTGTGGGGAAAGTGTTTCTATTTTTAAAAAATTCCGCGTTTTGGCCTGTGGCCGTTTACACTCTCTGAGCCCAGCATACCTGAGGAGGGGCTGTGCGGAAACTAGCCATTCACCAACACTGTTAAATATGACAGAGTGAACACACACGACAAAGACTGTGGCTGAGACCCAGGGCCAGACTTAGTGGATCTGCAAAGTGTATTGCCACAGGGGGTTCTATTGGGAGAGATCGTATAATCTAATGATCGTATAATCTGTTCTATTAAGTGGCAATTCAGCTGTGTGGGCCCCAGATCTTTAAGGGTTTCAGAGAAAAGAACCAGCAGTTTAATTTGAGCCTATCAACGAATATGTGAGCAATCAGGCATCTCAAGCAAGGGGGAAATCTGCTCATATTGACTGGCTTCTCGTAAGAGGGGCACTTCACATCACCCTACGTATAGGTCCCTGCCTTCGTATTTCTCCACACTGATTAATTCACATCTTAGGCGTTGCTTCATGCTAGCATGCCTAAATTCTCTCCCGACGGCCCGGTTGCTCAGGTATGCCACCTTATAGAAGACAGAGACTCTGTGATTTCAGCTGCTGCTGGATTCCTATGCTAAATATACCTCTCCATTGATGCCCCCTGCATCAATATTATATTCTGCTCAAATATATTCTGCTCAATTATGCACACTGCAGTTTTTGCACATTCCAACACTTTATACCTGCTCAAACCACCTGTCCAAAGGAGTCAGTATTGTCTGTCTTGATTGGCTCACCATTGTCTTTCCTAAGCCAACTATTTCAGATTGTTTATTTCAAAATTCTCCTGAGCTCAAGGTAGCATATGCATTTCTCCTCTCTTCAGTTTTATCACAACAAACGTATGGTGGGAAAAGAAGAAGAGTTGGTTCTTCTATGCCACTTTACCCAAAGGAGTCTCAAAGCGGCTTCCAATTCCCTTCCCTTTCCTCTCCCCACAACAGACACCCTGTGAGGTGGGTGAGGCTGAGAGAGCCCTGATATACCTGCTCAATCAGAACAGCTCTATTAGTGCTGTGGCTATCTCAACGTCACCCAGCTGGCTGCTTGTGGGGGAAGTGCATAATCAAACCCCGCTCTCCAGATTATAAGTCTGCACTCCTAACCACTACACCAAGCTGGACGTGAGTCTGACAGAGAAAAACTGGCTTGAGGTCATCCAGCAAGCTTAATGAGTGATAAGGACTGAGATCTCTCTAGCCCTGGCCAGACCATAGCACTAAACTGTCTCTCAGCATCATGTTGTCCCTGCAGCTAGTTCCTTTTGCATGCTTGCTTGTATGGAAGTAAGTCCCAATGAGTGCAGCAGAGCCTCCAAGATAAGTGCAGGTGGGATTGCTGCCTGTATTCCAAAACCCTGCCAGCCACTTCCCCCTGTGCATGCACGTGGGCGGGTGTGTTACTCCATGACTCATGCGGAGCAGTGATCGCTAGGCAGATTATCTAGCTGTTTTGTCTTTGCCCTTTTGTTGACGCTGCCTGTGTTCAGTGCCCACCAGGCTTTGCTTCGACTCTGTTTTATAATCTGTCTTCCTCACCCCTTACTGTACCTTCTCAGTATTTTAAAATTATCCACCTTTTTTCATGACATCATACTATCACAGAGTTGGAAGGGGCCATACAGGCCATCTAGTCCAAGCCAGTGCTCAGTGCAGGATCAGCCTCAAGCATCCAGGAGAAGGATCTGTCCAGCCACTGCTTGAATACCACCAGTGAGGGGGAGCTCCCCACCTCCTGAGGCAGCCCATTCCACTGCTGAACTACTCTCACTGTGAAATTTCCCCCCCCCTGATATCTATCCAGTACCGTTCTAAATGTAGTGTGAAGCCATTACTTCAAGTCCTATGCTCTGCTGCCAACAGGAACCGCTCTCTGCCCTCCTCCAAGTGACAACCTTTCAGATACTTTCAGCCTCCAGGCTGAATATTCCCAACTTAGCCCTTCAGCCTTTTCTGATAGGGCTTGGTCCCCAGGCCCCAGGTAATCCTTGTCATTCTCCTCTGAACCCTCTCAATTTTGGCCAAATCCTTTTAGAAGTGAGAAATCCAGAACTGCACACAGTATTCCAGATGCAGCATCACCAATGCGGTCTACAGCATGTGATGTGATGTGATGCCTCTGTTGATACAGCCCACTTGCCTTCTTTACCACCACATCACACTATCTGCTCATATTTAGCTTACACTCCACAAGTACTCCAAGGTCTCATGCACAATACCCAAAAGTATATTTCCCATGCAATATGCAATTTTGTTACCCAGCTTTAGAACTCCGCAGTTCTTACTGAATTGCATCTTGTTCTCACTTGCCCACTTTTCCAGCATGATCAAATCGCATTGAACTCTATCCTATTTTCTGGGGTGTTCACTTGTTGTTGTTAGGTGCGAAGTCATGTCCAACCCATCGCGACCCCATGGACAATGATCCTCCAGGCCTTCCTGTCCTCTACCATTCCCCGAAGTCCATTTAAGTTTGCACCTACTGCTTCATTGGTTCCATCCAGCCACCTCATTCTCTGTCGTCCCCTTCTTCTTTTGCCCTCAATCGTTCCCAGCATTAGGCTCTTCTCCAGGGAGTCCTTCCTTCTCACGAGGTGGCCAAAGTATTTGAGTTTCATCTTCAGAATCTGGCCTCCTAAGGAGCAGTCAGGGCTGATCTCCTCTAGGACTGACTGGTTTGTTCACCTTGCAGTCCAAGGGACTCGCAAGAGTCATCTCCAGCACCAGAGTTCAAAAGCCTCAATTCTTCCTTATGGTCCAGCTTTCAAAGCCATACATTGCAACAGGGAAGACCATAGCCTTGACTAGATGCACTTTTGTTGGCAGGATGATGTCTCTGCTTTTTAGGATGCTGTCTAGATTTGCCATAGCTTTCCTCCCCAGGAGCAAGCGTCTTTTAATTTATTTGCTGCATTCCCCAACTGCAGTGATCTTGAAGCCCAGGAAAATAAAATCTGTCACTATCTCCATTTCTTCCTCATCTGCTTGCCAGGAATTGAGAGGGCCGGATGCCATAATCTTCGTTTTCTTGATGTTGAGTTTCAAGCCAACTTTTGCACTCTCCTCCTTCACCCGCATCAACAGGCTCTTTAGTTCCTCCTCACTTTCTACCATTAGAGCAGTATCATACCTGAGGTTGTTGATATATCTCCCTGCAATCTTGATCCCAATTTGTGACTCATCTAACCCCGCCTTTCTCATGTGCTCCGCAAACAAGTTAAATAGGCAAGGTGACAGTATACAGCCTTGTCGAACTCCTTTCTCAATTTTGAACCAATTAGTCATTCCATGCCCGGTTCTCACTATTGCTTCTTGACCTATATATAGGTTTCTCAAGAGACAAATAAGATGCTCTGATATTCCAATCTCTTTAAGCACTTGACACAGTTTGTTGTGTTCCACACAATCAAAGGCTTTAGCATAGTCAATGAGGGAGAAGTAGATGTTCTTCTGGAACTCCCTAGCTTTCTCCATGATCCAGCGTATGCTGGCAATTTGAACTCTAGTTCTTTTGCTTTTCCCTACTTTCTTCAATTTAAGCCTAAATTTTGCAACAAGAAGCTTATGATCTGAACCACAATCAGCTCTTGGTCTTGCTTTTAATGACTGTATAGAACTTCTCCATCTTTGGCTGCAGAGCACATAGTCAATCTGATTTCTGTGTTGACCGTCTGGTGAGGTCCATGTGTAGAGTCCTCTCTTGGATTGTTGGAAAAGAGTGTTTGCTATGACCATTGTATTCTCTTGACAAAATTCTATCAGCCTGTGCCCTGCTTCATTTTGTACTCCAAGGCCAAACTTGCCTGTTATCCCGGTTATCTTTTGGCTTTCTACTTTAGCATTCCAATCCCCCATGATGATAAGCACATCATTTTTTGGCGTTGCTTCTAGAAGGTGTTGTAGGGCTTCATAGAACTGGTCAACTTCATCCTCTTCAGCAGCAGTGGTTGGGGCATAGACCTGGATTACTGTGATGTTGAATGGTTTGCCTTGGATTCAAACTGAGATCATTCTGTCATTTTGGGGATTATATCCCAAGACTGCTTTTCCTACTCTCTTAATGATTATGAAGGCTACTCCATTTCTTCTGAGAGATTCCCGCCCACAGTAGTATACCTGATGGTCATCTGAATTAAATTCACCCATTCCTGTCCATTTTAGTTCACTGATTCCTAAAATGTCGATGTTCGGTCTTGTCATCTCTTGTTTGACCACATCCAGCTTGCCTTGATTCATGAATCTGACGTTCCAGGTTCCTATGGAATAAAAATCTTTACAGCATCGGACTGTCTTTTCGCCACCAGTTACTTCCACAACTGAGCGTCCTTTCGGCTTTGGCCCAGTCGCTTCATTCATTCTGGCGCTACTCGTACTAGCGTCTGCTCATCCCCAGTAGCATATTGGGCACCTTCCGACCTGAGGGGCTCATCTTCTGGTGTCATATCGTTTTGCCTATTGGAACTGTCCATTGGGTTTTCATGGCAAAGATACTGGAGTGGTTTGCCATTTCCTTCTCCAGTGGATCACCTTTTGTCAGAGCTCTCAGCTAAGACCTGTCCGTCTTGGGTGGCCCTGCACGGCATAGCTCATAGCTTCACTGAGCTACGCAAGTCCCCTTGCCACAGCAAGGCAGCGATCCTTGAAGGGGGGGTGTTCACTACTCCTCCCAATTTGGTGTCATCAGCAAATTTAATGACTAGTCCTTACACCCCCTCACTCACTCAGATCATTGCTAAAAACGTTGAAAAATACCAGACCCAGTACCCAGCCTTGTGGCACCCTGCTACTGACTTCCCTTCAATCAAATTAAATCCCATTGGCAACTACTTCATGTGTGTGGTTTGTAGCCAGTTCCCCGTCCACCTAACCATTCCAGTCTTACAGTTTACCCATCAGAACATCAGAATCTTGTCAAAAGCCTTAATGAAATCCAGGTAAACAACACATCAGCTGGGTTTCTACAAATGAATAAGCCCATCACTCATTCAAAGAAGGAAACCAGGGCTGAGTCTGCACTGGGCTTTTTATCCCCAGTGACCTCCAATTAAAAAAAAGTCATCTACACGTTATTTGATTTCCATTTTGGTTATTTAGCGCTTTAAATTCTCTCTCTTTAATGTCTATGATTGATCTACAGTGACACTACCTGTCCCCTGCTATATCCAGGGATGTATAACTTGCTACATTTGAGAAAACTGCTCAGAGAGTCCCAGTATTAAGTGTAGATCTCTGTGTTTTGCCAAATTAACTTCCTCCCCCTCCTCTCTGCCTCCAGCACTGATGCTGATGTATTGCGGTAGTCTGTTGCTGATTGGTTAGGGCTTCAGTTCAAAGACTGATGGTTCCCAGTTTCCATTCCCTTGCAAGATTTATTTTTGCCCTCATTTTTAAGTGACTGTGCTCTTGTCCAAAAGCCCACAATTCTATGTGTTGAGATTTGCCTTTTGGATTTTCTTTCCCCCCCTTTCTCCCCTCCTCCACCGCTGGTTCAGGAAAATAAAGAAGCTGCCTCCTGCTCCATTCCCCGCCCCCTCAGCTTGCTTTGGCTGTAGAGGAGACAAAAAGCAGGGAATAAACCCCACTCCAGCCTTGTGCTCTATCAGTGCCAACTGGAACTTTGCGACCACCACTCCCCTCCCCCCCTCTGAGCTTCCCCAATCAAGCGGGAAGGAGACCAGCCACACAATTAAGTATAGAAGGCAACATAAGATAATTTGGGGGAAATGAAGGCGGAGGACCCCGGGTTCAGATCGATCTGAATTCAGCAGGATCGACAATGGGGGGGGGGGGATTTAAGTGCAGAACCCGCCCTGGTTGGTCTGGCAGGACTTGTTGGAGGCAAATCAGTGTTGACTTCCCCAAATTTATTTATTTATTATATTTATATACTGCCCTCCCCGAGGGCTCAGGGCGGTTTACAGAAAACAGGGAAGGATATAGTTAACACATGGTAATGGGCTACAGTAACAGCAATAATATTAAAACAATAATAACTTAACAAGATCATAACAATAACACCATAAAATAGAAATTGCGACAGCTCAACTCTTAGTGGACCCTGTGTCCTTCAAATTGTCCTTCAAATGTTTGCAGATTGCCCCCTTGAAAGTATGATCCATTATCTTCCATGCAGCTGAGATCAATCTCACTAGCCTGTAGTTTCCTAGGTAACCTGTCCTGCCTTTTTTGAAGACTGGGATAACATTTGCTCTCCTCCAGTCCTCTGGCCTATCTCCAGTCCTCCAAGAGGTCTTAAAGATGATGGACAAGGGTTCCACAAGTTCTACAGAAAGTACATTGAGCACTCTTGGGTGCACACCATCCGACCCAGGAGCTTTGAACTCATCCAGTGTAGTCTGATGCTGCTTGACAACCTCTCTCTTCATGTCAACCTGCTCCCAGAAACGTTACCTGGCTCTTAAGGAATAGATCTGAATGCAAACCAAACACTATATTCTTTGTTTTCTCCTTCCTTATCTTCACCCAGATACTTTCCATCAGATTGTCAGTCTCCTCCTTTAGTATTTCTTGACAGGTGAGCCCTATCCTCACATACAGCACCAGTTCTCCTAATCGTCAACCTTTTCTATTTTTTGAACATATCCATCTACTACTGCATTCAAGTCATGAGAATCTGTCATGCCTACTAAATCATCTCTCTGTGTCTGCATGAGAAACTCAACCTTTTCATTACCCATGCTTTAGGCATTGGCATATAGCAGGGGTGGCCAAATTGTGGCTCCTGGAAATCACAGTCCATGGACATCTGGAGAGCTACAGGTTGGCCACTCCTGCCACAGAGACACCTGAAGCCATTTGACCACCAGGTGGGCCACTGCCCTTTGCTCTCCTCCATTAGAATTCCTATGGAATAAACCATAATGGTCCTTCTAGAGCAGGGGTGGGCAAACTGTGACCCTCCAGATGTCCATGGATTCACTGGCAGGGGCACATGGGAATTGTAGTCCATGGGCATCTGGAGGGCCACAGTTTGCCCACCCCTGTTCTAGAGGCGTAGAAACTTGTTGCACTAAATCAAGGACCCCCCAGCTTTGGAATTCAGACATTCAACAGGCACCATTAGTTGGTGGTTGTGATCACACCCATGGGCACTGTGTTGGGGACCCTTGCTCTAAACAGGAAAAGAAATTTCAAGTTTTTTTGGTACTTGTTCCTGGTAAATAAATATCTGTTTTTGCCTTTTTAATTTCGTATCCGCATATTAACTTTGTATTGAATTCATTTTTTTCTGTTGTTAGTTTAGCCATTCACAATATAAATTGAAACAACAAATTTCTTACAGTATGTTGCCTCAACACTTTTCTGCTTTCTTCATATGGGGGTGGATCCTTCTCGAATCTACCATTCCCCTGTGCAAAGTTGGAAGCCTATACCTATATCCACACAGCCTATACCTATACCTATATCCACACAGTTCCACACAATTTCTGTAAGATGACACTTTGCCAACTTCTAGCTGAGGCCTGGAGAACTCCAGGCTACACCTGGAGAAAGTGGCTGCTTTAGAGAATGGCATTATTATCGCCTACTGTGGCATTATACTCCACTGAGATCTCTTCTCTTCCCAGGATTCACCCACAAATCCCTGGAGATTTCCAACTCAGAGTTCGCAACCTGAGAATGTATGCACGTTGACACTGACTCAAGCACTACAATATTCAATCTGAACCTCTCTTCTTATGAGCTAGACCGGGGGGGGGGGCAAACTGTGGCTCTCCAGATGTCCATGAACTACAATTCCCATGAGCCCCTGCCAGCATGTGTCTCTTTGCTGCATGTGTTTCTAAATAGGTCTTCTAAATATTTGAACTAATGTTCACTTACTAGAAATGCATTTATATACCTACTAGAAATACATTTTTTCAAATGCTAATAAAAGCAAGGAGCCCTGCTTTGAATAGCAAAACGAAGTTGAAGTTGAAGCGTTGGGTGCCTTTTCCTTTCCTGGCCTCAGGGCAAATGGAGGTGGCATTTGCCTGAAGTTCGTAGAGATTGCAGTGGGTTGCCGTGTTGGTCTGAAGCAGCACAACAAAAACAGAGTCCAGTCAGGCACCTTTAAGACCAACCAAAATGTATTCAAGGCGGGAGCTTTCGAGGGCAAACACCCTTCCTCAGACTGGACAGAACGGTCAGGCCACCTAGTGGTGCAGCATGTAATGAGAAAGGTGTTTTAAAACACCTGCTACCTGAGAGACTTTCACTGGGATGTTGGGACTTGCACCAAGAGACCTTCTGCATGCAAAGCAGGTGTTTTTCCTCTGAGCCACAGTGAAGCTCAAGATTCACATTTCAGTGAAGATTCGAACTCAAGTCTCCACGCGACTAGTTCAACCCTCTAAGCATTCTAAAGCACAAAATCATTTTAATAAGCAGGCTTGTTTGGTGTTCTGCTTGATGTTCATGATGTGAGTCCTGTGGAGCCCTTGGGGGGTTTTCATGGAAATAAACAAATATAATTGTGGGAAAGAAGCCAGAACTTCAGGCTGCAAAAATCATGCTTATGCTGTGTCTCTGAGCATCTCCCACTCGTTTCCCATATGGCAGATGGGCAGCTTTCTTATTCTGCATGCAGAGATTTCACCTGTTTAATTGCAAGTGATATCCCTTGCCCTTATTCCTGCCTGAGACATTCGAAAGCTGGTGGGGCTTTTACAGTCAGACAAAGGTCTTGCAAGCATCTGCGCCAGAGAGACGTCCTGTATTCCTATCCCAGCCTCTTATAAATAACTCCCTATTTTTGCCTTTGGGGATGCCTTGCTAAAATGTTTAATGTTAAGTGCAAGATTGCTTGAGTCATCCTACTACACGATGCAGCCCTGAGAACCTCTTCAAGTGAAATCTCGGAGAAGGGGGGAGTGGACTGCCTGCCAGTGTGTGTCCACAAACATTGTCACAGATTCCTGTGTTGGGTACCAGTGCATCTTGTTCTTATGTTTGCACAAACACTCACTCGCACCCTGTGCCCTCCCGTTAACCGTGATGTCTCAGCGCAGATCCCAGAGCAACATGGCACATGCTTCTCTCCTCAACTGGTGATCTCAAGGGTAAACTTATGGCTCAGCCCCCTGGCTTGTGTAGAGGAAACCGTCTCCTGTTTGCTCAGCTGCCTGCATTAGGATGTCATGGTGAACGGGAGTGGGACTTGGGGCTGCCTCAGTCAGAAAGGATTTGATCATGTCTTGCGTGTGAGGGAGGGGGGTGGGAGCACACACCTGCAGCAGAGACCATCATGGACAAAAGGTTTGTTGTGACATCTGGATTCATCACCAATGAGCCATGCCAGGCACATACATTACAATACAATAATTTCACATACAGCGGTTGGAAAGGTATATATTTTTTCTTCTGTTGGACAATTATATCCTTTGCAAAAATAAAGAACATCCTCCTGGTATTTAATTCAGCAAAAGATGAGCTAAGCAAAGGAATTCCGCATAAAGTGGCAGGTGTGTGAACGTCAGCCATACCCATTGCATAGGAGAAGCTCAGCCGTTTGCTCCTTGAGGTGAGAACTGAAGTGCTGCATTTGGGAAATCCACGGCCTCACAGGCCAGGGCTCTGGGAGTTCATTTCGACTCAAGTAAAACATACTGAACTGGGCTCCCCAACCTCACCCAATATGGACAGATTGTGAACAAAAGGATCTCTCTGCCCAACAGCTTAATTCAGGGGTAGTCAAACTGCGGCCCTCCAGATGTCCTTGGACTACAATTCCCAGGAGCCCCCTGCCAGCGAATGCGAAAGGTATATAAAGCGAATGCTGGCAGGGAATTGTAGTCCAAGGACATCTGGAGGGCCGCAGTTTGACTACCCCTGGCTTAATTGGTTGGAAGCAGAGACTTCTCATTGGACATTATTCCTGGCAACTAATAAATGAAGCTGATCACCAGTTTGGAATCCCTTCCTTGCCAAACGGCCCCAAACCGGCTGTCGAGCAAGGTGATTGTATGCTCCAGCCAAACGGCTGCCCCAGAACGGCTGCAAGACAGCTGGCATCTTGGCATCAGGTCATCATTTACGTGTCTCCTTTCTGGCCCAAGACCTTTTGCACGGGCTCCAGATTGGAGACTGGAACAGGTTAAAAGTTTTGGTATTAGCCTTTAAAACCCTAAATGGTCCAGCGTGTCTTTTTCTATAAGACTGGTTCCCATCTGCAGCAGGATTCCCAGTCCCACTGAAAAGCTGTGGGTTACCATCTGGTCCGCCACTCCCCCTTTATCCCTTTACAATATCCCATGGGTCCCCAACCTTATCTGTATGTCCATCAAAATGCTTCTTGTCAGGAGGAGGGGGCCACGGTCGTGAGGGACCACAAGAGGGTCTTCCTAAAGCAAGTTCAATAACTAGGGAAAATGGAGAGGGTGGCTGTTTTAATGAGCTGTCTCAATGTAGCACAATTCTCGCTTTGGAAGGATGAAAAACTAGACCCTACCAGAGGATCGGACTCCTTCCTCTCCTACCCCTCGAAGCAAAGGAAGATACTGGAGGAGATGCTGCTGAGGCATCCCCCTCTCTCCCCCCCCCCCATCAATCAGTTTGGGAGCTGGTAGAGATGGACAGGCAAGCCGGGAGAAGGAGTGACAACAGATTGGTCGAGGGCTACCCAGCAGCTGGTGGCGTTGTGCTGGGCCATAGGACGGAAATGCTTTGGTCCAAACAACAAGCACATGTTTCACTTGCTTGTAATGTGAGTCTTACGAGGCACAAAAGGGAACAAATGCTGCATTTGCGTGTGTGCCGAGTATTGTTATAGTGCAGCATTGTGGTCCACGTGTGTATGTGGGGGTGTTGACGGACAGGATTGCTTTGGTATTTGTGGTTGTGGTAGATGTGTGTGTGGGTATACAGCCCCCCCCTTTTTTTCTGCTTTCTTCCTTGTCATTTTCCTCTCGTTTTCATGCTGATACCTGTTTTGGTGGAAGTGTGGATAAAAGGGGGATGCTGCAAAGAAAGCACAGAGCCATGATTCCCAGGGGCCAAAGGAAGATGTAAATGAGGATTCTATGATTTTCTGATGTTTATTCAGATTTTGTGATGGAAGAAATGGTTGCATTGCATTTTATAACTATGGTAATGATCAGTTTTTGCTGTCTTTAAGAAGCTGCCATACATTTTCCAGAATATTTAAATATCGGTATAATGAAAATTATATCTTTGTATTCTATTGCTGTGACCAAGCCAAAGTGAAGGACTTCTGAGTTCATGGATTTAAGTGTGAATGGCTGAAACTCATACTGAATTGTCCCTGCCCTTTGGCTTGATTACTCCCTTTGTTTCTTTAAATTTATCAAAATATTTATATATCTAGGGGCAAAGCTGTTGTACCCAGGAATACAATGGGTGCTAGAGCTTGGTGGTGGGAAGATGAAGGGGAGGAGTTGTCCAGTCTGTAAGGGCATGAGGTTGAATGTGTGTGTTGTGTGGGAGGTTGTGGTGGCATGGTGGCAAATGAGGGCATGGGTGTGGAGATATGGGTGTCAAGAACCTGTGGTGTGGAATGTTCGTTGAGTGTGGGAGGGGACTGACCTTTGGGAATTGTGGCATAGTGGTTACAGATGAGCTTTCCAGAGCCATGTCTTTAGAAACATGAAGGTAAAATCAGACTGGAGATTCTTCTTAGGGGGAGATTACATGGCAACCAATTCCCCCAAGTTCTGTGCTCAACATAATTTCCCTTCTTGTGTGAATTAAGCCACAGGCACTGAAATGTCTCCCTGCCCTTATCCACATGGGGTAGTCACAGTACACGGGTGTCCACCCTGCTCCTTCTGTCTCCATTTGTTTTACTGTTGATATAATGTTATATGCCCACATGCTTCTTTCACTGTTGCCCCTTAGAAGAAAAAGAGCTGGATTTTTGTACCCTGCTGTTTACTACCAAAAGGACTCTCAACGTGGTTTACAAACACCTTTTCCCTTTGTCTCCCCACAATAGACAACTTGTGAGGGATGTGGGGCTGTGAGAGGTCTGAGAGAACTGGGAATGGGCCGCAGTGACCCAGCAGGCTTCAGATGTCTCAAAGCAGTTTCAAATTGCCTTCCCTTCCTCTCGCCATAGCAGACTCTCCGTGAGGGAGGTGGGGTAGAGAGCCTCAGAAGATGGCAACCCTAAGCTGTCTCTCTGTGCACAGCAGTCTTGACCTTAGTCAAGTTCATGGATACCAAGGTAGTGTGGAATTCCAGAATATGAAGCTACACCAATCTGGCAACCTTACCACCTCTCTGCCATGTTTTCTTGACCTGAAATAGGTCAGGGGGTGCTAGGGGGCTGCAGGGGCATTACACACTTTTGAGGCCCCACATCCAGACTTAAAGGAATATGTTTAGATCAGGGACAGTCAACCTCCAGGTGGGGCCTCGAGATCTCCTGGAATTGCTGCTCATCTCCAGACTATAAGGATCAGCTCCCCAGGCAGAAATGACTGCTTTGGAGATGGACAAAAGAAACATTTAAGACCTCCCATAGAGGTTGTGATGGAGTTGAAACACGATGCCTACTGCACAGGGTTGTTGTGCAGATGAAACACGAGGCAAAAGAACCTTGCAACAGCAGTTTAATCTGCACGACAACTCTGTGTGGTAGGCCTCAAATCTACAGAGAATTGCTTGGGTGCTTCTTCCCTCCAGCAGCGAGGCTGGCCACAGGAGTATTTTAAGTGAGAAGGGGCTTCTCTGTGGCCTCCCTGTGACTGTTTGGCAGAAGGAGAAAGCTTCCCCCCTCAAAAGGAATGTCCTACCCATGCCCCCAGACTTCCCTGCATTGCTCTCGGAAACGCCAACCTCCCCTCAGTCAGGGGCTATCAGAGGCTCCTTCACAGCAGGCCTGGAAGGAGGGGGGAGGAAGGGAGCGCACCCAACAGCCACCTGCCAGCTTCATCAGTGGTCTGAGGCAAAGTTGTTGGAAGGGACAACTTTTTCTCATACAGAAAAGCAACCCTCTCTGGCCTTTATGGAGCAAATGCTATCTTCCTGTATTCAAATTCAATACTTTTATTATAAAAGAGAAACAACCAAAATGTAATAGTAACTCCTAGGTCAGGGCCAATTTATGAAGGGGACTGACCTTATATCATTTAAGATAATAACAGAATATATTCTTATAACAGATCATATTCTCATATGTATTAACAATCACTTTGCTAAGAAAAATGGTAAAAACTTCTAGATTAGGAATAATATGTGATGGGAACTGAATATGTATGTTAAAAGAGATGGCAAACCATATCAGCTGGTCGCTTTTTTTCTTAATTTTTCTGTAAATGCTTTATATAATAATAAATAATAAAACTATAAAAAAACAAAAAACAAAACAAAATGTAATCCATAAAAGAAAGAATTCTCTTTGTTCTTGGTGTTTTAGAGCTTAGCCTAGCTTGAAATCTAATTGTATTGAACTGTTACAAGTGGAAACAGGCATCAGAAATTGCCTCAAACTTGTTTCTGTTCTAATTGTAATTTATTTACATAGAATCATAGAGTAGGAAAGGGCCATACAGGCCATCTAGTCCAACCCCCTGCTCAATGCATCCTAAGCATCCTAAAGCAAATATACTTTATACTTTTTTGTGGCTGACTGTATCCCATGGCATATATGAATCCAGTTTTTACAATAATTTATTATATTTATTATATATAAATAATATATAATATATATTATATATTATATAGAGAGAGAGATATATGTGCATTATGTATTGTACTTAATATTCTTCAGGATGCCTAGGAAAACTGTGTTACACTGGAATAGTATGGATGTTTAGAACCCCCGAATAGGGTTGTGCAGGGGGCTCCCAATTCGGATGAACCCAATTTGGACAGATTCGGGTTCAGATGAACCGGATTCAAACCAATTCAGGTTCGTCCAAATTGATTTGGAATGTAAGTCAATGGCACCATTGACTTGCATTGGAAATCCTTCCCCTGCCTTTCCTGGAGGCTGGGAAGGAGCGGTGTAAGTTGCACCCCTCAAACCTCTTGCGGAGCTCAGGGAAGGGTCTTCCCTGACACCCCTGCAAATTTCAAGAAGATTGGACCAAGAGGTCCAATCCTAGGGGCTCCCAAAGCGGGTGCCCCAACCCGCCCCATAGGATACAATGGAGATTTGGATTCTCTGTTCTGAACTTGATTCTCCAAAGACTTCTACAGGGAATGGTCTTTGGGAACCCCTAGGATGGGACCCCCTGGTGCAATCTTCCTGAAGCTTGCAGGGGACTCAGGGAAGACCCTCCCTGAGCTCCCCTGCAAGTTTCAAGAAGATTGGGCTGAGGGGTCCAATCCTAGGGGCTCCCAAAGAGGATGCCTAAATTCAACATTGACTTCAAAGATGCGGAAAAAATAATTTCAGCAGGTTAATTGCAATTTTCCTGGTTAATTATCCTGCTGAAATTATTTTTCCCATCATTGAAGTCTATGGGGAATGGTGTCACCCTCTTTGGTAACCAATGCAGATGACGAAGTACCAGCTGAATATGGGCCCCCTAAGATGTCCAGCCGCATTTTGTACCAGCTGTAACTTCCGGATCAAAGCCAAGGGTAGGCCTGTGTAGAGAGAGTTACAGTAGTCTAGTCTGGAAGTGACCGTTGCATGAATCACATTGGCTAGGTGTTCCGAGGACAGGTAGGACGCTAGTAGCTGGGCCTGGAGAAGATGGGAAAAAGCTGTCCGGGCTACTTTTGTGCCCTGAGCCTCCATAGAAAGGGAACCATCAAAGGTCACTCCCAAATTCCTGGCCACTTGTGTAGATGTTAATTGTACACCATCCAGGCATGGGAGAAACGCTTCCTGGTCCTGTCCCCTTCTTCCCAGCTATAGGACCTCCGTCTTGGAGGGGTTGAGTTTTAGGTGTCTCTGCCTGAGCCATCCAGCCACTGCTTCCAAACAGCTGGTGAATGTATCTGGGGGGGGGAGTCCGGCCGATGGTCCATTAGGAGATAGAGCTGGCTGTCATCTGCATACTGGTGACACCCCAGCCCATAACTCCGGACCAGCGTGGGGGAGAGTACTGCCCCCTGCAGAACTCCACAAGGGAGCTCACAGGGATCTGATAACTCATCCCCCACTGCAACCCTCTGCGTCCGATTCCAAAGGAAGGAGACTAGCCATTGC
This sequence comes from Paroedura picta, assembly GCF_049243985.1. Lineage (NCBI taxonomy): Eukaryota > Metazoa > Chordata > Lepidosauria > Squamata > Gekkonidae > Paroedura > Paroedura picta. The sequence continues at coordinate 50,488,856 of NC_135380.1, read as the reverse complement.
AGTGCAGTCCCCCGAATCCCGGTCCCAGCGAGGCTGTGAACCAATAACTCATCATGTGGTATCTTAAGTCGAGTCTTCAGGGCATGGTGGTCTGACTATGGAAAGATGTTATTCGCCACCAGATCTACCGCTACTCCTGCACCAAAGATCAAATCGAGGGTGTGACCGGCCTGGTGAGTGGGATCAGCAACAAATTGCAAGAACCCCAGTGTCTCCATGGCAGACATCAGGTCCAGGCCATGTCCTGAAGGCGGTGCGTCTGCGTGGACGTTGAAGTCCCCCAAGCCCAGAAGTCTTGGATACTGCAACTTCCAGGCAGCTACCGCCTCAGTAGGTCTGGCAGGGAATCCGGAGGGGCAGTGGGTGATCGGTACACCAACCAGATTGCCACATTCTCGACCGACTCCCACTCTAGGTCGACACACTCAATTCCCAAGATCAATGACACAGGGAGAGCCCTGAAAGAGAAAGACTCTCTGACCAAGATTGCCACCGCCCCTCCCCTCCCATGGAGCCAGGGTTGATGTAAGACCAAAAACCCTGGTAGTGCAAATTCTTTCAAGGTGACTGTCTCACCTTCACGCACCCAGTTTTTGGTCACGTAAGCCAGGTCAGCCTCATGCCTTGTAAAAAATTCCTGCAAGGTGTTGTTAATTGACCTGATGTTGCATAAGATCAACACCGGTTCCACCCTAGCCCTCTCCCCAACAAACCTAGGGATGGGACGGAGATTTGAAAGGCAGCGTCCATATCAACCAGGCCAATGACCATGGAAGTTCCATGACCGAGGCCTTCCTGGACCTACATATGTCACTGCCCCCCTATTATTGAATCTCTTCCCACCGCTTTGCTTGCCTTGGCCCAGAATCACTGGAATCGTGGGCCCGGGCTGGATCCCCAAATCAGCATCTTCTCTCTCTTCCATACGCCTCATGACAATAGAGCAGACCTTAACTAGTTTAACCCAAGCTACACTAGCTGACTAAAGTACCCACCCACCCAAATCCCACCCAACCCCAGAACCCACCCCTAACTATAGCTAGAGTTGCCCTCCAAGGGGGGGTTGTGTCCCAGCAGGTCTCTTCTGGCTCTCCCCACTTGCCTATCTAACTACTAGATAGTTAGTTCTGTTGGGCCTTTCCCCCAGGGCCCCTAACCTGACCTTCCTGCCTGCCACTCATGTCTTTTCCCTTGGACAAACTCTGTGTCTAATCTAAGAGACAGGGAAATTTGAGGCCCTGCCACTAACTGCCCTGACACCTGTTTCTAATATTAAAGCTAGTTCCCACTTCCCTTTTATCTTATAAATGCAGTCCTGATCTGGCTACTTAGGAAAGAAACTATCTATTCTAAAAAATTATTAGCACTTAATGTTTCCTAAAACAATGGATTTTACTGCCTATTTAAAGGGTAGGTCCTAATTTGGCACCCCAAGAAGAACCCAGCTATCCCTCCAGGAAACAATCTCTGGGAAACTATTACAGTCACCCAGGGTACGAAGCCCAAAGGTAGCAACAAAGCAAACTGGCCTTGCAAGCCAAAGACAGCAAAACCAAACTATCAACAACTACAGTTACCCCCCCAAACTCAAACTATCCCCCACCAAAAAACACCTACAACAACCAACCACCCAGCAGTTACCCAGGGCATGAAGCCCAAAGGTGGCAACTGAGCAAAACTGGTGAGGGGGAAACCAAAACAATCAAATGACCCCCCAAACAACCAGCAACAATACAAATACCGAATACAAAGCCAATACAAAGCCAAAAACCTTTAAACCACAAAGTTTTAAACTAGAAACTTTAAAACCCAAAACAGTAAATTCTAAATATCAAACAGCAAAGAATAATTTCCCAACCCCCCACCCAGGCTCCCACCCACAGAAACCCAAAGGCACCCAACGAAACTTTGAAAAACAGGAGGGAGGGAGAGGGAGAAGACGGAGGCAAAAAAGAGAAAAATAGAATAGAAGAGAGGACAGGAAAAAATGCCCTAAATCAAACTCTGAGAAGTCTTCTCCAGTGATGGGGGATCCTCAGGCAGCAGGTAGGCTCAGCCAAGACAGCATGGGAGTCAGGGAGACTCTGGGTCAGCAGCACTTTACCACCACAGACAGAGCCCACTGTAGCAGTGAGCTCCAGCAGGCAGACCCTGGCTTAAAGTAGCTACAGGCTACACAAAGCACAGGGCTTTAAAAATAAAAGAGCTTCTGTGAGTGGCCAAAATGCCTGAGCTGAAAAGCTACAAGCATTCTGATTGGCCACTCACTCCCCCCTTCTGCCACTTTCAGTGTGGGGGGGGGGAAGCCCAGAGCAGTCAGGAGGCTGCAGCAGCCAACAGCTGCCTCCAATTCGGCCGAATCGAATTAATTCAGCAGCCGAATTGCCGAATGCACAGAAGTTCTATTTGGACTTGGAAATGTCCGAATCGGCAGCGATTCTGTCAATTCTGACCATTCCTAGTCTGAATCGCACATCCCTACCCCCAAATTATATCTTTTGGAGCCACATCATCGGCCTGGCTGGAACAGCAGAGTTGGGCCTTCGGGCCTGTTAGGATTATACCACCATCTTGAAACTATTGCTAGGTATTCTACTATACTGGTTTTAATATTTATGGGGAGATTTATGGAGCACTTTGGGATTCTGTTTTTATATTGTAAGCTGCCATGAGACGACATTGCTGAGAGTGGTGGGGTATAAATCAAAGCATAAATAAATATAAATAAATAAATAAATAAATAAATACAATTACTTCAATTGTCATTGATAAATCTTCTTATATATATCTTCTTATGTTATATGCTTTAGGATGCTTAGGGCTAATCCTGCGTTGAGCAGGGGGTTGGACTAGATGGCCTGTATGGCCCCTTCCAACTCAATGATTCTATGATTCTATGATAGAACCAAATCATTCATGGAAATGTCCCAGACTGGACCATTTATGATTCATTACCTTTGACCCCTTGAATTTACTTCCCTTCCTCTCTGTTCAGTTTCTTTGTATCTATGCTAACTGAAGATGCATTTCACATATCTGATACTGGGGGTGAGTTCAGGAACGCTTCTGTTTCAAAGTTGTTAATCTACAATAGTTTGGACATTTTTTCTTTTAAATAAAACTTATCAGCAAGAGTCAGCGTAGTGTAGTGGTTAAGACTGGTGGCTTCTAATCTGGAGAGCTGGGTTTGATTCCCTTCTCCTCCAAATGCTGCCAGCTGGGTGACCCTCGGCCAGTCACAGCTGTAAGAACTGTTCTCCCAGAATAGTTTCTCTCAGAGCTCTCTTAGCCCCACCCACCTGACAGGGTGTCTGTTGCAGGGAGAGGAAGGGAAGGTGATCAAATGCTGCATTGAGACACCTTCAGGCAGTGAAAAGTGGGGTATAAAACCAACTCTTCTTCATGTAGGAATGATTATATTTTAAATATTCTCACACCTGGAAGATCAATGTGAGAGAAGGAGGTGGGGAGTGAGGATGGGGTTTTTAAATTGTATTTAGTTGTAAATTAATTATTGTAATTGATTTTATTGAATATTTTAAAGTTGTGAACCACCATAAGCCCAGATAGGGAGGGGCAGTATTGAAATTAAACATTATTATTATTATTATTATTATTATTATTATTATTATTATTATTATTATTATTATTATTATTATTACTGAAGAAGAAGAGTTAGTTCTCTACCGCTTTTCTCTACCAGAAAGAGTCACAAAGCGGCTTACATTCACCTTCCCTTTCCTCTCCTCAACAGACACCCTGTGAGGGAGGTGAGGCCGAGAGATCCCTGATATTACTGAAGAAGAAGAAGAAGAAGAGTTGGTTCTTATATGCTGCTTTTCTCTACCGGACGGAGTCTCCAAGGGGCTTTCAATCGCTCTCCTTTTCATCTCCACACAACAGGCAACCTGTGAGGGAGGTGAGGCTGGGAGAACCCTGATATTTCTACTTGGTCAGTACAACTTTGTCAGAACAACTTCATCAGCACAGTGGAGCCCAAGGTCAACCAGCTTGTTGCATGTGGAGGAGTGGGGAATCGAACCCGGCTCAATGGATGAGAAGTCCACACTCCTAACGAATACAGCAAGATGGCTTCAGAACAAATCAATCCTTAAACCAAACATTATTTTACTGATTGTATATATTATATGCCCAGGTGGGGCCTAGGGAAGCCCTGGAATTCCAGTTCATCCTCACAAAACCAAGATCAGTTCCCCTGGAGGAAAGGGCTGCTTCGGACGGGGACGGAGGGATGCCAGCCTCCAGGTGGGGTCTGGGGATCCCCTGGAATTCCAGCTCCTCTCCACACTACAGAGCTCAGTTCCCCTGGAGGAAAGGGCTGCTTGGGAGGGGGACGGAGGGATGCCAGCCTCCAGGTGGGGCCTGGGGATCTCCTGGAATTCCAGCTCCTCTCCAGACTACAGAGCTCAGTTCCCCGGGAGGAAAGGGCTGCTTGGGAGGGGGACGGAGGCATGCCAGCCTCCAGGTGGGGGCTGGGGATCCCCTGGAATTCCAGCTCTTCTCCAGACTACAGAGCTCAGTTCCGCTGGAGGAAAGGGCTGCTTGGGAGGGGGACGGAGGCATGCCAGCCTCCAGGTGGGGCCTGGGGATGCCCTGGAATTCCAGTTCCTCTTCACACTACAGAGCTCAGTTCCCCTGGAGGAAAGGGCTGCTTGGGAGGGGGATGGAGGGATGCCAGCCTCCAGGTGGGGCCTGGGGATCTCCTGGAATTCCAGCTCATCCCCAGATACAGAGCTCAGTTCCCCTGCAGGAAAGGGCTGCTTGGGAGGGGGGCAGAGGGATGCCAGCCTCCAGGTGGGGGCTGGGGATCCCCTGGAATTCCAGGTCATCTCCAGACTACAGAGCTCAGTTCCGCTGGAGGAAAGGGCTGCTTGGGAGGGGGGCTGAGGGATGCCAGCCTCCAGGTGGGGCCTGGGGATCTCCTGGAATTCTAGCTCCTCTCCAGACTACAGAGCTCATTTCCGCTGGAGGAAAGGGCTGCTTGGGAGGGGGACGGAGGCATGCCAGCCTCCAGGTGGGGGCTGGGGATCCCCTGGAATTCCAGCTCTTCTCCAGACTACAGAGCTCAGTTCCGCTGGAGGAAAGGGCTGCTTGGGAGGGGGACGGAGGCAAGCCAGCCTCCAGGTGGGGCCTGGGGATGCCCTGGAATTCCAGTTCCTCTTCACACTACAGAGCTCATTTCCCCTGGAGGAAAGGGCTGCTTGGGAGGGGGATGGAGGGATGCCAGCCTCCAGGTGGGGCCTGGGGATCTCCTGGAATTCCAGCTCATCCCCAGATACAGAGCTCAGTTCCCCTGCAGGAAAGGGCTGCTTGGGAGGGGGGCAGAGGGATGCCAGCCTCCAGGTGGGGCCTGGGGATCCCATGGAATTCCAGGTCATCTCCAGACTACAGAGCTCAGTTCCCCTGGAGGAAAGGGCTGCTTGGGAGGGGGACGGAGAGATGCCAGCCTCCAGGTGTGGCCTGGGGATCCCCTGGAATTCCAGCCCATCTCCAGACTACAGAGCTCATTTCCCCTGGAGGAAAGGGCTGCTTGGGAGGGGGGCAGAGGGATGCCAGCCTCCAGGTGTGGCCTGGGGATCCGCTGGAATTCCAGCCCATCTCCAGACTACAGAGCTCAGTTCCCCTGGAGGAAAGGACTGCTTGGGAGGGAGGGATGCCAGCCTCCAGACGGGGCCTGGAGATTCCCTGGAATTCCAGCCCATCTCCAGAATACAGAGCTCAGTTCTCCTGGAGGAAAGGGCTGCTTGGGAGGGGTGCAGAGGGATGCCAGCCTCCAGGTGTGGCCTGGGGATCCCCTGGAATTCCAGCCCATCTCCAGAATACAGAGCTCAGTTCCCCTGGAGGAAAGCGCGGCTTGGGAGGGGGACGGAGGGATGCCAGCCTCCAGGTGGGGCCTGGGGATCCCCTGGAATTCCAGCTCATCTCCAGACTACATAGGTCAGTTCTCCTGGAGGAAAGGGCTGCTTGGGAGATGGAAGGAGTGATGCCAGCCTCCAGGTGGGGCCTGGGGATCCCTTGGAATTCCGGCTCCTCTCCAGATTACAGAGCTCAGTTCCCCTGGAGGAAAGGGCTGCTTGGGAGGGGGACGGAGGGATGCCAGCCTCCAGGTGGGGCCTGGGGATCTCCTGGAATTCCAGCACATCCCCAGATACAGAGCTCAGTTCCCCTGGAGGAAAGGGCTGCTTGGGAGGGGGACTGAGGGATGCCAGCTTCCAGGTGGGGCCTGGGGATCCCCTGGAATTCCAGCTCATCTCCAGACTACATAGCTCAGTTCTCCTGGAGGAAAGGGCTGCTTGGGAGATGGAAGGAGGGATGCCAGCCTCCAGGTGGGGCCTGGGGATCCCTTGGAATTCCAGCTCCTCTCCAGATTACAGACCTCAGTTCCCCTGGAGGAAAGGGCTGCTTGGGAGGGGGACGGAGGGATGCCAGCTTCCAGGTGGGGCCTGAGGATCCCCTGGAATTCCAGCTCTTCTCCAGACTACATAGCTCAGTTCTCCTGGAGGAAAGGGCTGCTTGGGAGATGGAAGGAGGGATGCTAGCCTCCAGGTGGGGCCTGGGGATCCCTTGGAATTCCAGCTCCTCACCAGATTACAGAGCTCAGTTCCCCTGGACGAAAGGGCTGCTTGGGAGGGGGACGGAGGGATGCCAGCCTCCAGGTGGGGCCTGGGGATCTCCTGGAATTCCAGCACATCCCCAGATACAGAGCTCAGTTCCCCTGGAGGAAAGGGCTGCTTGGGAGGGGGGCAGAGGGATGCCAGCCTCCAGGTAGGGCCTGGGGATCCCCTGGAATTCCAGCTCATCTCCAGACTGCAGAGCTCAGTTCCCCTGGAGGAAAGGGCTGCTTGGGTGGGGGACTCAGGGATTCAAGCCTCCAGGTGGGGCCTGGGGATCCCCTGGAATTCCAGCTCCTCTCCAGACTACAGAGCTCAGTTCTCCTGGAGGAAAGGGCTGCTTGGGAGATGGACGGAGGGATGCCAGCCTCCAGGTGGGGCCTGGGGATCCCTTGGAATTCCAGCTCCTCTCCAGACTACAGAGCTCAGTTCCCCTGGAGGAAAGGGCTGCTTGGGTGGGGGACTGAGGGATTCCAGCCTCCAGACGGGGCCTGGGGATCCCCTGTAATTCCAGCTCCTCTCCAGACTACAGAGCTCAGTTCCCCTGGAGGAAAGGGCTGCTTGGGAGGGGGACGGAGGGATGCCAGCCTCCAGGTGGGGTCTGGGGATCCCCTGGAATTCCAGCTCCTCTCCACACTACAGAGCTCAGTTCCCCTGGAGGAAAGGGCTGCTTGGGAGGAGGACGGAGGGATGCCAGCCTCCAGGTGGGGCTTGGGGATCTCCTGGAATTCCAGCTCCTCTCCGGACTACAGAGCTCAGTTCCCCTGGAGGAAAGGGCTGCTTGGGAGGGGGACGGAGGCATGCCAGCCTCCAGGTGGGGGCTGGGGATCCCCTGGAATTCCAGCTCTTCTCCAGACTACAGAGCTCAGTTCCGCTGGAGGAAAGGGCTGCTTGGGAGGGGGACGGAGGGATGCCAGCCTCCAGGAGGGGCCTGGGGATCCCCTGGAATTCCAGCTCTTCTCCAGACTACAGAGCTCAGTTCCGCTGGAGGAAAGGGCTGCTTGGGAGGGGGACGGAGGGATGCCAGCCTCCAGGTGGGGCCTGGGGATCTCCTGGAATTCCAGGTCATCTCCAGACTACAGAGCTCAGTTCTGCTGGAGGAAAGGGCTGCTTGGGAGGGGGACGGAGGCATGCCAGCCTCCAGGTGGGGGCTGGGGATCCCCTGGAATTCCAGCTCTTCTCCAGACTACAGAGCTCAGTTCCGCTGGAGGAAAGGGCTGCTTGGGAGGGGGGCTGAGGGATGCCAGCCTCCAGGTGGGGCCTGGGGATCTCCTGGAATTCTAGCTCCTCTCCAGACTACAGAGCTCAGTTCCGCTGGAGGAAAGGGCTGCTTGGGAGGGGGACGGAAGCATGCCAGCCTCCAGGTGGGGGCTGGGGATCCCCTGGAATTCCAGCTCTTCTCCAGACTACAGAGCTCAGTTCCGCTGGAGGAAAGGGCTGCTTGGGAGGGGGACGGAGGCATGCCAGCCTCCAGGTGGGGCCTGGGGATGCCCTGGAATTCCAGTTCCTCTTCACACTACAGAGCTCAGTTCCCCTGGAGGAAAGGGCTGCTTGGGAGGGGGATGGAGGGATGCCAGCCTCCAGGTGGGGCCTGGGGATCTCCTGGAATTCCAGCTCATCCCCAGATACAGAGCTCAGTTCCCCTGCAGGAAAGGGCTGCTTGGGAGGGGGGCAGAGGGATGCCAGCCTCCAGGTGGGGGCTGGGGATCCCCTGGAATTCCAGGTCATCTCCAGACTACAGAGCTCAGTTCCGCTGGAGGAAAGGGCTGCTTGGGAGGGGGGCTGAGGGATGCCAGCCTCCAGGTGGGGCCTGGGGATCTCCTGGAATTCTAGCTCCTCTCCAGACTACAGAGCTCAGTTCCGCTGGAGGAAAGGGCTGCTTGGGAGGGGGACGGAGGCATGCCAGCCTCCAGGTGGGGGCTGGGGATCCCCTGGAATTCCAGCTCTTCTCCAGACTACAGAGCTCAGTTCCGCTGGAGGAAAGGGCTGCTTGGGAGGGGGACGGAGGCAAGCCAGCCTCCAGGTGGGGCCTGGGGATGCCCTGGAATTCCAGTTCCTCTTCACACTACAGAGCTCATTTCCCCTGGAGGAAAGGGCTGCTTGGGAGGGGGATGGAGGGATGCCAGCCTCCACGTGGGGCCTGGGGATCTCCTGGAATTCCAGCTCATCCCCAGATACAGAGCTCAGTTCCCCTGCAGGAAAGGGCTGCTTGGGAGGGGGGCAGAGGGATGCCAGCCTCCAGGTGGGGCCTGGGGATCCCATGGAATTCCAGGTCATCTCCAGACTACAGAGCTCAGTTCCCCTGGAGGAAAGGGCTGCTTGGGAGGGGGACGGAGAGATGCCAGCCTCCAGGTGTGGCCTGGGGATCCCCTGGAATTCCAGCCCATCTCCAGACTACAGAGCTCATTTCCCCTGGAGGAAAGGGCTGCTTGGGAGGGGGGCAGAGGGATGCCAGCCTCCAGGTGTGGCCTGGGGATCCGCTGGAATTCCAGCCCATCTCCAGACTACAGAGCTCAGTTCCCCTGGAGGAAAGGACTGCTTGGGAGGGAGGGATGCCAGCCTCCAGACGGGGCCTGGAGATTCCCTGGAATTCCAGCCCATCTCCAGAATACAGAGCTCAGTTCCCCTGGAGGAAAGGGCTGCTTGGGAGGGGGACGGAGGGATGCCAGCTTCCAGGTGGGGCCTGGGGATCCCCTGGAATTCCAGCTCATCTCCAGACTACATAGCTCAGTTCTCCTGGAGGAAAGGGCTGCTTGGGAGATGGAAAGAGGGATGCCAGCCTCCAGGTGGGGCCTGGGGATCCCTTGGAATTCCAGCTCCTCTCCAGATTACAGAGCTCAGTTCCCCTGGAGGAAAGGGCTGCTTGGGAGGGGGACGGAGGGATGCCAGCTTCCAGGTGGGGCCTGAGGATCCCCTGGAATTCCAGCTCATCTCCAGACTACATAGCTCAGTTCTCCTGGAGGAAAGGGCTGCTTGGGAGGGGTGCAGAGGGATGCCAGCCTCCAGGTGTGGCCTGGGGATCCCCTGGAATTCCAGCCCATCTCCAGAATACAGAGCTCAGTTCCCCTGGAGGAAAGCGCGGCTTGGGAGGGGGACGGAGGGATGCCAGCCTCCAGGTGGGGCCTGGGGATCCCCTGGAATTCCAGCTCATCTCCAGACTACATAGGTCAGTTCTCCTGGAGGAAAGGGCTGCTTGGGAGATGGAAGGAGTGATGCCAGCCTCCAGGTGGGGCCTGGGGATCCCTTGGAATTCCGGCTCCTCTCCAGATTACAGAGCTCAGTTCCCCTGGAGGAAAGGGCTGCTTGGGAGGGGGACGGAGGGATGCCAGCCTCCAGGTGGGGCCTGGGGATCTCCTGGAATTCCAGCACATCCCCAGATACAGAGCTCAGTTCCCCTGGAGGAAAGGGCTGCTTGGGAGGGGGACTGAGGGATGCCAGCTTCCAGGTGGGGCCTGGGGATCCCCTGGAATTCCAGCTCATCTCCAGACTACATAGCTCAGTTCTCCTGGAGGAAAGGGCTGCTTGGGAGATGGAAGGAGGGATGCCAGCCTCCAGGTGGGGCCTGGGGATCCCTTGGAATTCCAGCTCCTCTCCAGATTACAGACCTCAGTTCCCCTGGAGGAAAGGGCTGCTTGGGAGGGGGACGGAGGGATGCCAGCTTCCAGGTGGGGCCTGAGGATCCCCTGGAATTCCAGCTCTTCTCCAGACTACATAGCTCAGTTCTCCTGGAGGAAAGGGCTGCTTGGGAGATGAAAGGAGGGATGCTAGCCTCCAGGTGGGGCCTGGGGATCCCTTGGAATTCCAGCTCCTCACCAGATTACAGAGCTCAGTTCCCCTGGACGAAAGGGCTGCTTGGGAGGGGGACGGAGGGATGCCAGCCTCCAGGTGGGGCCTGGGGATCTCCTGGAATTCCAGCACATCCCCAGATACAGAGCTCAGTTCCCCTGGAGGAAAGGGCTGCTTGGGAGGGGGGCAGAGGGATGCCAGCCTCCAGGTAGGGCCTGGGGATCCCCTGGAATTCCAGCTCATCTCCAGACTACATAGCTCAGTTCTCCTGGAGGAAAGGGCTGCTTGGGAGATGGAAGGAGGGATGCCAGCCTCCAGGTGGGGCCTGGGGATCCCTTGGAATTCCAGCTCCTCTCCAGATTACAGAGCTCAGTTCCCCTGGAGGAAAGGGCTGCTTGGGAGGGGGACGGAGGGATGCCAGCTTCCAGGTGGGGCCTGAGGATCCCCTGGAATTCCAGCTCATCTCCAGACTACATAGCTCAGTTCTCCTGGAGGAAAGGGCTGCTTGGGAGGGGGGCAGAGGGATGCCAGCCTCCAGGTGTGGCCTGGGGATCCCCTGGAATTCCAGCCCATCTCCAGACTACAGAGCTCAGTTCCCCTGGAGGAAAGGACTGCTTGGGAGGGAGGGATGCCAGCCTCCAGACGGGGCCTGGAGATCCCCTGGAATTCCAGCCCATCTCCAGAATACAGAGCTCAGTTCCCCTGGAGGAAAGGGCTGCTTGGGAGGGGGACGGAGGGATGCCAGGTTCCAGGTGGGGCCTGGGGATCCCCTGGAATTCCAGCTCATCTCCAGACTACATAGCTCAGTTCTCCTGGAGGAAAGGGCTGCTTGGGAGATGGAAGGAGGGATGCCAGCCTCCAGGTGGGGCCTGGGGATCCCTTGGAATTCCAGCTCCTCTCCAGATTACAGAGCTCAGTTCCCCTGGAGGAAAGGGCTGCTTGGGAGGGGGACGGAGGGATGCCAGCTTCCAGGTGGGGCCTGAGGATCCCCTGGAATTCCAGCTCATCTCCAGACTACATAGCTCAGTTCTCCTGGAGGAAAGGGCTGCTTGGGAGATGGAAGGAGGGATGCCAGCCTCGAGGTGGGGCCTGGGGATCCCTTGGAATTCCACCTCCTCTCCAGATTACAGAGCTCAGTCCCCCTGGAGGAAAGGGCTGCTTGGGAGGGGGACGGAGGGATGTCAGCTTCCAGGTGGAGCCTGAGGATCCCCTGGAATTCCAGCTCATCTCCAGACTACATAGCTCAGTTCTCCTGGAGGAAAGGGCTGCTTGGGAGGGGGGCAGAGGGATGCCAGCCTCCAGGTGGGGCCTGGGGATCTCCTGGAATTCCAGCACATCCCCAGATACAGAGCTCAGTTCCCCTGGAGGAAAGGGCTGCTTGGGAGGGGGGCAGTGGGATGCCAGCCTCCAGGTGGGGCCTGGGGATCCCCTGGAATTCCAGCCCATCTCCAGACTACAGAGCTCAGTTCCCCTGGAGGAAAGGGCTGCTTGCGAGCGGGACGGAGGGATGCCAGCCTCCAGGTGGGGCCTGGGGATCCCCTGGAATTCCAGCCCATCTCCAGACTACAGAGCTCAGTTCCCCTGGAGGAAAGGGCTGCTTGGGAGAGGGACTGATGGATGCCAGCCTCCAGGTGGGGCCTGGGGATCCCTTGGAATTCCAGCTCATCTCCAGACTACAGAGCTCAGTTCCCCTGGACGAAAGGGCTGCTTGGGAGGGTGGGCTTGGGGATGCCAGCCTCCAGGTGGGGCCTGGGGATGCCCTGAAATTCCAGCTCATCTCCAGACTACAGAGATCAGTTCCCCTGGAGGAAAGTGCTGCTTGGGAGGGGGACTGAGGGATGCCAGCCTCCAGGTGGGGCCTGGGGATCCCTTGGAATTCCAGCTCATCTCCAGACTACAGAGCTCAGTTCCCCTGGCGGAATGGGCTGCTTGGGAGGGTGGGCTTGGGGATGCCAGCCTCCAGGTGGGGCCTGGGGATGCCCTGAAATTCCAGCTCATCTCCAGACTACAGAGATCAGTTTCCCTGGAGGAAAGGGCTGCTTGTGAGGGGACGGAGGGATGCCAGCTTCCAGGTGGGGCCTGAGGATCCCCTGGAATTCCAGCTCATCTCCAGACTACATAGCTCAGTTCTCCTGGAGGAAAGGGCTGCTTGGGAGATGGAAGGAGGGATGCCAGCCTCCAGGTGGGGCCTGGGGATCCCTTGGAATTCCAGCTCCTCTCCAGATTACAGAGCTCAGTCCCCCTGGAGGAAAGGGCTGCTTGGGAGGGGGACGGAGGGATGCCAGCTTCCAGGTGGGGCCTGAGGATCCCCTGGAATTCCAGCTCATCTCCAGACTACATAGCTCAGTTCTCCTGGAGGAAAGGGCTGCTTGGGAGAGGGGTAGAGGGATGCCAGCTTCCAGGTGGGGCCTGAGGATCCCCTGGAATTCCAGCTCATCTCCAGACTACATAGCTCAGTTCTCCTGGAGGAAAGGGCTGCTTGGGAGATGGACGGAGGGATGCCAGCCTCCAGGTGGGGCCTGGGGATCCCTTGGAATTCCAGCTCCTCACCAGATTACAGAGCTCAGTTCCCCTGGACGAAAGGGCTGCTTGGGAGGGGGACGGAGGGATGCCAGCCTCCAGGTGGGGCCTGGGGATCTCCTGGAATTCCAGCACATCCCCAGATACAGAGCTCAGTTCCCCTGGAGGAAAGGGCTGCTTGGGAGGGGGGCAGTGGGATGCCAGCCTCCAGGTGGGGCCTGGGGATCCCCTGGAATTCCAGCCCATCTCCAGACTACAGAGCTCAGTTCCCCTGGAGGAAAGGGCTGCTTGGGAGCGGGACGGAGGGATGCCAGCCTCCAGGTGGGGCCTGGGGATCCCCTGGAATTCCAGCCCATCTCCAGACTACAGAGCTCAGTTCCCCTGGAGGAAAGGGCTGCTTGGGAGGGGGACTGAGGGATGCCAGCCTCCAGGTGGGGCCTGGGGATCCCTTGGAATTCCAGCTCCTCTCCAGATTACAGAGCTCAGTCCCCCTGGAGGAAAGGGCTGCTTGGGAGGGGGACGGAGGGATGCCAGCTTCCAGGTGAGGCCTGAGGATCCCCTGGAATTCCAGCTCATCTCCAGACTACATAGCTCAGTTCTCCTGGAGGAAAGGGCTGCTTGGGAGGGGGGCAGAGGGATGCCAGCCTCCAGGTGTGGCCTGGGGATCCCTTGGAATTCCAGCTCCTCTCCAGATTACAGAGCTCAGTTCCCCTGGAGGAAAGGGCTGCTTGGGAGGGGGACGGAGGGATGCCAGCTTCCAGGTGGGGCCTGAGGATCCCCTGGAATTCCAGCTCATCTCCAGACTACATAGCTCAGTTCTCCTGGAGGAAAGGGCTGCTTGGGAGATGGAAGGAGGGATGCCAGCCTCCAGGTTGGGCCTGGGGATCCCTTGGAATTCCAGCTCCTCTCCAGATTACAGAGCTCAGTCCCCCTGGAGGAAAGGGCTGCTTGGGAGGGGGACGGAGGGATGCCAGCCTCCAGGTGGGGCCTGGGGATGCCCCGTAATCCCCGCTCCTGTCCAGACTGCAGAGCTCAGTTCCCCTGGAGGAATTGGCTGCTTGGGAGGGGGATGGAGGGATACCAGCCTCCAGGTGGGGCCTGGGGATGCCCTGGAATTCCAGCTTCTCTCCAGACTACAGATCTCAGTTCCCCTGGAGGAAAGGGCTGCTTGGGAGGGGGACAGAGGGATGCCAGCTTCCAGGTGGGGCCTGGGGATCCCCTGGAATTCCAGCCCATATCCAGACTACAGATCTCAGTTCCCCTGGAGGAAAGGGCTGCTTGGGAGGGGGACGGAGGGATGCCAGCCTCCAGGTGGGGCCTGGGGATCCCCTGGAATTCCAGCCCATCTCCAGACTACAGAGCTCAGTTCCCCTGGAGGAAAGGGCTGCTTGGGAGGGGGACTGAGGGATGCCAGCCTCCAGGTGGGGCCTGGGGATCCCCTGGAATTCCAGCCCATCTCCAGACTACAGAGCTCAGTTCCCCTCGAGGAAAGGGCTGCTTGGGAGGGGGACTGAGGGATGCCAGCCTCCAGATGGGGCCTGGGGATCCCCTGGAATTCCAGCCCATCTCCAGACTACAGAGCTCAGTTCCCCTGGAGGAAAGGGCTGCTTGGGAGGGGGACTGAGGGATGCCAGCCTCCAGGTGGGGCCTGGGGATGCCCCGGAATCCCCGCTCCTCGCCTTGGAAGACCTTGGACGGCGCGCCCCTTCCTCCCTGCCTGCCCCCTCCCTCCGTGGCGGCGTGGGCGGGGCGTGTGGGGGCGGGGTCCGGGGCGTGCCCTCCCATCCTCCCCCCCCCCCCCGTGGCCGAGCGGGGCCCTGGAGGGGCGTGCGGGGTGTGCGGGGCGTGCGGGGCGGGCGTCGGGGCCGCGGCGGGGCTGAGCTGCGGTGCTGCCGGTCCGCCTGCGTCTTCCTGCCGGCTCCGTCTGCTCCCTCGGCCATGTTCAGCCAGCAGCACTTCCAGCAGCAGCTGCTGCAGCTCCAGCATCTCCTCCAGCACCACCCTCCGCCGCCGCCGCCGCCAGCCGGCCGGTAAGCCCCTCGACGCGAGGCCGGGGATGGCGGGCGGGCCTGGCGCCGCTTGCGGGGGCTCTCCCGGCTTCCGCGTTGGGGTCTCTGCCGTGTGCAGGCGATGGTTTGCTGGGTCCTCTTGGAACTTCTCCTGATTTCTGAGAATCTGCAAAATCTTTACTGTTTTGGGATGCTACAGCATTGGGAATAATGATGGCAGTAATCCTAATAAGAAACAAGTTTTTATAGCCCAGGCTTCCCGGTTGGCTATGAGCTGGGGGAGGAAATGCAGTGCATGGTGTGTGTGTGTGTGTGTGTGTGTGTGTATATATATATATATATTGTATAGTGTTTTGTATAGGATTGCCAGGTCCCCAGAGGCCACCTGCAGCACTAGGGCAGTAGGTCCAGGTAGGGAAAGTCTTGGAGATTTGGGGATGAATCCTGGGGGTTGGGGTCGGGACCTCAGTGGGGTAAAAGGCCATAGACCCCTCCTTTCAAAGCACCAGTTTCCTCCAGGAGAACTGATTTATGAAGTCTGGAGAAGAGTTGTAATTCTGGGTGATCCCCAGGCCCCTCCTGGAGGATGGCATCCCTAATATTATATGTAGAAGGAAAAGTTTAAGATGGCCATTGTGATAGATGAGTTTCCGATGCGGGGATGATCATTCTCCTGGGCTTTTACCAAACTGTACCAAACATCAACTTCCTTAGTTTTCAAAGGCCTTGCATGTGTGAACCGAGGAGGAAGAGACCCCCATGGGGGCAGCTGGTTTGTTCTTCCTTGCATTTTCATTCTGCCCCTCTTCTGAGGAAGAAGAAGAAGAAGAAGAAGAGTTGGTTCTTATATGCCGCTTTTCCCTACCCGAAGGAGGCTCAAAGCGGCTTACAGTCGCCTTCCCATTCCTCTCCCCACAACAAACACCCTGTGAGGTGGGTGAGGCTGAGAGAGCCCTGATATCACTGCTCGGTCAGAACAATTTTATCAGTGCCGTGGCGAGCCCAAGGTCACCCAGCTGGTTGCATGTGGAGGAGTGCAGAATCGAACCTGGCATGCCAGATTAGAAGTCCGCACTCCTAACCACTACACCAAACTGGCTCTCTGAAGGGTTTCCTCCCTCTCTTCTCCTCACAATCCCCCTGTGAGGGAGGCTAGAGTGAGAAGGAGACTGGCTGAAGGCTGAACGGGGCTTTGAACTTGGGGCTTCCTTGCCCAAATCTGCCACCTTAGCCACTGTACTGCCCTGGCTGGCATTCTCAACCTGGCATAATGCAAATGAAGTGAATCCCAGAATGCCTTGTGCTTTCACACAGTTGTCTTTCATTTCAGCAGGCTGTGTGTGCAGACAGCTTCCTGGTGGATTGGGCATTGAGACTAGCGATTGAATTTCTTTTGCTACCTCTTGAGCTATTGAATGGCATCTTGGAGACGGCAAAGCTATTTACAGCTGACTCTATAAAGCAAAAGGGTTAAGGACTTACGGCTGCAGACAGGCTTCCTTGTAACTTACTGTTAGAAGTAGAAGTAGTTTATTAATATGATCAGTGACCAGCAAGAATATATGTACAGCTTAGGAAAAAAGAATACAAAACACTCTTAAGGAGAAAAGCTTTCCAAATGGCAAGCACTGATTAACACTGCTAAAGGTAAAGATAACATCAAATTTTAGGATGCTTTGAGCTGATCCTGCATTGAGCAGGGGGTTGGACTAGATGGCCTGTATGGCCCCTTCCAACTCTATGATTCTATGATTCTCTCATTTTGGAAACTGGTAGCTAGAGCAGATAACAAAAATAGCCTTGTGACCAACACTATCTCTGCTGGCATTTGGGAAAGCCATTTTACTGCTCTGTACAACGAGAAATATCCTATAATTTCCCCAGACTTTCATCTAAAGGAGTTACCTGTTTGTGACCCTGTTTCAGTTCAGGAAGTGATATATTTAATCAAAAATTTAGAACATGGGAAAGCGCCAGGGAGTGACTTTATAACAGCAGAGATGCTCAAATCAAACCAGGATTGGTGGGCTCCAATTCTGTCCAGTCTTTTTACATTTATTGACCAGACTAGCACAATTCCAGAGGAATGGGGTTTGGCAGGTATAATCCCCATTTATAAGAAAACAGCACAGCGGACCCAAATAATTATAGACCAATAAGTCTGCTTAATATCATATGCAAATTATACACTAAATATCTATGTGTTAAACTCTGCAATTGGCTGGATCAGGAGAAATTCCATAGAGCAAGCGAGATTTGTACAAGATGGCTCAACTTGCTGGTATTGGCACAGGAGCTTATCTAAACTAATACATTTAAATCCCTTTTAAAATAATAGTTGGTTTTATACCCTGCTTTTCCCTACCCAAAGGAGTCTCAAAGCAGCTTACAATTGCCTTCCCTTCTTCTCCCCACAACAGAGGTCGGTGGGGCTGAGAGAGCTCTAAGAGAACTGCTTTGTGAGAAGAACTCTGCCAGGACTGACCCAAGGTCACCCAAATGGCAGCATGTGGAGAAGTAGGGAAATAAACCTGGCTCTCCAATTAGAAGCTGTCGCTCTTAACCACTACACCAATCAGAAATCAGAAATACAGGGGGGCTTTGGGGTTTGCTTCATGAATAGTACCCCTTTCCCTACATGGCTGATTGCAGCTCAAGCTGGAGCCTGGTTTGTATCACTAACTGGATAGGATGCAACTTGATGTAAGGGCCCTCTTACGCGTGGAAGAGGAATACATAGCACCAGTAGCTTGGATGAACCCCTTGGCCGCACCTGCAATATCTTTTATTTTCGTCTACCTTAGAACCTTCTGAATTAAGATAGATGCCTGAACCTTAATTCAGTGATTGAAATGGGGGGCATGGGGGGGCCCCAACCACAGAACAACAACAACAACAAAAGGCCGTTCTTCCCGAGAATGCTCAAGCTTATGCTTTCATGAGCCCCAGGGGCCTTATTTGTGCAGATGTGATGTCATCTGGGTACTCCTCATTGATCCTGGCCTTTCACCATTCCCACTAACAGCCTCTGTCAATCCCTGTTCAGGTCTTATAACGAGGGCTCAGCAACTAGAGCTTCCCCGGGCCAAAGCCAGCTTCCCTGATGGAACTGCCCTCCTGTTACCAGACTATAGGCATGAGGGACAAGGTGTCTGGGACAATGGAGCTGGCTCTCAGACTTTTCTTTTTTACTGCTTGGTGTGACAACACTAACTCATCATCTTTATCTGTGGGCCAAGGTGTCAAAGCCCTAACATGCTTTGGGTAGATGCAGGTGGGTCACCATCTTGGTCTGATGCAGCAGAACAAAGTTGGAGTCCAGTGGCCCCTTTAAGAAAAAGGTATAAGCTGGGTATTGTCAGATACTTCGTATCTGATGAAGTGTGCATGCACGTAAAAGCTTATTCCCCAAATTAACCTTTGTTGGTTTTAAAGGTGCTGCTGGACTCAAACTTTGTTCTGCGGTTTTAGGCATGCGTTTCCTAGTCGGAAGCTGGACTTCCATGCAGAGCGTCCCCTTGAGCTGCCCATGGGAGAAACTGGTACGGGACAGAGAAGTTGCCAGCCCTGATGGGAATCCTCTCAAGCAGCGTCCGATGAAGCATTGGGCATTTCTAGCATGACTGTACCAGCTAATTGGGCATCTCTGAACTTGACCTCGAATTGAGGAGGCAGCTGTGCCCTTGGCCCAGGATGTCATTTCTGTTAGACCCGTGCATTTTGCATCCATGGTCCGGCCAGGATATTATAATTGTTCTGCCTTTCAGTCCCATCCAGAAAGCAGCTGACCGTCACCACATGAATACTAAGAAGAGCAACCAAATAATCTGAAACCCAACCACACGATTTTCAAGAGCTGATTAAGAATAGCTGCAGCAGAAAACTTGTATCGATTCGGACATTCGTACCTTGCTTTTCTCCACGGCAGGGACCTAAAGCAGCTTTTGAAGTCGTTTTCCCTGCTTCTGCTTTATCGGCTCAGGAGGACTACAAAATAGGGCTAGGCCGAGGGACGGGTTCAAGGGCAGCCAGTGAGCTTCCACAGCAGAGTGGAGGTTCAAACCTGGGACTGCCAGGTTCTAGCCTGAACCTAGAACCATGCCATGCCAGCAGCAGAGATAAAGAGCATATTCCAGAGGTGTGGAGAGAATCACTATCTACGCTAGGGTTGTGTGTTTCATCTCGGTTTGGCCGCCTCAGCGATCACTGAAGCCCGAAGCGGCGTGTAGGAGGCCAGTGGTGTGGAGAGGAGGTGGCGCACCAGCGGGCGGCTGCATGCAGTCACAGAGCCAGGGTACCGCTGCTAGTTGGTGGCCGCCCCTACTCTCCGTGGCGCTGGCCACCTTAGGCTTCGGTGATCACCAAGGCGGCCGAAACAAGCTGAAGCGCACACCCCTAATCTAAGCCAGGGGCACCCAATGGGCTGCCCATGGGTGCCATGCCGACACCTTTCTTGTGGCCCAACAAATATTTTTGGAAACTGGGCAGCAAGGATTCTGATTGGACATTGGAGATTTGATTGGCTTTGCCGATTTTTAAAAAATGATGCTTTATTTATTTAATTTATTATTATATTTATATACTGCCCTCCCCTGAGTCTTAGGGTGGCTTATGTGGAACTGGTGAAAACCAGTATAAATCTTAAAGCGCTGCTGCAGTTAAATAAAGCCCTAAGGTCTATTGGGGAGGAGTTAGGGTGGGATCTGTCCGTGATAAAAACTCGGAGGGGCGAATCAAGAGTTGCGAAGCAGCTCCTGATTCGTCCCTCCAAGTGCCACTCAAGGGCCAAGCGGCCAATGGGGAGGCGGGCAAAGCACCTTCCAATTGGCCCCTCACCAGGACAGACCAAAATTCCATTCACCCAGCCCAGTCTGGCTGCCAGTCTGCTCCTGACCACCAAAGGGAGAGGAGGTCAGTAGGGCTGCCAAGGGGGATGAGAACAGAGGCTGTGCCAGCCCTTTTCGCCCCAAGGCTGCCCTAACTGTCATGTCCAACTGTAAATTGCCTCAGAACCCTGACAGAGCTGGCAGGAGGCTGCAGAGTGCTCCCCCTCTCCCCCTTCAAGCCCGCTGCGAAGGAGCCTCTGACAGGCCCTGACTGAGGGGAGGGAGGCATTTTCCTTCAGAGAGCAATGCATGGGAGCCTGAGGGCCTTCCTTTTGAGGGGGGGGGGCTTTCCCCTTCTGCCAAACAGTTGCCTGACAGGGAGGCCACAGAAAAGCCCCTTCTCACTTCAAATACTGCTCTGGCCGGGGGTTAGACACAGCCAAGCCATGTGTCTTTCTTCTTCGCAACTCTCTGCAGATTTGAGGTCACTGCACAGCATTATTCTGCAGAAGAAATTGGCTCTTTTGTCTCATGTTTCATCTGCACAACAGCCCTGTGCAGTAGGCCTCAAGTCTTTCAATTCAACAACAACCTGTGTGGGAGGCCTTAAATGTTTCTTCTCTACCACAACCCTGTCCAAAGTAGCCCTTTCTGCCTGGGGAGCTGATCTTTATACTCTGCAGGTGAGCTGTAATTCCAGGAGCTCTCCAGGCCCCACCTGGAGGTTGGCTATCCCTGGGTTGGAAATATTCCTGGAGGTGGGACTTCAAAATCGTACAATGCCTCAGAGCCCAGCCTTCAAAGGAGCCATTTTTCCCTGCAGTTGGGAGGGAGTGGTGCAGGAGTGTCCATCCTGGCCTATGGGCTATGGCCAGCCCTTACCAGCAACTTTTTGTATTCTGGGGCGCAGACAGGCAGACTAGCATCAGTCCTGTGAGTCTGGAAAGTGCAGGAAGATCTAAATAAATATTTTCAGCCTGAAACTGTAAATAGAGAACAAGTAAATGTCTGGAGACACATGGTAACTGAAATGACTTATTGGCCTGGCAAATAACATTGGCCTTGCAAATAAAAAAAACAGTATAAAAAACCTTACTAAGGTCAAGGCTGCTGTGCACAGACAGTCTTCCTCTTAGGGTTGTCAGCTTCCCTGTGAGGCTTCCTACCCCACCTCCCTCATGGGGAGTCTGCTATGGGGAGAGAAAGGGAAGACGATTGGAAAATGCTTTGAGACACCTGAGGCCTGCTGGATCACTAAGGCCCATTCCCAGTTCTCTCAGATCTCTCACAACCCCACATACCTCACAGGTTGACTATTGTGGAGAGACGAATGGAAAAGGTGTTTGTAAACCGCTTTGAGACTCCTTTGGGTAGTAAGCAATAGGGTACAAAAATCCATTCTTCTAAGGAGCAACCATGAAAGAAGCATGTGGGCACATAACATTTTATCAACAGTGAAAAAATTTAAAAGAAGGAACAGGGTGGACACCTGTGTACTGTGACTACCCCATGTGTATCAGGGCAGAGGGGCATTTCAGTGAATGTGGCCTAATTCACACAAGAAGGGAAATGACGCAGAACTGGGAGGAATTAGTTGCCTTGTAATCTTCCCCTAAGAAGAGTCTCCAGTCTGATTTTCCCTTCACATATCTGAGGACATGGCTCTGGAAAGCTTACCTGTAACCACTATGCCAAAATTCCCGAAGGTCAGTCCTCTCCCACACTCAACGAACATTCCAAACCACAGGTTATTGACATCCATGTCCCCATTTGCCACTACACCACCACAACCTCCCACACAACACACACATTCAATCCCATGCCCTTACAGACTGGACAACTCCTCCCCTTCCTCTTCCCATTGCCAAGCTCTAGCACCCGTTGTATTCTTGGATACAATGGGCTTTGCCCCTAGTAGCACAATAAATTGAACAACACCAATACAGTCATAACAGGAGAACAATAGCATAATGGAACAAACATGGTGAGAACATCCATTTAACTATAACATACTAATGGCCCCATGAGATGGACATGTTGTTGGTGGTTTTTGTGAGAAGGGGCTCAGGGGCCAATGGAAGGTGATTGAATTCAGGTCGACCTCAACCAAATGCCTGGTGGAAGAACTCCCTCTTGCTGGCCCTGTGGAACTATTTAAGCTCCGCTAGGGCTCTGATCTCCTCTGGGAGCTCGTTCCACCAGGTGGGGGCCAGGATGGAAAAAGCTGTGGCCCTGGTTGAGGTCACACAAGCTTCCTTGGGACTAGGGATCACTAGGCAGTTTGTAGTAAAAGAGAGTAAGGCTCTTTGAGGGGTGTAGGCAGAGAGGCGATCCCTTAGTTACACTGGGCCCAGACGGCAGCGGATGGCCTTAAGGACCTTCACTCTGACGGTAAGCTGCTGCTGCCGCCATTTTGTGGCTGGCTCCACCTCTTGCAGCAGCCATTTTATGGCTGTGCCCCCCCCCCCACTGTGTCAGAATTCTAAAGATGCTTGTGGGTTCAAAAAGAAATTCGAAATTGGGAGGGAAATGTTCACAATGCCAAGATCACACAACATGAATTATTGAGTGTGGAAGCACAACTATACAAATAAAATGGTACAGAACGAGGGCATTAGACCTTTTATGAGATCTTTGCATCATGGAAAGAACATTTTGCTCTGTTTTGGGGTAAATGTTATAAGGTCCATACATGAAGCTTGCTGGATCAAGCAGGGCCAACTGAGCCTGTACGGCAGTTCCGTTTTTGTCCTGCCCTTCCTCCAAAGAGCTCACAGTGGTTCTTGGGCCCTCCATTTTGTCCTCCCAGCAGCCCTGTGGGGTGGGTGAGGCTGAGAGAGCGTGGCTTATGGCTGGGCCATCAAGTGACGTTTGAATCCTGGTCTTCGTCGCTGTCTGTCTTTCGGAGGCAGGCCTGGGGCACAGGGACTTGCCAAGGACCACCTAGAGAGCTTTAGATGAAGGGGAGATTCGAAATCAGATTCACAGGGCAGTTGCTAGGCAACCGCTACCCCATGTGCCAAAACGTTGCTTAGCCAGGCATCCAGGGCTGAAGTTGTTCCCCCCTCCCTTGCATTTTCAAGTGAGCATGATATCTGGCTGCCATCACTGTATTTCCTCCCTCTCCTGTGGGGGAGCATGCGATTTAGAACATGAACAGCATCTCCAAGGGAATAGGTGGGAACCAATAACCAAATCCTTTTTAAAATGTGCTTATATATGTACTGCATGTGTTCTTATCCTGCTTTTCAGCCCAAACGGACTCCTGTTGGGGCTTGAAGGAGAACCCTCAATACAAATGATATTAAAATTCCATGCAGGTGGCCCCTGGTTGGGGTGAGGAGGAGGAGGAGGATTCTCAGCAGGAGCTAGGCCGGGTGTGATTGAGACAGGCTTGCTGGCAGCCTCTTCTCCTCCTGGCCTTGCTGACTGGAGAATTAGGGTGGCCAACCTCCAGGTGGTGTCTGGAAATTTCCTGCTATTACAATTAGAGTTGTGCACTTCGATGGCCAAAGCGGCCGTTCCAGCCCAAAGCAGGCAGCACTGCACCGCGGCACTGGCTGCTTTGGGCTGGGACGGCCACTTCGGCGGCCGAAGCGCAAAACCGTGCAACTGCTCTCCATGGGACAGAGATCAGTTCTCCTGAAGAAAATGGCCACTTTGGAAGGTGGACTCTATGCCATTATGCCCCATTGGAGTTTTTCCCTTCCCCAAATCCCACCCCCTTTAGGCCCCTCAAAATCTACAGGTATTTTCGAACCCGGAGCTGGCAGCGCAACTGGAGAAGAGAAGCTCTGAGCGGGGCCCAGGCCCAGCAGAAGGGAGCCCAACCGCCTCTCTCCCTTTAGAGCCCGTGAGATCCCAACGTCCTCGGCCCCGTTTTCAGTTCTCATGGATGCCATAGTGCCATGTCTGGGCTGCTGAGTGGGGGCTCCTTGAATGGAAACACGCAAGCCTTGCCTTTCTGCGAGGAGGGCTCTGGCTTCACCTTGTCCCTGATATGCTAGTTTTCGGACTTGCCTGGACAGGGAGGGAGGGAGGGGTCGTATGATGGTGCCTTCCAATTCTGTGAGCCTTCTCCATTGGTCCAAAACAACGCAGCCTGGACTGCCCCAGGAAATGGCAACTCAGCCTTTTAAAAAGATTAATTGATTGCTCAAATGAACAAACAAATTAACAAAAATAAATTTCAACACAAGCACGTAATGATCAGACTATTCAGTGTAACACAACAATTTTGTTCCGAATATTTATGACTAATGATCCCTGACGACTTTTGACCTCAGTTCTTCAGGATTTTCATTCCTTTGAAAGGATCTGAGTTTAGTCATCAGATGGACCTCCATCAGCTTTTCTGCCCACTTATTTATCTTTCGATCTCAGATACTTTGTAAACACCAAGCGTGCAATATTGTTAAATTCAAAGTTATATTTTGTAATTTCTTTGGACTGTCAAAACATAATTTAGTAGCATAATTTCTAGTCCGATTTCTAACTCTCTGTCTTGACCAAAACACAACAGACTGGCTACTTTTTCCCCGTACGGAATGGTTCTTGGGCAAGGCCACCACGTGGGGGTGAAATCAACCAATTCAACCTAGCAGTACCCAAACCCACCTGCACAAGAATTGTAACTCAAATAGCTTTGGGGTCAGAAATAACTAATGAATCATTCTGCATAAATTCTCTCTAGAGTTCAAACAAGCTGAGAATGTTGATGCTGAAGACTGTGCTTGTATTACCTAACAAAAAATTGCCTTGACCAGAGCCATTGTATTGCCTAACAAAAAATTGCCTTGACCAGAGCCAGGGTCTGTTGCTACCCCCCCCCCCCGACCTGGTATTATCCTGTGCACAAAGTCCCGAATTTTGACTGCTCTTTGCTTGTTCTCACCTGTTCATTTATTATTCCTTCTGTTCATATTGTTATACATGTTTTAAGTGTACTAGTTCTGCTGTTCCAGGCTGTTCCGAGACATTGCAATGATTGATGGTCTATAAATCAAAGGAAATAAATAAATAAATAAATAAATAAATAAATAAATAAATAAAAATCCACTGAAAATTAGATGCATAAGAAAACTCTTTGTTGGAAAATATTCAAACCAATTCCGCCTTTTGCACGTGTGTCTGTTACTCATGAGGGATGAGGGAGAAAGAGAACCGGATGCTGACTGTAAAACAGCAAGGCAGGATCGGGGAGCAGATTCAGATTCAGAGTACCTTTATTGGCATAAAATTGCAAAGCATAAAATGAAAATTTCAAACAGTTTCATATGTAAAATCTATCGTAAAAGATTTTCATTTAAAATTGCCAGTAAAAACTTTGCTACTTTTATAATAATTGCTGAGTCCCTCACATTTAGTATCATTTTAATCCAGCGTTTCTCATTAACACTGCTGAATTTCAATTTCTTCAGATGATTAGCTAACGGGTGACGAAATACGTCAAACTTAGGACACACCAGAAGTATGTGGCACAACATGTCAGGGACACGACATCCATGTAAACAGTATCTCTCCAGAGGAGGGATCTTCAAAAATCTACCTCGGGTGACATTTGAGGGAAAGATGTTTAAGCGAGCTACTAGAAATGCTCTTCTTAACTGGTGTGTCTCCAAAATTAGGAGATACATGGGCATGGATTTGTATGTTAAGGGAATATCCCAGAAGTGGGGAGAACATACACTGTTGTTAGAGGAGCCCAGAATCTGGGTATCCTGATCTTCTAGTCTCTGTGATATTAGCTTTAGTATCGTCCTTTCGTCTTGCATGGATTGGGGAGCATCCATGAGAGCAGCAGGGTCCAGCTGGGAATTCCACTTGGCTGGAGCTGGGTTCATGCCAGTAAAATGAAATGGAAGGGTTGGGAGCAAAGGTTATTGGCCAGCACAGGCGATGCTTTTTCATTTGCTTGAGTTTTTCATTTGCTTGAGGCACTTTTCCACTTGGGGTACTTTTCCTCCTGGCAGCCCACGAGGAAAACCTGTTCAAAAGAAGCAAGCATCCTTGCCATGATGCCTGAGGGCAGCCCTGGTTTTGTGCTGGCTACAGGGGAAGAGAGCTGGCCGGCTCCATCCCCAGGAAGGAGATCTTGTTGCCTGGTCCTTGATGTGGAAATATGGTGTTCTCTCTCTCCCTTCTCTCTCCTCCCCAGGAGCGTGGCACCACCCCAGCAGCCGATGCTGAACTTGCGGGCAGCCAATCAAGCGTCGCTCCTCAACGCCAACCCCATGCTTCAGCGAGCCCTGCTGGTGCAACAGATGCAAGGTACAGATTGCCGCCCGCCTGCAATCTTCCGCCCTTTCTCCCTTTGGCTGGGGACCAAAGCTGTCATCTTAGTGCAGCAGAGGGAAAGTGTTGCATACGAAACTGCCTGGGGATTCCATTCCTGCCAAAGCCATCTTTGTTTTATTGACAGCCTTTACGTAACCACAGTTCTGTTAGAAGTATCCCCGCTATGGTCTAAAAACAACATCTTGATATGGACAAGTCTCATCAGTCAGACAGTTGTAGCTGCAGCAGAGCATCTAAAGCAGGGGTAGTGAAACTGCGGCCCTCCAGATGTCCATGGACTACAATTCCCAGAATTCCCAGCAAATGCTGGCAGGGGCTTCTGGGAATTGTAATCCATGGACATCTGGAGGGCCGCAGTTTGACTACCCCTGATCTAAAGGAAGGGCAAGTGAACCACTAGATCCACTGTGGCTTCTGCCGTTCACCTTTCCCGTGCATTAACCAGGAGGCAAGGTGTGATTCTCAGGGCTCGGAATTCTCTAGAAAGTGGCTGCATAAAAAATCCTCCATTTTGCAGATGGTGTAACTGAAAATTATCCATGGCAAATCCTGAGGACCTTGGGAAATTGCTGTGGGGAGCAGCTGGGGAGGCCATGTATTAAGCGACTGGATGAGATTATTAGGGAATCTGTGCTGTGCTGGTGCCTGAAATGAATGGAAACCAGCAGGAATTTGTGCAGTAGATCAGTAGGTTTGCCTCATGTGGTTCCTCACGTGCAAGCCACAAGCCTAGTAAACCAACAAACTTTATCACTAGGGCTAAGCACAAACAACAGGCTTGGGTTCTGCAGGGCCTGCAAAGTGACGCTCTTCCTCCAGGCATTTGAATGAGGCCAGAACTAGCTGCTCTGCTCCCCCCCCCCCGGTTCACCTCCAGGTCATTCCCACCAGTAAAGTGAATGCAAAGATGCAATGCGGAAAGTGGCAGATAGATTGATAAATAAGCAGAGCATTTTATGATTTTATTATGATTTTAATTGTAATTGTGATTTTATGGCGTTACGTGTAGAAATATGTTGTCAGCCACTCTGAGCCTGCTTTCAGGGAGGTGGTCTAGAATAGCGATCCCCAACCTGTGGGCTGCAGACTAATTGGAGGTGGGCCCTGAAGGATGCCCCCCCCGGCCCTTTACTTCATCCCCCCCCCCCCCCCCGGCCCTTTACAACACACTTTGGGTGTCATTGTCTCCCATCACTCCCAGATGGGACTATCTCGTTGCAGAGAAACAAGCTCTGGGTTCCCATTGATTTGTCATTGTCATGAGTTAAAATATCCATGAAAATAAAATGTTCCTCATGTTCATTGTTGTGGCGTGTCTGTATCTTATTTTGAGGGGATGTTTAAACATTACCATAGCGATCAGAGAGCGTCAGGGCAGTGGTTGAGAGCAGAGGAGTAAACTACCCCCCCCCACCGGGCCTCAGTAAAAGGCGTAGAGTGGTCCCCGGTGAGTGGTCCCCGGTGTTGAGTGGTCCCCGGTGATAAAAAGGTTGGGGACCACTGGTCTAGAAGACTTAATAATAATAATAATAATAGTAATAATAGTAATAGTAATAATAATCATAATAATAATAATAACAATAATAACAATAATAATAGTTCATATTATTAGTATTCAAATTAAAAAAAACCTTTAATGGCATATAAAACATCATAAGAACAAGGGTGATCCATAATTAATTGATAAAAATTACATAGTCTAGATCAGTGGTCCCCAACCTTTCTGAGGCTGGGGACCGGCAGGGCATCGGGCCGTGCCCCCGCGGACCGCGCCCACTCATCGGGCCACGCCCGTGCATCGGGCCACGCCCATGCATCGGGCCACGCCCGTGCATCGGGCCACGCCCGCACGGCCGCGCGGCCCGGCCCTGATTCCCTCTCCCCGCCCTCCCGCAGTAAGAAGCTTCCCGGGCCGCAAGCTTGCGGCCTCGGAAGTTTTTTACTGCGGGGGCGGGGCGGGGAGAGGGAACTGCGGCCCGGCGCCATGGCCTTCGCGGTCACCACTGGTCTAGATAAACAAATAAAAGAAAATAAAATAAGCAGTAACCAACAATAGATTCCTCCAGAATGCCCAGCAATCAGTAATTTCCACCAATTGTAGGTGCCCCTGGTCTAGACCTGATTCTTGCCTTATTATTAGTATTATTAAGATATATAATATAAACTAAGGTATATAATATAAACTAGGGTATATAATTTATGATGAACATATATAAAAAGATATTCAGGTGGGTAGAACAAAAATTGAGTCCAGGGACACCTTTTAGACGAACACAGTTTAATTCTAGGTATAAGCCTTAGTATGCATTCGCAGTTTTTCAGAGACATGCATGTATATAGTGAGAATTAAACTTTGTTGGTTTTAAAGGTGGCTCTGAACTCAAATTTTGTATATAATAATATGGGTTGCTCTGTTATAATGTAAGGCATATATTGGTGATGCACATATTGTGCATAGAGAATGGGTGTTCCACAAGTGCAGAACAGTAGGTGCAAGTTAAAACATCATTTCTTATATATATGGGGGGAGAGTCCAAAGCAGCATGGATCTTCTTGCCTAAGTGCTTCCAACCTTCCCCAGTACGCAGTTCAACTTTAGCCTTCCTCTTTATTCCAGGCATTTAGGGAGAAATAGTGGGAGGGCTTCTGGAATTCTGGCCCCACAGGTGGACTTTGGGTTTTGGCCCCAGTGTGACACAGTGATGGACTGGATGGGCCATTGGCCTGAGCCAGCATGTCTTCTCTTATGTTCTTATATCTAGGTCAATGATGCTCTATATTCTTGGTGCTTGGAGGGCTTCTGAAGTTCTGGTTTCAATGGGGATCTCCCATTGGTTTTGGCCATTGTGCTGGACTGGATGGGCCATTGGTCTGACCCAACATGGCTTCTCTTATGGTTTTATGTTCTTCTCTGAATTCTGTACATGTGCCAGAAGACTGTAGGGAGGGTTGGTTTCTTATGCCTGAATGGAAGGGTGTTATGACCCCCTCCCCCAGTATTCTGTGTTGTGAGGAAGGTGTTGAGTATTTGCCAGTATGTCATTTATAGTTACTGCTGGAGGTCATCTTGGTGGACCTCTGGTATTTCAGCCAGTCTTCACGTCGTGCTGTGTTTTTTTTATCATGCTTTTTGCAGGAATACCTCACTCTGGAGGAAAACACAAATCTCAGCTTGTCATATTACTTTCAGAAGTATCATTAAGCTGTAGGAAGCTGAAGAACATGCATAAGCTCATGGCTTATTCATCTCACACCAAGCCGTGGCATGTCATTGTGTGTGAACCATTCCACAGACTTCTGCTTCAGGAAATCTGTCTTGTTTTTCTAGTTGTTTTGTTTAGTTGTTCAAAGTGCTTTTCTTTAGACAACAGTGGGCTACAGATAAGGTGGTACACTCTTCTTAAAGCATTTTTGAAAACTTGAGAATGTGGGAGAAAACAGAAATTCTCATATTTTAAAGAGGAAACACCAACCAGTTAGGCAGTTAAAGGTATATTTGCTGACTTTATGTTGAATGAGATGATTGAGGAAACATAAGGTGTCCATCTGTTGTTTATTCAAACCAGGAATCTTCATACACCCAAGTATCATGTCAAACCTTTTTTGGCCTGTGGCTTCGTACTGGAATCCAAAGATACAGTCTGCTCTGTATATTTTAATTCTGGATGCCAGCACTGAAAACTTTTGGTGTACTCTGCTACAGGAGTAATAATGTTGGAAAAAACCCAAAAAGTTGAGTGTCATTGGAAAGGATGTTTGGCTACTGATGATGATGAATTACTGGTTTTGATATACGGTCCCTCCTTGTGAGCAGGCTCAGGGTGATTTACAACATGCATATACATCATTTAGAAAATCAGTTAAAACAGTATTAAAACTAATAGTGCTACATTGTTTCTCCTCATTGGCTCATCAACCTACCTCTAGTTCATACCCGGAGATGAATGGGAGGCCCGCAGGTTTTATTGGCTATGTTAGCTTGTTCCAGCCTCAAATGAGGACCCAGGTCTTAACTTGCAGCTCATTCCACTGGACTGGGGCCACGGCTGAAAAGGCCCTGGTTGAGGCCAGATGCACTTCCTATGGGCCAGGGATCACCAACAGGGTTGGTACTAGAAGATCTTAAAGTTCTTCTGGGGGGCATTCTGGGAGAGGCAGTCCCTTAGATACACAGGGTCCAGACCGTGTATGGCCTTAAAAGTTCTAACCAGCACCTTAAACTGAGCCTGGCCCAAATGTGTAGATCACTTTTCATGTTTTTATTATAGCTTTTCTCTTTTGAATGACTGTTCTTCCCCATTTGTTTAGGACAAGGTTGTCAGAAAGTATTTTCTAAAAAGGCATTCTGTGTTCAGCATTTGCATGCTTGCATACAGCCTGTTCTGTAATATCTAATAGCTGCCGTTGTTCTTGCCTTTTAGATGTTATGCAATTGATAATCACATTACGTTTGTAATGAAGAACCATGTGAGCCCTGGCTGTTCACCTGCATTTTCCCGGTCACTTGGCAGGGCTTGGGTTGCCTTTGCGAATACCTGATGCCCGGATACTTTGGTATCTGAGAAGCATCAGACTGAATAATTTAGCGGGTGGCGTAACCTGTGGGTTCAGCAGTGGAAACTGGCCCTAAGTGTCCGCGTTTCCTGGATCTGAATGCAGGCAGGGGGCAGACCTGGCCTTCAGAACCTGGGGTGAAATGGCTGATGCTGCTTGTCGGGGTTGTTGCCCGTGACTGTCTGTTCTCCCTTTTCTGGTTGCCATCCCATCCTTCACCCTTGTGTACCTACTGTGTACCTACTCAGTAGTACATCCTTTCCTCAAAAGGGGTAGGTAAACACTGGCGGAGGTTCATGGGAATTGTAGTCCATGGACATCTGGAGGGCCACAGTTTGCCTACCCCTGGCTTAGGCTTAGAGATGCAAATGAGAGGAAAAAAGAATCTGTCCAATAGCTTAATCAGAAATATGAGAGATCTCTTTATTATATTTTCTACCTGGACTCAGCCAAAACCGTGTCTAGATGTTTTTTCCATTTTCAATTCAATAAGTTTCATCAGTGACAGTAATGAGTCCTCTGCAAAGTAGCATGAATAAATTCAAAGTGATCTCAATGTATTCTATCGTCTTGCTTATCTTTCTTGAAGTATAATTAGGACAGAAAACGCTCACATGGTATGGAGAGCCAAGTCGAGTGGGAAGGACCAGCTTGCCATGCAGCCAGAAAGCAGCCAGAGTTTTAGGCTCCGGGTTGGGGCGTCATGGCCTAGCGTGCGTGTCGTGAACGTTTTAACAAAGGAGAGTTCATGTCCAAGAAGTCTTAAGTAGCGTCTGTCTGTGGTTGCTTTTTCACGAGTCCATCTCTGCTGGCTGTGGGGAAAGCTAAATCTCCACCCACATCACTGAAAGCATTTGCTAATCTACAGTCATGGAACCACGTTAGTCCATGAACGGATTTCTGCTTCGTAGGCAGATGGTTTTAGCGTGGCTTTGGGGGTTTGCCCAAGATGCATTGGGATCGGAGGCTGAAAATCAAGATGGTCGCTCTCTTCCCAGTCTCTGGCACGAAAAGCCGTTTTCCTGTTCAGCTCTTGTCGGATTAAACAAGAGCTGTGCAGGAGTGTAATAAGCCGGGGTTTTGGGGCTCTCTTTCACCCCTTGGTGTCTGCTTCCCTTTTCCTTTGTGGGGGCTGCTGCTGTTTGCCAGGGAGGCGAGAGTTTCCTTGCGTTTGAGCCCTTGCGTCCTCCCCAGTGCCCGTTGGCTGCCAAAACGTCCCACAGAGCTGTTGGGGGGCAGCAACAGAGGAGGAGGATGCTTCAGCAAGAGCACAAGGCCTCTGGGGCTGCGACTGCACCAGATCTGGTCAAGACAAGTTGCAGGAGAGGGCAACCTGGAGCCCACTGTGGAGGGGAGCTGGGAGCAGGTCAGCTCCATTCCTTAGGCTGAGCTGGCTGCACCTGGAGCAGAAGTAATACATAATTTTTTTTGCTTTCCCAGGTAACCTGAGAGGCTTCAACATGGCAGCAGCTCCTGTGTTGCAGCAATTCTTCCCTCAGGCAACACGGCATTCCCTTCTAGGTCCCCCACCCGTCGGGGTCTCCTTAAAGCCCACCCGCCTGGCTTTCCCGACCCTCCCCTTTCAAAGGCAGAATCGCACCTTCCGCAAGGTGAGTTGTGCTGCTGTAGCAAAAGTCTCACTGATCTTGTTTCCCATTCTATTGCCCACCCCTCCCTGCCTCCCCTCCCCATGCAGCACCCAGAAATCTGGGAAGGGAGGGGGGAGGGATTTAAGACGAGAGAGAGAATGGGGGCCTTCCCGGTCCATTCTGTTGAATGACAGAACGTTCTGCGTCTTGCTCTTCAATGCAGAATGCTTCTGGGCCTTGTGTCAAAAGGTCTGGAGCAGGCCTGCAGGACTAAGCAGGATGCAGCCCTCTGCAGTTGTGCTGTGGCCTGTGAGGGGCTGGGGAGCCCGCCCCTCTTTTATGTTCCCAATCCGGCAGGAAGAGCAGAAGCTTTATTGAGGCACGGGGGGGGGGATCTTCCGTGCCCCACCGGTGTGCTGCATTTGGCTTAGCCGGGTGCAAGTTGGGTGAGCTCGCATAGCCTGAAAAGGACCTTGGCTCTCCTCCTCTTCCTCTCTGCTCGTTTGCTTCGTACCAGAGCAGACAGGCCAGGCCAGGCCAGGCCAGGCGTCTCCACAGTCATTAAATCGGTGGGCACCTTTTGAATTCTGACACAGTGTAGTCGGCACAGTCACAGGAAGGGGAGCCAGCCTCTAAATGACTTCCTTTCAGGCACGCGGTAACGCTCCTTGTGCTCCACTGGCAGCTGGGGCCAATGAACAGCCAATCAGAAGCTTCCCTGGGCAGAAGCCCCACCTGGCCTCACCCATTTTCTAAAGACAGTTTGCGGGTGTGGCAGGTGCCAGGGCAGGGACCCCTGGGCTAGACATTCGGCTGACAGCATTTGAGACACTCTGACTCTGTGATCTGTAGGACTTCCCGAGGGTGCCGGAGAGGAAGCGGGAAGCGGATTCGGCCATCTCCTCATCCTCATCCTCTCAGACTCCAGAGGCAGACGAGAAGGGACCTCTGTTGGAGGGATGTCTCATCAAAGCAGGGTCCGAACAACCCAGCTGTTCGCCATCAGAGGGAGGTGAGCTTCTCGGGGCTTGTTCTCCGTCTCCCTCAAACAACAGCAGAGGGGTGCGTGGGGTGGGAGAGAACCTCTTTTAGACTGGGACACTGTCTGGACATCAGATGGTGTGGCTTGCTAGCATGACATTTTCCAGGGAGGGAAGAAGCCGCAGGAACAAACGGGGCAGTCTTTGGCTCTGTGTGTCAGAACACCATCTTTTAATTTTTCCATGCCTTTTTCTATTTGCCTCATACTCAGAATTTCATCCCTCTTCCATAAGGAGAGACTCCTTGGAACAGTCCTCTGCTTACTTTGTAGGTAGTGCTAGAATCTGGTTCCTTCTTGCCTTGCCTTCTTGGGGCATATTTGAAACCTTCTGCTTAGCCTCCTCCCCTCCCTGGACTAACTGGTGTGTCGGTATATTTGGTGGGGAGGCGCTGCAACGACCTCTGGAGAGCCCAGAAGTTACCACCCCACTGCTGCTGGTTGCTGGTGGTTCTTTAATCTGGCCTGAATGACAGGAGTTCTGTGAATGCCAGCCTGAGTCTTCTCTGTTACGCTTTCATCTTGCCTTTCCTTGGAGCAGTGCGGTTCCCGCTCCCTTCTCTGTTTTATTTGCATTGCCATCTCATTTTAGGCTGGGGACTGGCCCAAGGTCACCCAGTAAATTTCATGGCAAGCAGGGGATTTGAATGGGGGCCTCCTCAATTCTTTAACGACTGCATCACGCTTGCAAATGGTATGATCATGTCTCACAGCAGCCTAATGGCGTTTTCAAGGCAAGAGGCATTCAGAGGGGTCTGCCTTTGCCTGCCTCCCCATAGCAACCCTGGGTTCCCTTGATGGTCTCCCATCCAAGTACTAACCAGGGCTGACTCTGCTGAGCTTTCGAGATCTGACCACATCGGGTTAGCCTCGGCCATCCAGGTCAGCCCTGGCAATATAGGATTTTTTGCTCGCTGGGGGTTTCTGCAGAGTATCTAACCTCCCAAGTGATGCTGGGCCTGGCATGAGACGTGTGGGAGAGAAGCACAGGCTTGCCTAGGCCTCTGCCCTGGCCTCCGTCCAGAGCTCCATTGTGCACCGTGAATGGCATGGAGCAAGAACACGTGGATATGATTCTCCAGCAATAACCTCTTTTTCTGGTTCTTCAGAGATGCTGAGAGGGTCTTCCCCAGATGGTGAGCCAGCAAGCAAGAGGCTAAAAAGGTACTCATAGATGCCGGGGCCTGCATCTGCTGTCAAGGAACAGCGTAAGATTGGCTTTGCCTGATCAGACTGAAGCCCCACCAAGGTTAGCCAGGTGCTGCCAGGAATGGGGCTCAAAGGCAACAGCCCTGCCCAGCTGTTTGTCCCCACCATGGAGCGTTGACAGGTATCCTGAAGAGTCTGGCCCCGCATGGGACTCGCAGGACTGGGATGGGGCTTCCTCTTCTCAGCTCAGCTGAAACTATGAGCTGAAACTATCAAAATTAGGCCTTCAGCCTTAACTGCTAGTGGACCTGCTGTAACCGTACAACCAATGATAAAGGGAGAGCCTGCTGGTAGCACCTATAGACCAATACTGCATCCATCTTTATTTGGGAGCGGAGGTCCAGGGATGGCTCGACCCTGAGGGCATTCTTTAACTCTGACAGTACCTGAGGAGGTGTCTTCCCTGTCCTGGCCAGCTTCCAGGGGTTCCCCCTGTCCCTCAGGCAAGCTGCCAAGACACCTTACAGATACCTTAGTTATCTGTACAAAGTTCACTCTCTATTTCTAATTGATATCTGGATATTTCACTGGTCTGAGCCATCAGCCTAGTGGGAGAGCTCTGCTCCAGAACTCAGTAAGCTCCAAGAGGGCCCTGAGCTAGGGTTGTGCGCTTCGGCTGGCCGCTTCGGGCTCGAACGGCTGCTTTGGCGGCCAAAGCACACAACCCTACCCTAATCTTTTCCAGGAACTTGTTCCACCAGAAAAAAGCAAGGGCCTAAAACAACGCTGACTCTGGTTGAGGCCAGCCAAATGTCCGTTGGGCCAGGGACCTGTAGCCTGCTGTATTGGCTGAGTGCAAGGGACATACTTGGAGAGATGGTCCCATAGAAATGCAGGGCTTGGGCCGTGTATGGCCTTGAAGGTTAAAGCCAACACCTTAAACCTGACCTGGAATACAATCAGTAACCATTTGGCCCCTTGAAAACTTTCCAGGGAATTTTCTGCAAAAGGTTCTGCTTCGGAAAAGCCGCTTTGTCAGCTTCCGAGGGCAGCCATGTTATTTGGTGGTAGAAGACCTAGTGTCGAGTTCATTAACACCTTAGAGACCTCCGAGAGTTCCAGAGCGTGAGTTTTCGAGAGTCAAAACTCTATCATTTTCTGTGTTTGTTTTTCCTGCCTTTTGCTAGTGGTGATGAAGAGTCGCTGCCTGATGATGTCCTGCACATCCAGGAAACGGAGGCTGCAAAATCCCCCGTGGAAGGTACGAGCCCTGTGCTTGCTCAGGTGGTCCTCAGTGATGCGCACATCTGCGTTCACTCTGCTTTAGATGGACCACTAGCCTGCCCTGGTGTGAGGGGTGGGGGAAGCATTCACAGTTGAACATGCATCTCCAGATGCAAATCTGATTCAAGGGGACAGTAGCAACATAGAGGGAAATGGTCAGAGAGAAAGCTGAGTGTGTTTCTGTTTTATCGTAAGGCTTAGGTTTGCTCTAAATGGGGTATGTGGGGGGGGGGCATTTATTTGCATCTTTGGATGCATGTTTTTCTACCTGGCTCTTCTGCCAACAATGTCAAGATTTCTTTTGCCCAACCACATTGCTTGTTTTTGTAGAGGCAGACCACGGGAAAGAGAATTTGGTGGCAGACACTTCACAGGAGAAGAACCTCCCTGAGGAGCTGAAGGTGTCTGGGGTAAGCTCCACAAACTTCTTCAGCTCGCAAGAAATAAAGGCAGCATTGTGAACAGGTCTCCTGCTTTTGTCCCGGTAGTCCTTAAATGCTCTCCAGATGTGTACTAGAAGGCTCAGTATCCCAAGGCAGCCTGATGATCTGAGGAGAGGCTTGCTGGATTGGGCCAGAGGTCCTTCTTGGCCAGCTTCCAGTCTGTCACAAGGGCTAGCGAGGTATCTCTGGGATGCCTACAAGCAGGACACAAAGCCAGTAGCTTCTGCCTGCGCTTGTTCCCAGCATCTGGTCTTCAGACGCACATTGGAACTTTCCTCTGGCCATTGTGGTTGTTTCCCGCTGAATGATTAGTGTTAATTTGGCCAGCTGTACCCCATATTCACCGATCTTGCACGGCTGTCTCTGATTCTGCCTGATAGAGCACACCTGGGAAGCTGGGCTTTCTGTGGTCTGAACCCTTGCTTTGAAGTCCTGTAGGAACCAGTGGCAAACCTGCACTCTCTTTGTTCAGCTATCCTGGCAGGGGAACGATCCCTGTGTTACGGGCCTCTCCCAAGTGCTGGGGTGTGCATGACAGCCCTGCCTCAGACTGTATGCAAAGCTGATGCCTGGCAGTCATAACTGTGTGCCATCAAGTTGTAACCGGCTCCTGGTGGCCCTGGGACCATGAGGTTTTCAAGGCAAGAGATGAGCACAGGAGGTTTGCCATTGCCTTCCTCAGCAGAGCCACCTTGGACATTAGAGGTGTCCCCCCCCCCCCAAAAAAAAAAAAAAAATTCAGTACTCTTTGGATTCAGCCTCAATTGATTTGGGTACACCTGAATCCCATTTTTGATAGCGATTTGGATTTGGGTACAGACACAGTGCCCCATCATGGAGAATGCCAGCTCAACACAGGGATGCAGCACAGAATCACAAATCTAGCAAGGTGGGGTGGAAGACTAATAGCAAATAGGATCAGCCAGACGCTGACCATGCACAGAAGGAGGGCGGCAAAGAGCCCCCTTCTGTGATAGGGCAAAGAACAGTTTTCCTCCAAAACCTGCTTCCCTATTGGCTAACCCCCCTCCCCCATTACCTTAACTGAAGTTCGCAAAAAAGCTTTGCAAGCTTCCAAACCTCATTGCAGTTGCATTTGCAGTGATTGGCCACTAGAGGGCTTCTGCCAGTGGCCTGTTAGGATGCCTCTTCCCCATCTCCCCTGCTCTGCTGCCCTGGAAAGCCAATGATTGGCGGAAGAGCCTGGCAGAGAGCCTCGGTCTGCGCATTTTTGCCTTCCCAGGTGCTCAGCTCTGCCGGGTCCTTGAAAGTGACGATTCAGCAGAGCAGCGGGAGCCGAGCAATCAGCACCTCTGCCCTGAAGCCCGCCTACTGGGCCTCTGAGCTGGGCGCAGCGGAGACCAGCCCTGAGTCGGCCGTGAAATTCTACTGTTACATTTGCAAGAGCAACTGCTGCAACCAGCAGGTACGGCTGCGCACAGGGCGGAGGGTGCCTTGCCAGCAGGAGGGAGTGGCAGCTGCCTCTCCCCGGATCACTGCCTACAAGCAGTGAAATGTGTTTGCACCGGCAGTGGGTGTGTAAATGCAGGTGTGCTTCTCAGAGTCGGGGCCTGGCAAGGGAGGACGTTGCAGGAAGCAGCCAGCACCGGATCCTGAAGAGCAGCGCGTTCGATGGCTTAGCCAAGGAATCGGGAACCAGAATATAAATCAGAGCCCACAGAACTGTTTGTGGGCTAACGAGGCCTTTGGAGAAACGTGGGTTCCAGTCCGGTTTTGGTTATGGACTCGAGGTCCTCTTTTACTTTTTATGCAGTAATGCTCAGGTGTTTTGGATGGGTGTATGTCAGGTTGCCCTCATAGGCCCTACTTCTTAGTACATGACCAGTAAATTTGTCCTGGTGCCACTCATAGAATCATAGAGTTGTAAGGGATCTTCAGGGTCACGTAGTCCAACTCTTTGTACAGTGCTCACAACTACCTGCCCACCCACAGTGACCCCAATTTTATCCCAAAATGATCCCCCCAACAAAAATCTGCAAAATCCAGCCTAGCCTGGAGGGAGTTTACCTCCCATCCCACAGTGGTGATCAGCAGTTCTCTGGCTATGCCAGGAAGGGCCACAAGAGACAAACCCTGGCCCATCCCTTCCTGCCCACCCACTCACCATCTGCCCGAGTTTATAAAATCAGCATTTCTGTCAGATGATCTAGCCTGTGCTTAAAAACGTCCAAAGGACGAGAACCCACCACCTCCCGAGGAAGCCTGTTCTACTGAGGAACCGCTCCAACTGTCAGGATCTTCTTCCAGATGTTTAGCCAAAAATTCTTTTGAACTAATTTCAACCCATTGATTCTGGTCTGATCCTCTGGAGCAACAGAAAACAACTCTGCTCCATCTTCTCTATGACAGCCCCTCAAGTATTTGAAGATGTTTATCATATCACCTCATATCACCCTTCCTCTCAGGATATTCCCTCCAGAATAATATGGGCTTTCACCTAGAGACAATTCAGTGAACAAGCAACAGGTTTTATGTGTCATGAAGAATACGTGCAGCTGGAATGAAAGTGCCGTCTTTCCGTTTATTTCCACCAACAACAACTTTCTTGTCACAAATGTTAAGAGGATAAGATTTTGGGAGCAGGGACCTTGTAAAGTGCCATTGTACCAAGGGCACTAAATAGTGTAGAATGGGAATGGGCAGCCTCCAGAAAGCCAATGTAGAGAAAACCTGAGTACAGCAGAATGTCAGACTGCAGGCTTCACGATCCTGTGGTGGAGAGTGAGGCAGTGGCGATTATTTATCTTGGGGGAAAGCATCCTCATGTGCAGTACCTGCAGAAAAACCTGAAATGGTTTAGTCCCAGAATGGCTGCACTGCATCAGGGTCCAGATCCAAAAGCCCTGTGCCCCTGTTTTTGAAGGCACAAGAGAGTCACTCAAAACGGCCGCTTCCCACCTCCCTCCCACACTGCAGAGCAAATCTTATTTGTAACTGAGCGGGCTTTCAAAGGGTGCTTGTGATAAGGCACAAGGGTCTCTTCGATGGAAATGCTGAAAATCTGTACCTAAAGTTGGGGGTTTTAGATCCCAGGCTGGTATTTATGAAGAAGTAGATTCATTCATCCATCCATCCATCCATCCATCCATCCATCCATTCATTCATTCATATTTATATACTGCCCTCCCCGAAGGCTCAGGGTCACCTCTTAGGTCTCTTTGGTAAGTAATAAAAGAAGAATAGTTGCCCACAGGGAATGAAAGAGACCAACGCTCAGGGTGATGGTGTCCTTTTCTTGGCCAGAATTTCCAGGCTCACATGGCAGGAGTGGAGCACCAGCAGCGACTGCAGGAGATCCAGCACATAAGCAACATCTGTTTTGTCTCATTGCTGCCCGTGGTGAAGGAGCAAAGACCACTGGAGGAGAAAGATGGGTATGCGCACAGATCCTTCCTCTAAGCCAGGCTTTCTCAGGCAGGCTTTCTTGATGGTCCTTGATGGTGGGAGTTAATATTTTAAAGATGCGTTAAACATTTATTGGGTGATATGACCATATATGGTCATGTGGACCCGCCAGCCCCTCCCAAAGTGGCCAGTGATAGGCCTGGAGGGGGTGGGAAGAGGAGGGGCCCGGGGTGGGCGTGGCCACAGCTCTGCTTCCCAACCATATTCTGCCTGATTGTGCCACTTCTGGGGTTTCTCGAAGCCTGAAGAATATTTCGGGGGTTTCTCAACAGTAAAGAGAGTTGAGAAAGGCTGCTCTCAGCTCTCTTTCCTCAGTTGCAGCCAGAACAAATGCTGCCAGTGGCTGAATCTGACCAAGATGCCATTTAGTTTCATCAATGAGTTGCACATCATTTCTTAGATGCCAACTCTAGCGGAAGTTGGAGTGATGATACTGGAAGCTTGATGTAGCCCAGGGGTAGTCAAACTGTGGCCCTCCAGATGCCCATGGACTACAATTCCCATGAGCCTCTGCCAGCGTTTGCTTGCAGGGGCTCATGGGAATTGTAGTCCATAGACATCTGGAGGGACGCAGTTTGACTACCCCTGGCCTAGCCGTTCGGGAGACTGAGACTGCAGAGCAGGGTTCCAGAATTCCGGACTTAAATCCCCGGGGTATTATTTCAAAGTATAAGAGGTCCACAACCTTTTAAGCCTCTGTGCACCTTTGCAATTCTGACCCAAATGATGCATGCAGCCACGAAATGGCCGCCATAGAAGGGAGACGCACACAATCCGGAGGATTCCCAAATGCAAGGGCCAGGGAAGTAATTGACACTGTGAGAGAGAGAAGAAAGAGAACAAACCTCACACTGTGTGACTTGTTCTAAAACAATCTTACTTTAATCTGCGGATCCCTTCAGATCTGCAGTGGCCGGTCAGAAGCCCCGTTGGCCAGGAGCCCCACCTGGCCAAGTCTGCTTGCGAAAAACACTTGACAGGTGCCAGGATGTTGGTGGGCACCGTGGTGCCAATGTGCGCCATGTTGGGGACCCGGGCTTTCAGGATCTCCATGTTGAAATCAAGAGAGCTGCCTTGCAAGTCAAACAACAACTCCAGCATTTGAGAGAGGAGCGCTCTAGCCAGGCTGCTTCACCATGGACAGTTTCAGGTTTCATGTATTTATCATACAGGACGTTTGGCAAGTGGCCAGGAGACCCTAGGAGTGTCCAGCAGCCAGGCAAGGGACACTTGCAGGTGGTTTGCCGTTGCCTGCCTCGGCATCACGACTCCTCGTGTTCCTTTGAGGGCTCCCATCCAAATACTAGTCAGGGTCGACCCTGCCTAGCTTCCGAGATCTGATGAGATTTGACAGGTTGAATGTGAAATGTCCAGGTGATCCGTTTGTGCAAGCAGTGGCTGCAGGAAGAGATCTCAGACAGTCTGCAGGGGCGTCTCTGGGGTATTCCTGTCTTAGTGGGGATTCTCTTTCCATTGCAGAGAGAGCCAGCAGCGATGGTGTAACACCTGCCAACTCCATTTTACAGGAGACCTGATAAAGCATCGGCGGACTCAGGAGCACAAGGTGGCTGGCGACGGACCTTCTTTCCTATGAGGAACCGCGTTTGAGTGCAGCGGCTGCCCGCCTGAATCCATCTTCTTTCCTTGGGATTTTCAAGGAGGGCTGGAATGGGGGAGGGGAATGCATGAGCTGCTTATTCCAAAAGTAAATGATCGAGAGGGAATGGATGCATGCAGCTCTGCAGTCAGAAATCTCAGCAGCAGTTCCCGAAAGCGTTAGCTTGTCCTAGTAGTCTCGGCTCTCTCTGTTAAAAAAAAATGTGCAGGCTGCAGAATTGCATTACTTCGGAAAGTTTGTCTTAAAGCTCCTCCTAATCAAATGAACATTTGTTTGGG
Organism: Paroedura picta; assembly: GCF_049243985.1. NCBI lineage: Eukaryota > Metazoa > Chordata > Lepidosauria > Squamata > Gekkonidae > Paroedura > Paroedura picta. The sequence goes on along the minus strand of NC_135380.1, from coordinate 50,447,406 downwards.
TTCCTTCCATTTCCCCCTTCTACGATCCTGTGCAAGAGCCATAGAGAGCCACTCTGGAGCACTTAATTTTCTTTATCTCCTCACTTGGATTAAGCTGAGTGCTCATGACTTGTTCTTTAGGCATTTCTTTGAATTGTCAGTAGGTGGAGCACTTACCTTAATATGTTCTAACGCAGGGGGTGACCAAATTGTGGCTCTCCAGGTGGCCATGGACTATGGCAGGGGCTTATGGGAATTGTAGTCTGGACACCTGGAGATGTCTACAGTTTGGCCACCCCAAGAATCTAAAGAATACTCCTGTAGGGAACAACAGCCCTCCTCTGTGAGTGGAAGATGCAGGAGTAGGAAACTGTGGTGCAAAAGAATGACCAAGTAACTTTGCTGGAAATCTTACCTTTAAAAACTTCACCTGTGGTTTCAGTGCCTGTGTTCATAACATAGTCCTCCCTGCTACCAGCAGTTGTTGTTTGTTGTTGTTGTTGTTGTTATTAGGTGCAAAGTCGTGTCCGACCCATCGCGACCCCTTGGACAATGATTCTCCAGGCCTTCCTGTCCTCTACTATTCCCCGGAGTCCATTTAAGTTTGCACCTACTGCTTCAGTGACTCCATCCAGCCACCTCATTCTCTGTCGTCCCCTTCTTCTTTTGCCCTCGATCGCTCCCAACATTAGGCTCTTCTCCAGGGAGTTCTTCCTTCTCATGAGGAGGCCAAAGGATTTGAGTTTCATCTTAAGGATCTGGCCTTCTACGGAGCAGGCAGGGCTGATCTCCTCTAGGACTGACCGGTTTGTTCGCCTTGCAGTCCAAGGAACTCGCAAGAGTCTTCTCCAGCACCAGAGTTCAAAAGCCTCAATTCTTTGACGCTCAGCCTTCCTCATAGTCCAACTTTCGCAGCCATACATTGCAACTGGGAATACCATAGCCTTGACTAAATGCACTTTTTTGGCAGGGTGATGTCTCTGCTTTTTAGGATGCTGTCTAGATTTGCCATAGCTTTCCTCCCCAGGAGCAAGCGTCTTTTAATTTCTTTGCTGCAGTCCCCATCTGCAGTGATCTTGGAGCCCAGGAAAATAAAATCTGTCACTATCTCCATTCCCCATCTATTTGCCAGGAATTGAGAGGGCCGGATGCCATGATCTTTGTTTTCTTGATGTTGAGTTTCAAGCCAACTTTTGCACTCTCCTCCTTCACCCGCATCAACAGGCTCTTTAGTTCCTCTTCACTTTCTGCCATTAGAGTGGTATCATCTGCATACCTGAGGTTGTTGATATATCTCCCTGCAATCTTGATCCCAATTTGTGACTCCTCTAATCCCGCCTTTCTCATGATGTGCTCCGCATACAAATTAAATAGGCAAGGCGACAGTATACAGCCTTGCCGAACTCCTTTCTCAATTTTGAACCAATCAGTGATTCCATGTTCAGTTCTCACTGTTGCTTCTTGACCTGCATGTAAGTTTCTCAAGAGACAAATAAGATGCTCTGGTATTCCCATCTCTTTAAGAACTTGCCACAATTTTTTGTGCTCCACACAATCAAAGGTTTTAGCATAGTCAATGAAGCAGAAGTAGATGTTCTTCTGGAACTCCCTAGCTTTCTCCATTATCCAGCATATGTTGGCAATTTGATCTCTAGTTCCTCTGCCTCTTCGAAATCCTGCCTGTACTTCTGGAAGTTCTCGGTCCACATATTGCTGGAGCCTAGCTTGTAAAATTTTGAGCATAACTTTGCTAGCATGAGAAATGAGTGCAATGGTGCGGTAGTTTGAACATTCTTTGGCATTGCCCTTCTTTGGGATTGGAATGTAAACTGACCTTTTCCAATCCTGTGGCCATTGTTGAGTTTTCCAAATTTGCTGGCATATTGAGTGTAGCACTTTTACTGCATCGTCTTTTAAGATTTTGAATAGTTCAACTGGAATGCTGTCACCACCACTAGCTTTATTGTTGCTCAGACTTTCTAAGGCCCATTTGACTTCACATTCCAGGATGTCTGGCTCCAGGTCAGTAACTACCCTTTTGTGGTTATCAGGGATGTTAAGCTCGCTCTTGTATAGGTCTTCTGTATAATTTTGCCACCTTTTTTAAATCTCTTCTGCTTCTGTGAGGTCCCTACCATTTTGGGGACTTCATCTTTGCATGAAACGTTCTCTTCATATCTCCAATTTTCTTGAAAAGATCTCTGGTCCTCCCCATTCTATTGTTTTCTTCTATTTGTTTGCACTGTTCATTTAAGAAGGCATTCGTATCTCTTCTAGCTTTTCTCTGAAATTCTGCATTCAGTTGGGTGTATCTTTCTCTTTCTCCCTTGCCTTTCACTTCCCTTCTCTCCTTAGCTATTTGTAAAGCTTCCTCAGACAGCCATTTTGATTTCTTGCATTTCTTTTTCTTTGGGATGGTTTTAGTTGCTACCTCTTGTACAATGTTGCGAACCTCCGTCCATAGTTCTTCAGGCACTCTGTCTATCAGATCTGATTCCTTAAATCTATTTGTCACCTCTACTGTATATTCGTCGGGGATATGATTTAGTTCATATCTGAGTGGCCTAGTGCTTTTCCCTACTTTCTTCAATTTAAGCCTAAATTTTGCAACAAGAAGCTGATGATCTGAACCACAATCAGCTCCTGGTCTTGTTTTTACTGACTGTATAGACCTTCTCCATCTTTGGCTGCAGAGCACATAGTCAATCTGATTTCTGTGTTGACCGTCTGGTGATGTCCATGTGTAGAGTCATCTCTTGGGTTGTTGGAAAAGAGTGTTTGCTATGACCATTGTATTCTCTTGACAAAATTCTACCAGCCTGTGCCCTGCTTCATTTTGTACTCCAAGGCCAAACTTGCCTGTTATACCAGCAGTAGCAAAATTAATTCTGCTGGCGAAGTATGTCTATGCAGATTTTCTTTTCCCCCTTCTTTTCCCTCTGCAAGTCACAGGATTTGGTTTTATTTGGCACAGCATTTTGGATTAGCTTGCAGTTAATTTTGCCATTGACCCGAGTTGTACCCAACTTGGCAGAGAATTGGTCATGGCTGCGCTTGCATGCGGTAGTCGCCTGTATCGCCCCCTCATGCCGCTTCCCTGGGATTTGAAAGCTGGGGGCCACCGTGCTGATCTGTGGACTGGTGGCTCATTGCTACCTTTATAACCATCACAGTGCGATCCTGCACAGAATTACACCCTTCTCAATCCTCTGAAATCAGTGGTCTTAGAAAGATGCAACCCTGTTTAGGATGGCATGGTCACTGAGAATTTAGGCCACTTGAAAAGGGCTCTGTGTGCTCAACCATGTAATTTCCCCCTTTTGGATCTGCACATTGTACAGCAGTGGCTTACATCCGAGCTCCTCTGGGCATCGTGGGCATGCACACTTCTCTCTTAACAAACAGGTGTTATTCTAGCCATATACACAGCACTTCTAAGTGCTGTGTACTATAGCAAATCCCTCCAAAATAGGCAGACTTGGAACTTTAAGCAAAAATATGCAGTAGTTTATTTCAGGAAGGAACGTAAAAGAACACCGCATCTCCAGAAAGCCCTGCAATGCTGCAGAGAAAGAACGGTAGAGTTCACTTTCTAGGGAGAAACCCCCCCCCCCCAACAATATATTATTCACACAGAACAGGCCTTATCTTCAAAGGAAAATGCAGATTGCAACTAACCCCTTTAGGCCTGAAATGATTCATCCGCGGCCACAAGACCATTTTGCTCTGCGCATGGAAATGCACAAGTGTGTGTGTGGGGGGGGAATCACTGGAGAACTCTCCGCAGAGATTCTTGGGACTTCCATCAAGCTCACCTTAGAAAGGTCATGGAAGGGAGCCTGGGGGGCTGCCTGACACGCTTTGCATGCCTTAGTAGTGAACTCTTTCAACAGCCCTCATGTTGTTGTTGTTGTTATGTGCGAAGTCGTGTCCGACCCATCGCGACCCCATGGACAATGATCCTCCAGGCCTTCCTGTCCTCTACCATTCCCCGGAGTCCATTTAAATTTGCACCTACTGCTTCAGTGACTCCATCCAGCCACCTCATTCTCTGTCGTCCCCTTCTTCTTTTGCCCTCGATCGCTCCCAGCATTAGGCTCTTCTCCAGGGAGTCCTTCCTTCTCATGAGGTGGCCAAAATATTTGAGTTTCATCTTCAGGATCTGGCCTTCTAAAGAGCAGTCAGGGCTGATCTCCTCTAGGACTGACCGGTTTGTTCGCCTTGCAGTCCAAGGGACTCGCAAGAGTCTTCTCCAGCACCAGAGTTCAAAAGCCCTCATAGTCCAGCCTTATTGTCATGTGGCCAACGGGAAGCGAAGGCAGAAGGATTCTGGATCACGGGAGGCTACCCCTGAGCTTTCAAAAGGCAGCCTTTAGCAAGAGCAACAGCAAACTGAGCGTCCCCGTGACTAAAGGCCATCTTTTCTCCTCTCCACCCCCTCCAGCTCGCCAAGCGCTCTCTCCGGCCTTTCTGCACCGCATGCAGCCGCCATTTCAAAACCCCGCGCAAGTTTGTGGAGCACATGAAGTCTTTGGAGCACAAGCAGAAGGCCAAGGAGGTAACGGCTGCCGGCCCCAAGGGGTGTGGTGCTGATGTGCTTTGCAGATATTCTGGCCGGAGGGACAGTGTCTTGAGGCTGGTCTCCCAGGAGGGGATATAAATTCTTGAATGCTCCAGCTTAGGCCCCTTGTTGGTATCTTTTTTCTCTGGGGCTGGATCTCTGGATCCTGCTAATGGGAGCCTGGCCAGTAGTCATTAGCCTTCCTGATCTGAAGCCTAGCCAAGCTAGGGGTTCATTCTGCATTTGGTTTGGGGGCTGAAGAATCCAGAAGGATGCTTAAATGTTTCATGTGGACTCAGTCTAAGGAGGCAGGTAGGTTTAGGGCCAGGAATTGTCATGGGTCAAGAGGGCTTCGAGCAGCACAGGTGGAATGTAGCCTATAACTTCAAGTACACAAACAAAATGCAATGCTGAATTGCATGGCATTGTCCCCCTGGCAGAATTCAGGCACTCCAGACCCATGAGCTGCATGGTGATGATGCCAAAAATGAAATGTTGGGGGACAGGATCTGCTACTCCCTCCTGTTCATTCTGAAGCGTGCTTTGGATAAGGAAATGGCAGGGGGACCAATATCTGTGTTTGTTTCTGATGAAATACTGCAGAGGCAAATCTGTTTCAGCAGGGAGGAAACCGAATTGTGAGCTGGTGTATTTCACTGGTGGGGAAAAGGGGGGCCTTGGATCCCTGTGAGCAGAAGCGGGAAGTGGGCAGACGGCCATTGGGTTACGAGAGAGAGAGAGAGAGAGAGAGAGTGAGAGAGAGAGAGAGAGAGAGAGAGAGAGGAATATAAGGTGGGGAAATGGGTTCTGTGTGGGTGGGCATGCACCTAGGAGCGAGAACTGTGTCAGTGACCTGGCCTCATTGATCTTCTCCCCCTGATCTGGCCAGATGAGGTTAGGCGAGAAGGAGCAGGGGGGGCCAGAGGACTCCGAGGAGCTGATAACGGTCGATGCAGTCGGCTGTTTCGAAGACGATGACGATGACGAGGAGGAGGAGGAAGAGGGAGACGTTGAAGGGGAGGAAGGCTCTGAGGCGGGCCAGGCGGATCATGAAGACCCTCCTGGCAGGCAGGTATGTGATCTCAAGGAGGCGGCTGGGGCTGGATGCAGGAGTCCGCAAGAAAGATTCAGGAGGGTTGCCGTGTTGGTCTGAAGCAGCAGAACAAAGGTTGAGCCCAGGGGCACCTTGAAGATCCACCAAGTTTTATTCTGGGTATCAGCTTTTTAACTTCTGCGCATGAGCTTTCATGTGCTTGCGGATTTCTTCAGATATGGCTTGAGGAAGTCTGTTTCTATGTATCTGAAGATGCATGCATGCACGTAAAAGCTTATACCCGGAAGTTAAAAAGCGTCTATCCAGAATTAAACTGTGTTGGCCTTAAAGGGGGACTCAAACTTTATTTGTTTGTTTTTCAATTTATTCCCCGCCATTCTCTGGCCAGCTCGTGGCGGGTTACAGCGTCTTATAAAATCCCCATTAAAACACCCATTAAAAGACATTAAAAAAAACCCAACATGGCGGAAAACCCACTCCCAACCCCCACTATTAGCGGGGTGGAGAAGGAGGTCTGATGATGAACTACTTTGTTTCATTCATTACCTTTATTGGCATTCTATAGTGTTTCAATGTATGAGTGAGAAAATAAAATGTAAGAGCTTCGTTCACACTTTTAGAACTTCCACCAAAGTTTTTGTAACTGTGGACGTTATTTCAGGTGATTAATTGCTTATGAAGTATCAAAATGCACATTTTCCATAGAACGCAATGAAGTCAGTCAGTCCATTCACCGCAGGGGGGTGGTATTGGGACAGATGAAGAATAGGGACAAATGTAAAGTTCTGCATTTAGGTAGGAAAAACCAAATACACCAATATAAGATGGGGGAGACTTTTCGCATGTGCGAAAAGGATCTAGGAGTCTTAGTAGACCATACATTGAACATGAGTCAGCAGTGTGACTCAGTGACTAAAAAGGCAAAGGGGATTTTGGGCTGTATCAAACGGAGTATCGTGTCCTGATCACAGGAGGTGATGGTACCGCTTTACTCTGCTGTGGTTTGGCCTCACTTGGAGTACTGTGTTCAGTTTTGGGCACCCCAGTTGAAGAGGGATGTTGACAAACTGGAACGTGTCCAGAGGAGGGCAACAAAGATGGTGAGGGGTTTGGAGACCAAGACATATGAGGAAAGGTTGGGGGAGCTTAGTCTGTTTAGCCTGGAGAGGAGATGACTGAGAGGGGATCTGATCACCATCTTCAAGTATTTAAAAGGCTGCCATATGGAGGATGGAGCAGAATTGTTCTCTCTTGCCCCAGAGGGACAGACCAGAACAAATGTGATGAAATTAATTCAAAAGAAATTCCATCTAAACATCCGGAAGAAGTTCCTGACAGTTAGAGCAGTTCCTCAGTGAAACAGGCTTCCTCAGGAGGTGGTGCGTTCTCCATCTTTGGAAATTTTTAAACAGAGGCTAGGTAACCATCTGATAGAGAGGCTGATTCTGTGAAGGCAAAGGGGTGGCAGGTTACAGTAGATGAGCGATTGGGATGTGAGTGTCCTGCATTGTGCAGGGGGTTGGACTAGATGACCCAGGAGGACCCTTACAACTCTATTATTCTATGACTAGAAATAAAGCCCGCTGTGAAGGGAAATACAGTGAGTGCTAGTGCGTGGGGAGGAAGAATGTCGCGAAGAAAGGTAGAAGAGGGGAGAAGGAGTGGGAGGGAGAAAGGAGGGGAAGAGGATTTTGCAGGGATGGATAGAAGGGAGAAGAAGAGGAAGGGATCAAGGAATTAAGAGAGGAAGTAAGTGAGAGGGAGAGACAGAGAGAGAAGAAGGAGATGGAGAAAGGGAGGAAGGAAAGAAGGAAGGAAGGTAAGAAGGCAGGCAGGCAGGAAGGTAGATAGAATGGGATGGGAGAGGGGTATATGTGAAGGGGCAGGTTGGCAGGGGGGAAGTGGGAGGGAGATGGCAGTGTGTGTGTGTGTGCGCGCGCGTTTCTGTGGGTAAAAGGTGTGTGTGTGTGCGTGCGTGTGTGGGTCGGGAAGGGAGGGTTAAGGGAGAGGTGAGGTGGGTTGGGCAGGGGGAAGAACAAGTGTGTCTGTGTGTGTGTGTGTGTGTGTGTTGGGTGGACTTCTGCCAGGGCCAGGGGAATCCGGGGCCTGTCAGAAGCCTAAGAAGGTTGGTGGCTTGTTCCGGGGCCAGGCGCACCCTCGCGGTCGCGAGGAAGCGCCGGGGCCCAGCATAAGCCGGGATAACGGCGGGTCGCACTTACCTGGGTCATGGTCATTGGAGGTGCGTGGCAGCGGCGAAGGAGGTGAGGTCTGCAGCCTGAGCTCGCCAGTGGCGTGTGAGGGATGGAGTGTGGGTGAGGAGTCCGGGGCGGGCCAAGTGGCCACTTGGCCCCTGAATGGCACTCGGAGAGGAGCTTCGCAGCTCCTGATTGGCCCTCTCTGAGTTTTTATCCCAGACGGGTCCCACCCTAACTCCTCCCACAGAGCCCTTACTCTTTTATTTATTCTGCGGCGTGCTGCGCTGCGGGGCGAGGTTTAAAGATTCTGTGAAGCATAATTCCCCATGGCCATGCTTTTCTGCCCGCTGCTGTTCCCCTTTTTCAGTACAGAAAGGGGCAAGGTGGAACCTAATACTGTCCTCAGCTGTGGGCCTTAAGTCCTGCTATGCAAAGACTATAACCTGGTGGCTAATTTCTTTTTCTGCCTCTTGCGCAGGTTGGGCTGATGGAGATGTCCTTGGGCAATGCCGAAGGAAAAGAGAAGTACAGCTCGGATACTGTCTATGGTAAGCAAACAAGTCCAGTTGACTCTTGCAAGTTCCGGTCCTGTCTCTTCCCCCCTCCTCCCCAGTTCACCTGTTTTCTTCTTCTACCACTGCAACACAATCCCATCAGTCTCAATTATCCATGAGATTGTGCTGTTAATGGAACCTTCACATACAGAAGTATGTTTGTATGTACCTTTGAATAGCTGTACCTTTGAATAGTTGTACCTTTGAATAGCTGTTACTGGTTACAAACAGAGACGACTGTTGCTTCATGCCATATGAGTTTCAAGAGGCTTTTGACTGGTTACCGTTGGGAAGAGAGCAAGACTGTGTGCATTTTCTTTCTTTTAATTTGGGTCTCATCCGGGGAGATTATTTTATATGCTTTTTGAAGAGGTGGGGCTGTAAACGAAAAACGTCAATCCTGCCTCTATTCCTTAATGTCCTTTGGCAAGACTGGGCTTGCTGAAAATAGGGTTTCTGTCAAAGAAATGTTTATAGCTGTTTGGGGAAAGTCAGGCTGCTTGTTTGGAACCTACTCTCATCTCCTGTAAGGACCCTGGATCCAAGTAGTAGGTCAAAAGAGAAACCAATGTTTCAGTGGCTTGAAAAATGATTATAGATCTGATTTTGTTTAAGCTCAGTAGTCTTTCTCCTGCACTCAACAACAGAAAAAAGAACCTATCCTAGGCTACAATAAACAATTTCACAATGAATACAACAAACATGTCTAATCTCTTTTTATTTGAACAACCAAAACGGCCTCTAGATTATAACCGTTTTCAAGTCAGTTTTCATCAGTGGTTGTTTTTTTTTTGCTAATGAAGTTCTTCACTAGGATCAGTTCTTCTTGGCAGGATTTAAATAATACATGTGTGGCCTTTGGCTCACAGGTACGGGGCAGCCTAGTCAAAAGGGGAACAGTCTGTGTTAGTTGTTCAAATAAAAAGAAGAGATTAGACACGTTTGTTGCATTCATTGTGAAATTGTTTCTTGTAGCCTAGGATAGGTTCTTTTTTCTGTTGTTGTACTCATTTTGAACCGTCCTTTTTTCGTGGTTTCTACTGCACTCTGCAGGCATTTTTCCCTGTTTCTTGCTATATACAATTTCCCCATTGCGATTCTCTTTGTCATCACTCCTCCCTTTTGCTTACGTGACCTGAAGCTCCCTTTTAAAACCCATCTGAGAACTGCCGTCTGTGAGCCCCGAGGTCAGATTCAGCCTCAGTCAGGGTGCCGTCTGGCCCACAAAGTGTCAAGAAGCCCCCCAGATGGCAAATGTGGGCCGAGACCTGGCTTGGGAGTGCCACCCTCCCTCGTCCAAGTGGTAGACCAGCCCACGGAGAACGACATCTGATGCCCGAATGAAGGCCTGCTGCCAGCAATGCTTCTTTGGTCTGAATGCAGCAAAGCAAAAGGGCCAGAGGCAGAAACTCAGAGCAGACCGTGGACCCCCCCCCCCCCGGCAGCTGCTCTGTCCCACAAGCCCCCTGGAACACATTCAGAGTCCTGGATTGACACACAGCAGGGATTCCCCCAACATGACATGACACCAGTGTGCTTTTGGGGGCTGATTGTCTTTTCCTCCAAAGGTTCTCTTTCCAAAAGCAGGGATCCAGCCCTAGCTACCCTCCACCACATTACAGCAGGTTGTGCTTTTGAAGACCTCAGGAGGACGGTCACTTTTGGATTTGCAGGGAGACCCCTTTCAGAACCAGGCTGCCCCCATAGACATTTCCTAACAGCTTCAGAGGGTCACCCTCCCCACCCATCTCTGGCAGCCATTTAGTGGTGTTGCCTCCTGCCCTGTCTTCTCAGAATTCCAAAAGTCAGTGACTAAGGCTGTGGACCCTGATCTAGGGGGCTGGATTTATATGAACACCAGGACTATATGAAGCTGCCTGACTTCTAATAAAGCTGGCGTACCGTGAAGGCAGTTCTGTGAAAAGCTCAGAGAGAAAGAATATATGTCAATTTACTGTTCAGTGGATCTGACTGTATCTGAATTAAATTTGAGAGAGCTGCAGGGATGTGGATGTGTGTCCAGATCTGAATGAAATGGATGAAATTTGCTGCAGTGAGGACCAGCTGCAGAATTGGCCATTGTTGGACTCTGGCCCAGCAGGGGGTGCCCTACAGCAGGGGTAGCCAAACTGTGGCTCTCCGGAGGATAGCCAAACCGTGGCAGGGGCTCATGGGAATTGTAGTCCATGGACATCTAGAGAGCTACAGTTTGGCCACCCCTGCCCTGCAGGTTCCTTCTCACCTTGCTTGCTTCCACTTGCCTGCCCTCTCTGAGAAAATGAGCAGCTTCAGGAGCTCAGGACATCGAGGGAGCAGAATTTTCCTTCCCTTGTTGGGGGTGGGCACCGGTGGAGGCTGGGGAGGTCTGCCTCTTGAGGCCAGTTTGCCCACATTCTTCCCAAACCATGGCCACGTCACTGTCTGAACAATGTGTCCGGGGCTCCAGTGGCCGTTCTTGCCACCAACATGTTTCACCATCTGGACTGCTTCAGCCAGCAAAGGAAGGGTGTGTGCGTGAGCCCTGCGCACGTTGATCTTGCACAGACCCCGTAGAGTTACTTGCGCTCAGAGGAGCTGCTCTTGTCATCGTGCATCACAGAAGGCATTTCTCTGACAAGCGCCCAGGGAGGGGGGCTCTGCCCGAGCTGTTAGTTTTTTCCCTGTGCCAGGGCCTCATTCCAGCCAGTTTTCTGCAGCATCATCCAGGCTGCTTCTGGACTGTTCTGAAGTCATGCTGAACTTTGGAATGCACCAAATATTAATAATGAGCAAAGAGAGAATGTGCCTCTCTTCCCAGCTGGCCGCAGCACTCTTGATTGAGGGCGGGGCTGCAGTTCCCATCCACATAAAAGAGGAGCACACCTTCATTGAGATGTGTTCAGATTTCTCCCCACTCCAAGACACTTTTGCCTGCTGCTATCTCCTGAAAATACATTTTAAATAAAAAGACATTGTGGGGAATAAAGAGGGAGCCCATTTTGTTGAGGTATATGCAGGTTTCTCCCCCCCCCCCATTTGCCCCCCTTCTCTCCTTCAGAGGTAGATGGAAGCGTGAATGACACCACGAGTGTGCATGTGTTGCTCACCTGCTGTCTTCTTTGTGGGTTTTGCCTCCATTTCCTGGTCTCATCCATGCTCTGAGGTTTTCCGTAGCTCCCCTTTATATTTATCTGTCTGCTTTGGACCGTCCTCCCTTCCACTGGAGCAAACTGACCAAGACTGTCTCTCTCTCTCTTTTTCTAACCCTTCCTTCGTCTTTAACAAACATGTCCTGTTTTCTTGTTTTTAGCCAAACCCGCCACACACCCTTCTCCTGCCTGAACTACATTTATGTGAGATTTTATTTAGCTTGATTTTTATTTTGATTCCATTCAATGTGATCTGTGACTTCCCTTCCCCTCCCTCGTTTCACAGGCCCGGATTTTCTGGTCCCCGTGGCAGGTTTCCTCTGCAGGTTGTGTCGCACATTCTACCATAGCGACTCGGCTGCCCGGCTCACGCACTGCAAGTCCTTGATGCATTTTGAGAACTTTCAGGTTAGACCCTTCCCCCTTTCGCTTTTCTCATCCTGTGACTGTCTGCTCCGCCCCCTTGGTGGCTCCTCCTCTGTCCCTTGCCCACATAACAGCACTTCCTCTGATTGCCCTCTGTGTCTGTGAACTTCCACCTGTCATGTGCTTTGTTCTTCTCTTACTAGCTCCCAGTAGAACACTTATTTTCCCACTGGTGAACATCCTTAATTGTTTCTGGCTGGTCCGTTCATTCATAGGGCTGTGTTCAAAAGCAAATGGTCAGCTTAGTTGAGTCTCTTCCGTATCATGTACATGTTTTCAGTGCAGTGCGAATACATTCCTTTTGTTGAGTATTTGTCCCATGTGTTGTACCCTTCCTCCCAGGAGCTTAGGAGTGGGTACATGGGTAGTAACACACTTTCTTCATTGAGGTTGGTTAAGTGGAGATAGTAGCTAGCCCAGGATGTAAGATGGACAAAAAAGTCCTTTTTTACACAGCGAGTGATTAAAAAGTATGCTGGACTTGATGGACCACTGGCAAAGCGCCTGCCGATTGGCCCCTCTGATTGTCAGTCCAAGGAACCAATTGCAAGCCACGCGCAGACTTGCGCCTCCCGGTCCACCCCCTCCAACATCCGCCGCATTCGGCTGGCTGCCGCCATTTCCTGACTCGCCGGGAAGACGAGCAGTGGCCCACGGAGCCGGCAGGCTGTGGGGACAGGTGGCCGCCGCCGCCCAACAGTATCGCCAGCAGCGGCAGGGAAACGCTGGCCCCCACTCTCCACCCAGGCCGCCTCCGCCACTGGGACACACGGCAACACACACTTCGGCCCTACCGTGAGCCGCCCACCACCATTTGCTGCTTTGCCGGCAAGACACGCAGCAGCCCGCGGCGGCGAGAGCAACCCGCGCCAACCACCGGAGCCAAGAGGCCGCTGCAAAACCCCACAGCTGCAACATGCCCCAGCGGCGGCGGCGACAAGGAGCCCCCAGCCACCAACCTCTCTCCTCATCCCAAGCCCGTCTCTGCTGCTGGGGCACGCCGCCACATGCCCTTCAGACCCGCCGCGAGCCGCCCGCCAACATTTCCTCACTCTCCACGAGGAATACAGGTACCCAACAGCGTGCCCACACCACAGGATGTCGTGGCCGCGGCGGAGAAGCCTCCCAGCCTCGCACTCAGCTGCCCGCGGCTGCGGCGGGGGGGGGGAGCTGGGAATGGTCACAGGCACCCCAGGGACGGTTGCACGGCCGCTAGCGCTCGCTGTATTTGAAGTGCAGCGGGCTTGATTACTAGTAGAATCATAGAATCATAGAGTTGGGAGGGGCCATACAGGCCATCTAATACAACCCCCTGCTCAACGCAGGATCAGCCCAAAGCTTCCTAAAGCATCCAAGAAAAGTGTGCATCCAACCTTTGCTTGAAGACTGCCAGTGAGGGGGAGCTCACCACCTCCTTAGGCAGCCTATTCCACTGCTGAAGTACTGGTCAGATCCAACAGGGCTCTTCCGATGTTCTTATAAGGGGAAGGTTTTTATTGGTTTTTATTATCATTTTATGGTTTTAGGGGACGGGGTTATGTAAGCCGCCTCGAGCCTTCGGGGGGAGGCGGGGTATAAATATAAATATAATAATATAATAATAATAATAATAATAATAAGGTCTCAGCCTCTCTGACCTGTTATTGGTCATCTAGAGGAACTGGTTGACTACTGTATGAGGCAGGATGCTGGACTAGATGGGCCACAGGTCTAATCCAGCAGGGCTCTTCTGATGTTCTTATCAGGGAAACACCTTGGTCTTGCTGCCTGTTGTTGGCCGACCAGAGAAACTGATTTTGTATGAGATAGGATGCTAGACTGGATGGGCCACTGGTCTGATCCTGCAGGGCTCTTATGTTTTTATCCTCCACATTCAGAGGCACTAAGCTTCTGAATCCCAGAGCCAGGAGGCATCCTCAGGAGAAGGCCTTACCCTCTATGCCCTGCCGTTGGTTGTCCAGAGGAACTGGTCGGCCATTGTGTGAGACAGGATGTTGGACTAGATGGGCCACTGGTCTGATCCAGCAGGGCATGTTTTTGTGGATTATGGTCCAAAGCTCTGTGCACGTTGAGCAGTGTTGATGGCGGGGTATCACAGGCTTCTCCTCTGGCTTTTCTGAGAGAACGTGTTCCTTTTCCAGCAGAGGAGGGAAGGTCTCCTGAGAAAGGGTTACTCTTCCCATGTGCCCCAAAGGAGTGACAATGCAAATCTTCCAGAACTGCATCATCCCCTACAAGGGGCCCACCCAGTTTGGATCCTTCTTGCTGCTTCTTAGAATCATAGAATCATTCTTGATCTGCTCCATCCTTACTGGCCTTAAATGTCAAGATTTGGCTGGCTTTTGCCCTTGCTTCCTGTGGGTTAACTAATCCGGGGAGTAAGGGAACCAAAAGGGCTGAGCATGCTGCTGTCTTGGGACCACCAAATGGCCCAGGCTGTGCTTGCTTTGCTGGAACTGGGTGGGCTTATTAACACAAAGTGCTTATTTTACTTATTTATTTATTTAGATTTTTACACCACACTTCCCTACAGCTCTGGGCGGTTTACAGAAAACATTTTGGAACATTTACATGGAACAGTATCAGGGGGATATGACCATAGTTGGGCACCCTCAGGGCTGAAAGCCCTGCCACTGAATTGAATGGACGTCTCTTCTGTGTCTTGTTTTTAAAATCAGGATTCTTGGAATGTGTTCATAGTATTTCTGAGCATGAGCAGATTTTCTCTTTCCTCGCCATTGGTCAACTATGCTTCTTCCATGCTGTGACTTCCAGGGAGGGTTCATCCCTAGCCTCTTTCTGAGCAATTAGGCATCCCTGTTCTACAGAGACTGTCCGCTATAGACTACAAGTATCGAGTTGAAAGGGGCCATAGAGGCCATCTAGTCCCAACTTCCTGCTCAATGCAAGATCGGGCTAAAGCATCCATGATAAGAATCATAGAATCCTAGAGTTGAAAGGGGCCACACAGATCATATTGTCCAACCCCCTGCTCAATACAGGATTAGCCTAAAGCATCCATGATAAAAATCCAGTCCTCTAATGCAGTGGTCCCCAACCTTTTTATCACTGGGGAACGGTCAACGCTTGACAATTTTACTGAGGCCCGGATGGGAGGGGAGTCTTTTGCCAAGGGATGTCGCCACCGCCTGAGCCCCTGCTCCGCTTGCTTTCCCACCGGTGCCCCTGACCTGCCGCCCACTGGGGGACGTTGTTAGCAGCAGCTGAGCAGTGTCACATTGAGGGGGAGCCCCAGCCATGGCGGCCGCTGGAGAACCCCAAAGGTGAGCTGGCGGCAGAGTGGGAGGGCAGCCCCCGAGGCAGCAGCCAGGGAAGAGGATCCGCGGACCGGGGGTTGGGGACCGCTGCTCTAATGGCATATAAAACATTAAAATATTCATCAAATCAAATAAAAAATATTGATATAACTAAGAAAACTTAGTAGATTAATTTGAGAGTAAAGATAGTATTAAGAAGTTAAGAATAAGGATAATATTAAGAAGAAAAAATCATGCCATGATCCTTTGTTGGCGCAGTCTTATAGCCCATTGCACAAAATTTGCCACATTATCAATAGTTTGAGGAGTGCAATTCTTCAGAAGGGACAAAATCTTTGATGTGTCAGAAAGTCCTTTCTTAGTTACTAAAAGGGAATTTAAATATTTAAAATGAATCTTTACACGAAAAGGACAATAGACAAAGACAAGGTACCTTTTGGAGCCTCTCTGACAGAATTGCTGATGGCAGCACATCTAGGGATAAAAGACCATATGGTCTGCATTGACTGAGATTCCCAATTTTAAAGAATGAGTCTCATTTGCTGCACTACTAAGTTTTTGGAATTTGATGTCCAAGATAAGAGTCATAGAATTATAGATTAGGAAGAGGCCATGCAGGCCATCTAGTCCAACCCCCCTGCTCAATGCAGGATCAGCCTAAATTACTCAGAATAAGATTCCTAGAATCCTGGATTGGGAAGGGGCCATGCAGGCCATCCAGTCCTGCTGCCTGCTCAATGCAGGATCAGCCTAAAGCATCCATGTTCATCAGTAATCCATAAAATTTGAGTCCAGGGGCACCTTTAAGATCAAAGATTTATTAATAGGCGTGAGCTTTCATGTGCAGGCACACTTCCTCAGACAATGGAACAGGGATCATAAGAGTACACATATAAGGAGAAACTACGTTAGTAATCCATAAAATGTTTCTATGTCTTCGAACATCCCACCTTAACTCTATAGGAGGCTTTAGTTTAGAGATATCATTGTTTTTACTGGAAGAGCCAGGTTTGCAGGCTGCAGGCACACATCCCTCCCCCAGCACAGCTCATGTCTGCAGCTCCGGAGCCGAAGGTGCTACAGTTATTTGTGGTGCAAAAGAGTCCGTGCTACTACGGGCCAGGATCCTCAGAACATGCTTGTTAAAGACTGAATATATTTATATCTGCAATGGATTGCAAGCCCCCAAAAGAAATGACTCGTGGCTGAGGTGGGAGAGAGCATGGGGGGCAAAGAACAAGCCACTTAACAGAGAGTCTTGCCTGTTCAGCAAAGAGAAGTTCCGTAGTCGTCCTGGCCCAGGTGACGCCATTTTTGGTGCTGAGTTGCCCTCAGTCCTGGGAGGAGACAGTATTAGTTGCTCTCTGGCTGATTCTGTGCGAGCTGAAAAGGCCAGGAGGGCACCCATAATCCCCGTTTCCTCATCATGTCGCCAGCCTCCTCCTGGGACTGGTGCACCTTAGGCCGCTATTGCCCTGCTCTTAGGGAACGTGTTCCCTTACGTGCACCGGGGGGTCAATGGGGGCTAGTCTGGCAGAGGCCTGTGTGGACAGGAAGAGCCAAGCCTTCCAGACCCCGCTCCTCCCCGTCCCGTAGAAGCCCAGAGGGGGCAAAAAATGTCCCACTCAGCTCTGTAGTGCCATGGCGTGCCAAATGGGACTCTTCTCCTCATTTTCTGGCGGGAAGGTGGGATTGCATTTATAAATTAATATATAAATAACTAATACATAATAATGTTGTGATCATGGGTCCAGGCGGAAAAAAATTCTGGGTTTGGGCAATCTTAAATTGTGCGCCAAGGACATCTGAATTCTGTGAGTTGTGGGTTGCATTTTATATGCTACATCTATGCACAATTGCTAATTATGGCCTGACCAAAGACACTGGCACGTAGCTCCAATAGCAAAAAATCTTCCTCAGTTACCTATGGGCTCCCGAGATCTCGGTCAGCATTGGCCATACTCATTCAAAGAAAACATAAGGACTGGAAACTTGTGTTTCTTAAATGCCAAGACTCTCAAGAAATTATTTGTCTGTCAAACTACCTCTGAAGATGCCTGGCCCTGCAAACCTCTTTGGCAGGGTGGCCAAACTGTGGCTCTCCAGATGTCCGTAGTCTGTCATCCTTATGAGCCCCTGCCTGTTTGACTACCCCTGCCCTACAAGTCACCATCAGTTGAAAAGCTTCCACCAAACCTGGCCCAAACCTCAGCAGTATGGCCAGTTAGTCAGAAAAACCATCCTCCTAGCCCTCTGATAATATTTTGGAAAGGCACAAACCTGCCGTCGGAGGTGTTCATAGGATGGAACCAGCTATCATCAGCTACTTACTGCCTCCTTGGTTAGGAGGCTCACAGCCCTCCCAGTGCAAGTCTCACAGGCTCCTGCTGTTGCTTCTCTTCCACATTTACAGTAACCCCACATTGTGTTTTGTTTCCATTTTCCCCATTTGCAGAGGTACAAAGCCACAAGGCTGCAGGCTACTGCCACACTCATGGAAGCTGCCTCGAGTCTTCAGCAGGGGCTGGCTGATGACCACCAAGCTCCTTCCACAGCTAGGATGGAGAGAGCAGAGGTGGGCAAAGAGGATGTGAGGTTAATGGCAGCCAGGGAAGAAGCATGTGCGCCTCTGGAAGAGGACCACTCCTCAATTCCCCGGAACAGTCCAGCAGCCCTTGAGACTGATGACAGCGGCGGAGCTGTGCTCCTAGAGGATGGGGAGGATGACCAAGATGATTTCTCCACGCTGCGCAGCCACTCACTCGGAGATGCCACTGCAGTGACAGGGGAACTGATGGGCCAGTGCAAAAGCACCCGAGAGGGCAGCCCAGGCCGAGCTGCGGCAGACAAAGGAGATCCCAGGGCAAATGAGATGTTGGCTGGCAGAGAGCTGCCGGAGGAAACCGACCCTTCCTCTCTGGCCAAAGGGGAGGCCTCGGCTGGACGCAGGCGTTCTACTCGGCGTAGGGCCAGATAAAGTAGCCTTAATTGAGTTTCTCCCCTTTTGTGTAGATTTTTGAAGAAAGATTTATTTTCCCCTGACTTTCAAGTGTTCTCCTTTTAGAGAATGATATGCTATGATTTTATTGCAGTTTTTATTCTAAAAAAAAAAGAAAGGAAAAATAAAATCCATGGCTTTCATTTGCTTCTTACAGGATTCTGTACTCCCAAATGTGTGTTTCGAGTCAGTTCTTCTTCCCTGCAAAGAAGACCGCGTTGTGGAAAATGATGCTCCCTTTGCTGACTTGAACTGTTCAACAGCTGGTCTCCCTTGACCAAGCCCCCTTCCTGATTCTGGTCAGACGGCTGGAGTCATTTTCGTTTCCAGCAAGCCCTGAAAAGCTGCTTCCAGGGGCTTCCCCATTGCTGCTTACAAATTCAAGGAGAAAGTTCTTTACAGCTGTGTTGACCCTAAAACAAAACTCCCAAGAACACAATCCGTGTCATGCCTTATGTGAGGACCTAGTCCCAATGACCCACATCAGTGTGCTTTTAAGTTCATCAAAACTCTTCTTCAAAGAGAAAATATTGCTTAGAAGGGGTTGGGGGAAGGGGGAGTACTTCAGGACACAGTATTATAACAAGACTTCACACCATGAGCTGAAGAATTCACCCCTCCCCAAACCCTGTAATTCTTTTTTTCTGGGGAGGGGCATCCAGGCTGAAGAAGAGTTCTGGTGAACCTGGAAGCTTGCACACTACTGGAAATCATTGGGTTCCTTCTAATAGAAGGTGTTCTCTTAGTACAGGGGTAGTCAAACTGCGGCCCTCCAGATGTCCATGGACTACAATTCCCAGGAGCCCCTGCCAGCATTCGCTGGCAGGGGGCTCCTGGGAATTGTAGTCCATGGACATCTGGAGGGCCGCAGTTTAACTACTCCTGTCTTAGTATATTAGATTCAGGAGGGTGGTTGTGTTGATCTGAAGCAGCAGTACACAGTTTGAGTCCTTTAAGGGCTCACCTTTAAGACCAACTAAGTTTTATTCAAGGTATGAGCTTTTCTATGTATGCACACTTCTTCAGATATGTTGAAACAGACTCATCAGCCATTACGTATAGGAAGTGAGTGAGGGGGGCGTTGCCAAGAAGGGCCAATTAGAGCTAAATGTGGATTAAGGCAATTGGTAAAACCATCGGTCTTCGCTCCAATACAGAACGGTTGGCGACTGTTTCAACGTATCTGCAGAAGTGTGCATGCAGAAGAAGAAGAAGAGTTCTTCTATGCCGCTTTTCCTTACCCGAAGGAGGCTCAAAGCGGCTTACAAGTCGCCTTCCCTTTCCTCTCCCCACAACAGACACCCTGTGAGGTGGGTGAGGCTGAGAGAGCCCTGGTATTACTGATGAAGAAGAAGAGTTGGTTCTTATATGCCGCTTTTCCCTACCCGAAGGAGGCTCAAAGCGGCTCACAGTTGCCTTCCCATTCCTCTCCCCACAACAGACACCCTGTGAGGGGGGTGAAGCTGAGAGAGCCCTGAGATTCCTGCTCGGTCAGAACAGTTTTATCAGTGCCATGGCAAGCCAAGGTCACCCAGCTGGCTGCATGTGGGGGCGTGCAGAATCGAACCCGGCATGCCAGTTAGAAGTCCGCACTCTTAACCACTACTCCAAACTGGCTCTCCTACCACACTCCTAACCACTAACCAAACTGCACAGGAAAGCTCACACCCAGAACAAAATGTTGTTGATCTTAAAGGTCTCACTCTGCTGGATGACATCAGATACATCTTGAAGGCCACCTTTGTCCAGTGGAAACGCCACCTCCCACCACAGAAGAAGAAGAAGAGTTGGCTCTTAGATGCCGCTTTTCCCTACCTGAAGGAGGCTCAAAGCGGCTTACAGTCGCCTTCCCTTTCCTCTCCCCCTCACCAGGTGAAGTGGTGTGAAGGGGGAGCCCAACTGATGTTCAGCCACCCAGCCTCCACCCAATGCCTGGCGGAAGAGCTCTGTCTTGAGGCCCGGCAGAACTGCGAGAGCTTCTCTCTCAACAGGAAGGCCTCCTTTAGCAGTTCTGAAAAAGTTACTCCTCTCTTGACAGTAAGGCCAAGAAAAGTCACAGACTGAGCAAGGGTCTCGCAGCCACTATAAAAGGCTTCATCTGTAACTGGACACAGACAACACGTCCGCTGACCTTTGATAACCCAACTAGGGTTGTCCCGGTAAGAGCCACTCAGCAGCAGTTTGCCCTGGCCTGCCTCTGCGTACCAGCCCTGGGCGTTCTGGGTGGTCTCCCAGCCAAGGCCTAACCAGGGCCAACCCAATTTGGGACATCCAGAACAGGTTTTGAGAAAATTGTGTAAGAGTTACTGGCTTCCTTTGCAGCTGTTATGAGGAATGATCAGAGACATGCCATGCAGAACTTACAAGGTCAGAGATAACGATGATGCGACTCCTCTGTAAAAGCATCACAAGAGGGTGCAAAGTTAGCTCTCCCTGTGAAGACACATGACTGTTCAGTTTGCTTCTGAGTGGTTTGTAGTTTATTCTGACAGCTGTTACAAATGATATATTGTCACCTGCCCTGGGATAGAGATGTCTTTTTCTCCCAATACAAGACCTCATGGGCACTCCAACGAATGAGCAGCAGACTTACAGAACAGAGAAGAGGAAGGCCTTCATTTGAAGAGACGCATGAAGTTCACTGCTGCAAAAAGTGCTGGAAGGGCCAGTTATAAAAGTAAACATAATTACAAGGTTGTTCATTCTTATGTATAGGATCCATCCCTCATTACAGACCTTAGTCTTTGGCCCCCAAGCATTTCCCCTCTGCTCTGGTCCCGCTGATTACAATGCGCACGGGGCCTCAGCATCACCCCTCCCGCCTCCTGATCACATATACAGACTCAGCGGTCCTAATTTCTAGTCCTATCTGATCAAGGGAGTTTGATTCCCAGAAGCCTATCTCCTGGAACACTTTACGGATCTAAAAGATCATGAAAGGAAGATCAACCATTGTGATACTCCTCTGCACAATACCAAAAAATTGATACCTTCAGCATTTCTAAATGCTTTAGGATGCTTTGGGCTGATCCTGCGTAGAGCAGGGGGTTGGACTAATGGCCTGTATGGCCCCTTCCAACTCTAGGATTCTATAAATTAAGCTGGTGTCATTCCCTGTCCTTGCTACATGCTGTTTATGTGGTTAAGGCTCCAATCCTTAGGAGGGAGTATTTCTGTCCATAGAGGCAAGCAGAAAGTAGGCTGTGCCCTAGCACCAGGCTACATTGCAATGGAGAGACTTTCTTGCAAACCACATGGAACCATTTGTTCCTAAAAATAACACAGATTAGAAGAGCTGGTTTATTATACCTTGCTTTGTACTACCCAAAGGAGTCCCAAAGCAATTTACAATCACCTTCCCTTCCTCTCCCCACAACAGACACCCCATGACGAAGGGGAGGTTGAGGGAGCCCTGAGATTACTGAAGGAGAAGAGCTGGTTCTTATATGCCGCTTTTCTCTACCCGAAGGAGTCTCAAAGCGGCTTACATTCGTCTTCCCTTCCTCTCCCCACAACAGACACCCTGTGAGGTAGCTGAGGCTGAGAGGGCCCTGAGAGAAACTGTTGTGTGAGCACAGCCCTAAGTGAACTGGGACTGGCCCAAGGTCACCCAGCTGGCTGCATGTGGAGGAGGAGTGGGGGAATCAAACCAGCTCTCCAGATTAGAGGCTGCTGCTCTTAACCACAACACCCAGCTGGCTCTCAGATTAGTTACGATTTCACTAGGAGGGGATCTGGAGCCTGTTGCCTTGGCTCCACAGTACTTGGGGACTGAATAAAGAACAAGCAGACAAGAAAAGACTGAAGCCACTCCATTCCTCTCACTGAATTTAGTGGACTTCTGAGGAAACCTGGCACGGCTCACGTTAGGGAGACTAAAATAGAGTCCAATAGAGTCTTCAAGATGTTGTGCTACTTCAGATCAACATGGCTACCTACTTGAATCTATCCTTTAGGGCAGGGGTAGTCAAACTGCGGCCCTCCAGATGTCCATGGACTACAATTCCCAGGAGCCCCTGCCAGCATTCGCTGGCAGGGGCTCCTTGGAATTGTAGTCCATGGACATCTGGAGGGCTGCAGTTTGACTACCCCTGCTTTAGGGAGACTAGTCAGGTTTCCCCCAACTCTGAATATTTTGAAAATATTGCACAACAAGTATTGCCTAACAAAAAAAGACTTGAATCAAGACACGCTAGCACATTTTAATATTTTGATACGGCTATGAGTGATATTCCTGTCACAACAATTCCAGGTAACACCAAACAAAACCATCTAACTGTACAGGAAATTGCAGCCGGCCCCCATGTTGCCACCCTGCCCATCCCACCCTTTGACAGCTCTGTCCCATTAAAAATCTGATGTCTTCCCAATGACACAACTGCAAGATACGCTTTTGCAGAAGATGGTTTTCTAAACCAGCCCAGTTCCAGACAAAACGGGAACCACTTGTCTGATGCTGTTTATCCAAACCCTCCCAATCCAACTGCAAGTAACTCTTCATTATTTCCACCCAATATCATGCTTATTTTAAGGCCCTCGAATGCCGAGATGAACCTTGCCAACCCAACTGATTTCCCCAGAGGCAATGAAGTAGTTTTATTTAAGTCAGCATGTGATGTTTATGTTGATACCCTGCAGATCCAGCCAGCATCTGCCAGTGGCTACCAGTTTACAGTTCGACTTGTGCTTGGAGAAAGGAAAACACACAGTCCCCGATGCCATCTTCTTACATAGCAAAGCAAGCAACTATTGCCTGCTGGCAGCTGTTTTTTTGTCCTGTTGACATCTGACAAACTTGTTTCTGAAGGGGGGGGGAGCATACTGGCAGGTGTCCCCATTTGAGGCAGGTGTCCCCAGATGTTGTGAATTTCGACAGCCTTGAGGGCACACCCACAAACTGGCTGCCACAGGAGGCAAGTCAGCCACAAAATGGCTGCTGCGGCTTCACCTTTGGAATGAAGGTCCTTGTGTGGTGGCAGGTGCCGCCAAGCAACACTTTAGAAATCTACACAGACAACCAAATCTCTAATGACCAATCAGAATCCTTGCTGGGCTAAAAGCCCTACTTGGCCCTGCCCATTGCCTAAAATCTCTTGACAGGCACTAGAAGAGGTGCTGGTAGATCCCATGACGCCATATTGGGGACTCCTGATCTTAGGCCTTGTCTTCAAGAAGTGTGCAAAATGTGTGTACCCTTAATGTGCAGGTGTGCTGCATCTTGGGAAGAAGAGCTGGGCTGAATATTATTTGATTTGTGGTCACATTGGTTGAAAAGCCTACATTTTCCTTCAGAAATGCCCAATGGGGGAAGGAGGTTTGGACAGGAAAAACCAGTTGTTACTACATTTTGGCTGGTTTTAAATATACTAACTGCAATGTATTTTGTCCCAGAAATGCTGGGTGTTACAGATTTCGAAAGGTAGTGAGAATTTTCTGCAGCCCTGCTATAAGGAATTAAATAATATGGTGAGACAGGTCCCCCAGTATACAAATAAGGGCTAACTTCCAAAGACATACCAGGAAAGCACTGCATGGATAGGTAAGTTCACAGAAACCAACCCCCCTCCATGCTAAACTGTAATCAATCACTGATTCTGCTTATACATTTCAAGAATGTATAAAGCAGAGTAGAAGCGAGTAATCAATGGCTTACAGGAATCAAGATTCTTTCATGCATTTCAGCTTGCAGCCACAAGAGCTGCAACCCGAAGATCAACAAGCCTGAGAAAGGAAGTACCTTTTCCCAAACTCAATCTTCAAAACTCATCCAGAAAAGTTGCTAAATTCCAGCAACTTTATCCTGATTACACGAGCTAAAGAATGAGAAATTACAGGCGAAACAGATCTATCTGCTTGCCACCCATAAGCTAGACAGGAGAAATCTTTGTTCCTCAGTTCTTCCATTTTCTTATATCGCAACTACACACTCAACATCATGCATCCAAAGGAGAGAGGGGAGGAGACCCTAAACGCACACAAACCAAAAGCCCCTTTTCTAGTCAAAGTTTAACATCCAACCCATGGATAAGGATGGTCCAACTGGAGGCAGCAATGATCTACCAGCTTTTATCCAGCTGTAGGTAGACCGATGTTAAGTCTCTGGCTCGGATCCCTGCCCATCATCATCTGAGTCTTCCTCGTCATTCAGCTGCTGCTGGAATTCCAAGCGAGTCTGCCGGTTAGACTCCAGCAGTTCCTTCAGCTGGGCGTGCAAATGGTCATTCTTCTCCTCAAGGTGATCCAAGCACGAGTTGATCTGGTCCAACATGGAATTTATCGCAGCGTATTCTGGGTGAGAGAAACCAACATTTATTATTATTTACTAGGGGGGGGGGCAGGCAGGAGGGTGACAGGGCTTTGCGGCCCGCAGGGAGGCTGCAAACTCCCCCCCCCCCGGCTCCCACCTAGCAGGAGCGTACCTGAGGACCGCAAAGCCCTGTCGCTGCCTCTCTCCTTGTGGGCAACAATGGAGGCCACAGCCACAAGGCTTCTAGCAGGCAAGTAGGGAGGGGGGAGCTCGAGGGGGAGGGCCAATCAGGGCGGACCTGGGCGAACAGGGCCCGGACAGTCTCCTCCCAGGAGGCTGTTTCCCAAATATATAAGGGAGCAATAAGGGAGCGAAATAGTGTTGAGGATTATATTTATATATTAGATTTATATACTGCCCTCCCTTAAGGCTCAGGCCGGTTTACATAAAACAGCTAACTCAATAGATGTCAACAATACCAATGCAGCGGTTACGAATTTAACAGTAATAATAGAAGAGGAGCACAATGGTGAGAACATTAAGTCAACTAACACATACTGAGAGCCCCGTGCGATGGACGAATTGTCGGTGGTTTCCATGGCAGGGCAGCCGGGGGGGTGGCAATGGAAGGTGATTTACTTCAACCAAATGCCTGGCACAGGGGCTCTCACCCTTCCTAATGCCACAACCCTTTAATACAGTTCCTCATGTTGTG
Source organism: Paroedura picta (assembly GCF_049243985.1). NCBI lineage: Eukaryota > Metazoa > Chordata > Lepidosauria > Squamata > Gekkonidae > Paroedura > Paroedura picta. Next base: position 50,422,271 of record NC_135380.1, on the reverse strand, counting down.
TTGACCCCCAGCCATAAAATTATGCAAATGTTCTGTCACAGAAATTAAACCAAAACTGACCAATGGCGTGAAGATCCCTTGTTCGTGATTGTATATAAATTGGGTTTTTTCCCCCAGGGTTTCTCAGTTTAGTTCTGACTCTTGTCCTACCATGCCTATCTTGCTCTTTTCCACTGCTCCAGACAGAAGAACACGCTATCTCAATCTACCCTGCAACGCTGTTGTGTGGATGGTGCCCCCCCGTCAAGCTGCTTGCCCTGCCACAACCCCTGTGAAAGGGTTGTTGGACCCCCAAAGGGGTCCCGACCCCTAGGTTGAGAACCACTGGCCTGGCAGAAGAGCTCCCTTTGCAGGCTCTGCGGAATTGTTCGAGTTCCATTAGGGCTCTGATCTCCGCCAGGTGGGGGTGAGGATGTAAAAAACTCTGGCCCGGGCTGAGTTCAAAAGACGGACGGATGATCCCTCACAGAGATCCAACGAAGAAACCAAGAACATTGAAAGGCTGATAAATAAATGCTTCGAAATTCCAAATATTCTCTCTAAGGTTTATTCCAATATAATCAAAACGGGGTCCCAGGTAATAAATCTGTTTTCCAGGAGCTTCCTCAGGGATTACTCCTCAGTATATGGATGGTTTATCACATTAATAATTAGCTTCATTATATCACATAGGCGATTGCTCCATTACGGGATACTTCCAGGATGAGGTCAAGCGAGCTTCCTTGGGGCCAGGGGCCACCACGCCAACTGCAGCAGAGCAGGAGGCTCTTTGAGGGTGGGGGGGGGGGGAATTGATTAAACCAAGACTAGAAATTTGACCAGAATGTTGAAATGCATGGAATAGAGATGTCCTTTTCTCCCAGTGCAAGAACTCGTGGGTACTCAATTCCATTGATGAGCAGTAGGCTTAGAAGAGATAAAAGGAAGTCCCAAAGAGACACAGGAAATTCACTGCTGCTGAAAGTGGGGGCAGCTACCACCACAGGCAGCTTCAAGGGGGGAACTGATAAGCAAGGAGCAGAGAGATCTAGATCAGCCTTCCTCAACCTCGAGAACCCCCAGAAGTGATGTAAACAGGCCACACCTCCCTGCCACAACTCAGCAGTGGCATCACCAGGACACCCCCAAGCTGGGTCCCCCCTCCTCAACACCAGAAATGACCAAGGAGCTTGCTCTGCTGGGCCAGGAACAGGACTAGGGCAGGAATCCACTGCTCCATTTCCCCCTGCCCAGTGGCCATGGGCTAGTCACAGTGCTGTTCTTGCAGAGCAGTTCTCCGAGAGCTCTCTCAGCCTCCCCTACTTTATAGGGTATCTGTTGTGGGGAAAGGCATTGCTTGGGGATTCCTTCCAGTCATGAAAAGCAGAATATAAATAGAACCGCTCATCTTCATCAGGGGGGTTCTTTGAGGAAGACCCGTAAGAGTGTGAAGGTTTTAAGCATGTTGGTGTTTTTGAGTCGAAAGTAATACCCGGGTTTGTCTGTGTCCTTGACAAACTTGTGCATTTTACGGCACAAGTGGCCCGGCCCGACAAGGCAACGGTTGGGCCCTTGCGACAGACGAGCTGGAGCCCGCTGCGGGGTTGGGGCGGAATCTTCCTCCCTGACACTCCCACTTTCTGCATGCAGGAATTAGAAATGCTTCTATGGAAAGTGAGAACAGCCGCCAGGAAACTTCTCCATGCGGGGATGTCCCGCCTCCAAGAGCCGCCAGAGGAACCACAGAGGAAGAGGGCCGAGCTCGAGTCCGGAAGTCCCGCGTTCGAATCCACACCCGTGTCTGGGGTGCCCCGGGGCCGGGCCAGTCCCACCCTCCCAGCCGGCCCCACCTCGCAGGGCTGTTGTGCAGAAGGAACGAGGAGGAGGAGAAATGCAAGGCGAGGGACGAGCGCAGCCACGGAATCAGCACCCAGGAGGGCCCGAGCACTTTCCCCGGGCTGGCCTTCCTCGCGAGGAGCCTCGGGCCAGGACTGCCATTCGCGAGGGTTACCTGCTTCCCCGAAGCCTCCGTCCTCCTCCTCCTCCGCCTCCTCCTCGGCGCCTCTGCCCAGCGGCACCGGCGGCTCCCCGTTCGGGCCCGACATGCTGCGGCGGCACCGGAGCGCCCACGCCCCGCCCACGCCCCGCCCCCGGCAAGCCGCGCCCCTCCCGGATGGAACGCGGAGGCCGGCGGCCGCGCAAGCCACGCCCCCGTCCCCTCCCCTCCCTCCTTTAAGACGGCCAAGAGTTCTGCGGGGGGGGGGGGCGTGCAGGCCCCCCTCCCCGGACAACGGAGCAGGGGCCACAGGAGGAGGAAGTCAGTTGTGCAGGATGAGAATTCTTCGCTAGCAAAGCAAATCAGTCCTTTGGGTTCAAATGTCGTTCACAAAAACATTGATAAGTGTGCCTGGCCTGCTTGTGTGTGTCAGAAAGCCAGGCGGTCTGAAGATGGTCTGGTTGTCGAGGAAGGGCCATTGGGGGGTAGTTTGCCATCGCCTGCCTTTACTCTTTATTGCCTGTATTATTTATTACTTAGGTTTTGCTTTTTATTTCCTCGGAGACACTGCCACCCAAATCTTTGGAGGTCTCCCATCCAAATACTAGGCAGGGTCAGCCCTGCTTAGCCTCAGACCTGATGGGGTTGGTCTTGCCAGGGCTATCCAGGTCAGGTGTGAAAACCAGGGGAAGGGAGGTCCAGTAGGGGCCCTCCTGCCGTGCGAGTTTAAGATGCGTAGCGCAGGAGAATGTTCAGTGAGGCGGCCGAGAGCGGCTGCACTCCAACCGTTACAAGACGTGCGTATGTGATATAATGAAGCTTGTGTCCAGAATTCAACTTTGCCAGTCTTTCAAGGGTTATAAAAAGTGAGGCTGGGCTATAAAAATAAGTTGTTATTATTACTAAAAAGGCACCACTGGAATCAGAAGAGTTGGTTCTTATATGCTGCTTTTCCCTACCCGGAGGCTCAAAGTGGCTTACAGTCGCCTTCCCTTTCCTTTCCCCACAACAGACACCCTATGGGGTGGGTGAGGCTGAGAGAGCGCTGATATCACTGCCCGTTTTATCAGTGCTGTGGGGAGCCCAAGGTCACCCAGCTGGTTGCATGTGGGGGGAGCGCAGAATCGAACCCGGCATGCCAGATTAGAAGTCCGCACTCCTAACCACGACACCAAACTGGCTCTCTCAAACTTTGAACCATTATGAGCCAGCGTGGTGTCACGGTTAAGTAGATTCTATTCTGGAGAACCGGATTTAATCCCCCCCCCCCTGCATGTGGCCAGCTGGGTGACCTTGGCCCAGTCATGGTTCTAGGTCAAATCATGGCTGAACTCTCCTTAGAAGCTAAAATGACTAAACCGAGGCTTGGTTTGAGGGGATCTGAAGTAGCACAACAAAAATAGAGTCCAAGAGCACCTTTAAGACCAACAAAGATTTATTCAAGATGGGGTATGCAGAAGAGTGCCTGCACTTGAAAGCTCCCACCTTGAATAAATCTTGTTGGTCTTAAAGGTGCCCCTGGACTCAATTTTGGTTAAACTGATGCTTGAACACTATGAGAAGTCAGGAGTCACTGGAAAAGACAATAAAGCTAGGAAAAATGGAAAGCCACCAGAAAAGAGGATCAACTCAATAAAGGAGTTTGCAAAGCCATTCACAATGGGACATTTTGGAGGTCAAACCTAGGGTCACCAGGGACTGATGGTGACTTGTTGACCCGTAACATACACACATAGATAACATCAGCTGTGCTAGAACAGGGGAGAACTGGCAACTGTACCTGCAAGGTTTAACTGTCATCAAACACCTTTAGTGATTAGAGTGTGTGAGTCTGTCAGTAGCTGATATCAAAAGCTAGCATGACAGAGGTCTTAATATCCCAACCTGGAACATCTGCTTTCTCCTACGTATCTTTAAACATTTTGTTCTAATATCTATCCGATGCAGTGCTCTGGGGAAGTCAAAAGCTGGCAGAGTGCCTTGCATCTGCTGGGCTGACTCCTGTCAAAGATACTGCCTGGGCTTCCTTTCTTGTTCTGGGCAGAGCCAGCGGTTTGATGCCTCTGCCAGCTGGAGCGGGTAATGCTGGGCTGTCTGACCTTGAAAATGGACCTGAGCAGGGACTCCGACTCCGCCCATTGCTGCCATCCTTGCAAGCCTCCCTGGCTGCAGAGGCCAATGGCAGAGCCGAACGGGGAAACGTCACAAACGGACTAGCCGCCCATCCTAAGCCATAGAGTTCTAGCTGGTCAAAGGCTGCGGCTGCAAGAGGACCCACCCCTCCTGATGCTTAAAGTCTGCGGCTGTCGGAAGAGTGGGGTGCGCGGCAGTGGTGCAGCAGGGCAAGGAATTGCCCTTGTACCGAGAAGGCCCCAGTGCTGGGATGCGGGAAGCTTTCCGGGCGAGGAAAACTGGGCAGATTTGCAGTAGGATCCTACCCAAGTTTACAAGCCAGATCCGAGGTCTTTCATGGACTGCAGCTTTGCAGCCTCTTCCTGCCAGCACTAGAAAAACAGAGCCCCACAAAGAAGTCTTGAAGAAATCTTGGTTAATCTTATTAAAGGCGCCGTTATGCATATGCCATGTTCTGCCCGGGGCCAAGGGGCCTTGTGTCCAGCAGGGCCTGGGAAGCTGCGGCCGCCCTGCGCTTCCACGGACCGTGGAGGGGGGCCAGTTCCCAGGGGAGCAACAAACCCGGCCTCCGGGGCGCCAAGAAGCCCTGCCGGCCAGGAGCCGGGTTCCCAGCGGGCCCTTGCTGCGCGAGTGGCGCGCCGCCTGCTCCGGGCTGCGGGGCCGCACTGAACGCGGGCCGACCTTCAGGATCGGGTTGCGCCCCGGGCAGGGGGCGGGGCCGGCGCCTGGTGCCTGCCCCGCCCTCCCCCCTCCCCCCTCCCCTCCCCTCCCTCCCCTCCCGCGTGGCTTCCGCGCCGGCCAAGATGGCAGCAGCAGCAGCAGCAGCAGCAGCACGAGCGGGGGCGGCCGGGGGGGGCGGCGGCTGGCGGCCGGGGCGGGGGCCGTGGGGCCGGGCGCGGGCCATGTGCTCGTGGGGCGGCGGGCCGGGCTGGCTGCGCAGGGGGCGGCCGGGGCTGCTGGGGGCCGCCTTCGCCCTCGGGGGCACCTTCGGCCTCTACCAGGCCGTGCGCCTCCGCCTCCGCGGCCCCGACCGCCTGGCCGCCCAGCAGCAGCAGCAGCAGCAGCAGCAGGTAAGCCGGGCGCGGGGGGGGGGGTGTTTGCGGAGCCTCCGCGAGGCGCCCAGAAGCATCCGCCGGGCAGGCCCAGATAGAGTGCCGCTGCGCCTGGAGGCCCTCTTGCACCGCAGCGCCCGGGCAGCTGCGGCCCTGAAGGGGCTCTGGGCGGTTGGCAAAGAGCGCCGCCCTCGGGCCAGTCCTGGACCCGCTGCTCGTCGGGCCGGAGGGCGAGCACTATCGGGGCCGGGCACGCACCCGCCTCCTCCCACCTGGCTTTGTCTTCCCACAAAGATGTGCGCTATTCTGCCAAGGCGAAGGCTGCCGCGCCCTTCCCGGCGGGGGCTGCTTTTTTCTGTGCCTTATCGATGCTTTGTGACGGGTGGACCCCAATTGGCACTCCAGGTGTGGTCTTTCCGTAGACTGAATTATAGCCAGGATGACGCTGGCCGTTCGGTTTTAGTAGCCTTTCCGAACCATCCCAAGGATAAACAAACCACTTTCCCTTGAATCTTGCCCATAATCTTATTGTTATGGGCAGGATCTATTAATAGTGGTTATGACTAGATTATCAATAATTTTTTATCAACCTAACCTATCTCACAAGGTCATTGTGAGGACAGAAAAGGACAAGGGGCATGGATGCCATCTCGACCTTGGAGGAAGGATGGAATAAAAATGCAATATCCCTCCTTTTCTGATTTGCCCTCACAATAACCCTGTGAGGTAGGTTAGGCTGGGAGATCATGAGGTTACAATACTAGGGTCAAAGGAAGTCAAATTTATTGTATGTGGCCATAGGCGATCACAAAGCCAGAAAAATAGGAGGAAATAAGCCAAAAACACCACAATTCTAAAAATCATGTACAAAACATTTTTAAATGTCTAGGCTAGCGATCCCCAACCTGTGGGCTACAGACCAAATGTGTTCCGTCGACTAATTGGAGGTGGGCCGCGAAGGACGCCTCCCCCCCCCCCCCCCCCGGCCCTTTACAACACACTTCGGGTGTCATTGTCTCCCATCACTCCCAGATGGGACTATCTCGTTGCAGAGAAACAAGCTCAGGGTTCCCATCGATTTGTCATTGTCATGAGTTAAAATTTCCATGAAAATAAAATGTTCCTTATGTTTACTGTTGTGGCGTGTCTGTATCTTATTTTGAAGGGATGTTTAAACATTACCATAGCGATCAGAGAGCGTCAGGGCAGTGGTTGAGAGTAGAGGAGTAAACTACCCCCCCCCCCCACCGGGCCTCGGTAAAAGGCGTTGAGTGGTCCCCGGTGAAAAAAAGGTTGGGGACCACTGCTCTAGGCCACAAAATGTGAAGCTCCGGTAGATTCTAGAATGGCAACCTCTGTCAAAATTTAATAAAAAGCAGACTTGAAACCTAGCACGAGTAGACTTCACAGCTCAGTTGTGTATTCGAATTCAAGGCCTAGTCTGACAGTATGTGCCTCTTACCTATTCCGTATCCAGCTTATCGATCAGCCGTAAGCCACTTCATTTCAATCAGGGATAAAATGTACATTGATGGGAATGTACATATGGGAATGATCACATTGGTTGCCTTTACATGGTGGAGTATAATTGACAGACCTAGATGAAATACTCAGGGGAAACCTGATTTAAGACAGAATATTGTTCAGTGTATACATTTCCTCCATGACTAATCCATTCATATGAGGTTGCCATCCATTTAATGACGGGCAGAAATCCTGCAGGTGTAGTTTTCTTAGGAATGACGAGGCAGTGATTGGGGTGGGGGTGGGGGAAGGAGACCTTACCTGCTGGCATTTCTGTTTATCATGTGTTAGACACTGGAGCTCTGCTGGGGTGGTGAGTCGACTTCAAGGTAATCCCAAAGATGAGCGAGGGTAACCAGGACGCATGTTTTCGAATCTGTATTGAGTGTTTTGTCAAGATGGGAAATGCCTTCCTCCTTGTCCCCAATTAACTTGTGTCCTGAGCTGTAGGCAGCCCTTGGCAATAATTCTCTGTCTGGGGGTATTCACAGGCATCGCTATGGTGAGAGCCATGGTTATTGCAGGCTGGCCTGCTGAATGGACGATTGGGGGTGGGGTGGGGGGACAAACTGTGGCTCTCCAGATGTCCATTTATTTATCTATCTATCTATCTTTACTTTTCTATCCCACTGCTCCCAAAAGGGCTCGCGGCGGCTCACAATAAAAAACGCCAATATATAAAATCCCAATGCCTAAAAACCCCAATAAAAACTTATCAAAACCAATAATTAAACTACATAAAACAATCCAAACACAGCGGTAAAAACGGGGGGAAAATAATTCCCTTCCCAACACTAACCTCGGGGTGGATGGGGGCTGATGACCTCAGTCTGCCTAATGGCCCCACTAGATTTCAAAAGCGGGGCAAGGCAGGGGGGGCCCAGATGTACTCTTGCGCGCCGGCCTCAACCATAGACCTGGCGGAAGAGCTCCATCTTACAGGCCCTGCAGAAAGCTGAAAGCTCCCACAGGGCCTGCAGCTCTTCTGGGACCTCATTCCACCAGGTGGGGGCCAGGACTGAGGAGGTCCTGGCCCTGGTCGAGGCCAGGCGCGTTTCCCAGGGGCCAGGAATGACCAACAAATTAGACCCCGCAGAGTGTAAAGCCCTGCGGGGGACATAGGGCAAGAGGCGGTCCCTAAGGTATGGGGGTCCCAGGCCACGGAGGGCCTTGAAGGTAAGAACCAGCACCTTAAACCGGATCCAGGCAGCAATCGGCAACCAGCTGCCTCAGCTCCAAGATGTCCCAGTGAGGACCCTAGCAGCTGCATTTTGCATTTTGCACCAGCTGTAACTTCCGGATCAAGCCTAAGGGCAGCTAAGCCTAAGGGCAGGCCCGCATAGAACGAGTTATAGAAATCTATTCTGGAGGTAACTGTCGCATGGATCACAGTGGCCAGATGTTCAGAAGACAGGTAGGGCGCTAGTAGCTTTGCTTGGCGAAGGTGGAAAAACACCTGGCTGGCTACCTTCTTGACCTGGGCCTCCAATGTCAACGAGGCATTCAAGGTCACCCCCAAATTCCTGCCCTGGGGCACGATGGTCAGTTGCGTCCTCGCCAGGGTAGGTAAACGGACTTCCAACCCTGCCCCTCTACCACCCAACCACAGGAGGGGTTGAGTTTCAGGCGACTCTGCTCCAACCATCCAGCCACTGCTTCCAAACATCTGGCGGATGGTTCCTGGGGGGGAGTCCGGGTGGCCGTCCATCAGGAGATACAGCTGGGTGTCATCCGCATATTGAAGACACCCCAAGCTGACAGGTCTAGCAGAACTAAAACAGCTGAGCCGCCCCGATCCAGCTGGTGACGGAGATCATCCGTCAGGGCGACCAACACCGTCTCCACCCCATGGCCAGGACGGAAGCCTGACTGGTATGGATCGAGCGCCAAAGTTTCCTCCAGGAAGGCTAGGAGCTGGTCCACCGCAGCCCTTTCCACCCCCTTACCCAGAATCGCTAAGTGCGAAACTGGGCGGTAGCTGGCCGGGTCTTGGGGGTCCAGCAATGTTTTTTTCACAAGAGGACAAACCACCTCCCCCTTCAGCAGCTCCGGAAACTCCCCCGATTGGAGGGAGCAGTTGACAATATCTGAGAGCTGCTCTCCTATCCGGATGCCTCCTCCCTTGAGGAGCCAGGCCGGACATGGGTCAAGGGGGCAGGTGGTAGCCCTCACCTGCCCAAGCAACCTGTCCACTTCGGATAAGGAGAGCTGAAGACTACAGTTATCGTGAGCCCCTGCTCCTTACCGTTCTAGGCTCTACTGTTCCATGTTTGAACATTTCCAAATGCAAAAGGAATCAGTTTCCTTGCGAGTAGAAAACTGGCCTTGCAGGAAGTAGGGAGGGAGCTGGAAGAATTTGATCTCCCGTTTGCTTTTGTTTTTTCTTGCAAGAAACTTTGACCTGGAGGGACAGTCTAAAGTAGAGTCTTCAGCCACAGTGCCCAAGGATATGGGCCCATCCCCCTCATGGTGGGAAAGGCCTGAGGTAGCAGAACTTTGCTTCCGAGTGCAGGTGGGGGATTCTCACTTTGAATTTTCCTTCTTGTAAGAACCACACAAGTAGAAAATTAGCCCTCTCCTTTGACTTCTTGTTCTAACATTCTCTTTGTAGGACAAGTTCCAAAACCACCCTGAGTCTCCGGGGAGAGTGGTATATATAAATATAATTAAATAAATATAATAAAATAATAAATAAATAAGGTGGTGCACTATCCACAGCTGGGCGTGATGCCCTTCAGTCTGCCGTATCAAAATGGCAGTGCGCCATCTCAGAGCTTTACGCTCTGCGGATACAAGCAGGTTGGAGGTCCTTGGCCGCCATGAGGCTTGCCTGGCCTCAACCAGGGCCAGGCCCTTCTCAGCTTTGGCCCCCGCCTGGCGGAATGAGCTGTTGGAAGAGCTGCAGGCCCTGCAGGGACTCTTGAGTTCCACGCAGCCGGTCGTTTGGTTGAGACCAGGCCAGGAACATCTACCCCCCTCTGGTGTCTTTGGGCCAGCCGTGAGCTGGTACTTATTTCATTATGTTCCATCAATCTATCTGGGTGAACAGATGTTGTGTTTTGTTGCAAGCCACCATGGGCTGGCTCCAGAAATTCGCCACCTTCTCTGTCATAGTGGGGAGGATCGGTACAGTGCATTGTTAAAGTTTTATGGATGGTGCATAGATGTTTGTCGATAAGCAGGGATGTCAGCTTTTCAATGGCATTTGCGTTTATAGGCCTCAAACTTAACTTTAGATGTTGTGCTGTCCCACGCTTGGAGACAGGATACTTTGCAGTGGGTGCAGCACCATAACAGAGGGCAGCTGAAAGGAGCTAATTGGCAGAGGCTACAGGCTTCCTCTGCATTATAACACACTCAGTGCTTTGTTCCATTTCTAGAATGGTTACCAGGCTCCTCTGTGACCAGAGTTGGCACTTTTGACTATTGTTACAGTGAGCAGCGATTGCCAGGGTCAGCAGTGACAGGCTGAGTTGTATACAAAATGTTTTCCATGCCATTCAGTCTCAAGTGAATACAAACAAATCCAAATTGCTGTTTTTTCCTATTTCTCTCTTGGAATTTGTTACCTATTTCATGATGCTGTATGTACATTTAGACTTTGCCTTTTACTTCCATTTCTTGACATTGTATCTGAGGAAGCGTGCGTGCCCACGAAAGCTCACACCCTAAGTAAAACTTTGTTGGTCTTAAATTCGTTAGGCTGAGACAGAAACAGTCTTTGAAAGGTGGACATTAAAGGCTGTTGCATCTTTTCAGTGTTGGGCCTGGAGCAAGGGAAGTTACAACGTTTGTGTAGCACTAGAGCACCTCGATCATCCTCTTCATGTTAAGGGTTCGGAAGCTGAGAAAGAGGGAAGGCACCCAGTAACCTACGAAGCTGCCTTATAATGGATCGGACCCAGGCTCTCAGGCAAGAGGGCTTTCTCATCACCCACTGCACAGCTGTTGAACTGGAGGCGCTGGGGATTGAACCAGGGACCTTCTGCATACCAAGCTGATGCCTTGCCACCAAGTCACACTCCTCCTGACAGGCTGGCCAGCCTTATCTAAGGCCACCCAATGAGTTCATGAAGGAGGCAAGATTTAAACTGGGAGTGTCCTTATCTATAGTCTCTGAACATAAGCAGAAGTTTTGTTCCCCCTGCCACTGAGCTCCGGCAGGCAGCTCGCCTGTATCTTGCCTCAAGAGGCTGTGTTTTGTGCCGTTCACATTCAGATGCATCTTGAACAACAGAATGTCTTGTTTTTAGGCATTTTCAAGCCTTGTTTGGGGAAGGGGGGTTGTGTCCTTTAAGCCAGATCCGTGACCCAAAACTAATGGTGCTTCTCTTTCCCTCCAGCACCCAGAAGGCGCTCTACAGCTGACCCTGTACCAGTACAAGACCTGCCCCTTCTGCAGTAAGGTGCGGGCTTTCCTTGATTACCACGGGATGCCTTACAAAATTGTGGAGGTGAATCCGGTCATGCGGAAGGAGATTAAGTTCTCTGCATACAGAAAGGTGCCCATTCTTCTGGCCAATGCTGGGAGCACCCTGGTAAGTCTGTGGCCAGCTCTTTAGTTTTTTCATCTGCTCTGACCAGTAGGTCGATGATGTCATATCTGTAGCAGCTGCTGTTAACCCCTAGTTGTCTCCTCCTCTTGTTTCCAGTGTTTTCTGCCTCGCCTCTTTCCCTCTCCCTCCCCTTCTGTGTTCTACGTTTAGATTGCTTCCCTCTCTGCCCTTTGGGTTGTGTTCCTCTGAAGTTGTTTTATTCACTGGTGGCATTCCGGAAATAACAATCCTGAGTTCCTGATATGTTGTTTTAGAAAAACTGTGATTTTTTACCCATTTGCAGAAAGAGTTCTAGTGGGCGGCATGCTAAGCTGGCTGCTTTCTCTTGGTGCGTTTTAGATGAGCTTGAACAAAACCTGAATGAATACCCAATGTTCATTTTGTTAGATAAATAAATTGTACCCCATATCATTGCTGGAGGTTTTCTCTTTAGCCACACTTTTATTTATTTATTTTATTATTTATTGTACTTATATGCCGTCCTCCCTGAAGGCTCAGGGCGGTTTACATGGAACAAGAAAAACAATACAGATAACATCATTCTAGAACAATAAGGCGAATAACAATAACAATAACATTAATATAATAACAACAACAACATTAAGGAATGGTGGAACTATAAGAAGCCTCAGCTCAACTCTTACTGAGACCCAGTATGTTGTATAGATTTTAGCAGTCATAGTGGGGGGGGGGGCTAGGGGGCCAATTGGAAGCGATGGTTTAGGTCTACCATAACCAAATGCCTGGCAGAGGAATGGTGCAGCTACTTGGACTCCTTAAAATCAGACAAAGTTCCCTGGCAGCCCCATTCCCTACAAGGATTTCTTCACCCAAAGCTATGGTGGGAAGTGGGTTTGCAAACCACAGTTTATATTTGCTGTGAAAAGTGCACCATGGCATCTGAATCCACAAACCACAGTTTGCTGGTTAGGTGCTTGGATGCTCCAGCCATACATTGGATGCTTAATTGTAGTCAGAGCAAGCCATGGTTTGGCATGAGCCACTTCTAGCACTGTGCAGCCGCTGGTATTTTCGAAATCGGAGGCTGAGAGCTTTCACAGCAGTATGGTTTAAGGTCCCTTTAGTTGGAGATAGCAACCTGGAACTTATTGCTTGCAAATCATAACTTCTGCCGCTGAGTTGTTGACCTTCCCATATTGTATAGCAAGCACTGTGTCATTACACAAGCGAGATGCTACAAAACTCACCTTCTTGTTTGGGGGAGAGATCTTATATATGGATTGCTGGTGAGTCCATACCAACGATGATTGAATTTGCCTGTTATCCTCAATTTGACCCCCTTTGGTTGACAGCTCGCCCATTCCCATCAGTTTGCCAAGATATTACGGTCAGTAAGGAAAAAAGGGTTTGGCTGTTATGAATAAGTAGGGTTGCCAACCTCCAGGTGGGACCTGAAACTGTTCCACAATTACAATTGATCTCTAGGCAACAGAGTAGTTCCCCTGGAGAAAATGGCCACCTTGGAGGGTGAACTCTATGCCATTGTATCCTGCAGAGGTCCCTGCCTTCCACCTCAATATCTCCAGGGATTCCCCATCCCAGAGCTGGCGACCTTAAGGAAGAAACCAAGCTTCTCCTTTAAAGAATGCCCTCTGGATAGATATTGAACTCTTCCAGAAGGATGCTGTCATTCTGATGGTTGTTTTGTTTCCCATCCAGCAATTAAATGACTCTTCGGTGATCATCAGTACACTTAAAACCTATCTGATTTCCAGGTAAGGAAGTAAAGTCTGCTCCTTCCAACTTGGGTTACATTTACCCATTCCAGTTTATGCTGCAGGAAAAAGCCACAAAAAAGAGTGCCACCTAAATAAGCCATGCGGCTGGGCATGAATTTAGAGTCATACTTCCTTATAAGGCTCTCGAACCCAAGCCAGCCCTTGCAGAAGTGCTGCTTGAATCCCTGGGCTTGGAAGAAGGGAGGTCAGGAGAGCTCTGTTGTTTCAGTGGGAGCTTAAAAGCTGGAGTATGGGCTGCAGGCGCTCTTGCTCTCAAAGAGGTTCTGGAACAAAATTGTTTGCTGACCTCTCAGTACCTCCTGCTGCAGTCAAGACTGAATCTCCTGTGTTCTCTAGGAGAAGATCTGAGTTGGTGATTTCAAGTCAGACTCAAGTCAGAAAAGCCCTGCAGTAGCTCTTGAGAGCACAGAGTGCCTGGGAATTGGTATGCCATGCCAGTGTGATTCTGCTGAGAGTTACTTCCAAATCTAATCTGGTTAGATTGGAGAAACTGTACCAGATTGTACTGTAAGGGATTGGACCCTGTGCCATGAGTCAGGCAAGCCTGTACTGGTTTGGGGGACTCCCCAGGTAGGACTGCAAATTAACCAGAAGCTGCCCCCTCCCCCCATCTCAGTCTGATGAGGACTGAGCATCCAAACAACAAAAGAGGGGAAACCAACTCAACCCCAAAATATTCCCATTGGCCCAAATCTTGGCTTTGGGAGAATGTTTTATATCAGTCTTCTGGAAGAAGTCAAGCTTCCCCGTTTGCCTGTTGCTTTTCCCTTCTAGGAAGAGTTTGGATGAGATCGTGTCCTATTACCCTTCTATGAAAGCCCTGAATGAGCGGGGAAAAGAAGTGACCGAGTACAGCAATAAGTACTGGCTCATGTTGGATGAGAAGGAGACGATGCACCTTTACCCCATCAAAGCCACAAGAACGTAGGTGTTATTTTGAGGCGGAGGGCGTGTCCATCTTGATGTTTCCCTTGATGTTTCTCTTCATCAGAATCCAATTCAGTTGTTGTGCCAAGCCCTCTTTTATGCTAAGGGTGATATATGCAAGCCGTAGAATGAGCTTCCAAATCTGCAAGCAAACTCTGCTAGCTTTTCATCTCCTGTCTTCTCCATTATGCCATTTCTATCAAGCAGTGATTTCTGGTGGTAGTGGGGAACTTTGACTGTCTAGGATGTTTTTGACTGTGGTTTGCTGAATGATTGCAAATTACGGTTCAGACACAGCGTCAAACCTTAGCTCAGTTTCCTTAACTGTGGTTTGCTATGATTCTTGAATTAACAATGAGCTGAGGGAAATCCCTCCACAAATGATTTGCTGAATTGTCACCTTGTGTCTGTATGTATTATCTGTATGTATGAATGACCTCATAGCAGTGGTCCCCAACCCCCGGGCCGTGAAGGCCTTGGCGCTGGGCTGCGGCTCCTTCTCCCCCCCCCCCCCCGCAGCGAGAAGCTCGCCAAGCCACAAGCAAATCGGCCGCCAAAGCAGCCAATCAGCTCGCGGCCCGGCAAGCTTCTTGCTTTGGGAGGGGGGGGAAGAGAAGCTTGCCGGGCCGCAAGCTAATTGGCTGCTTCGGCGGCCGATTTCCTTGCGGCCTGGAGGGGCGGGGAGAGGGAGCCGTGGCCGCCAGCATGCCGGTGGCGCAAACGCACATGCGTGGACTTGCCGCATATGCGTGTTTGCCGGACGCATACGCGGCAACGCATTCTGTTCTGAACGGTGCATGGTACCACAATCTGCTTTTGGTCATGGGGAGCAGGATGCCACTCAGCCTATTACCAATTGTTCCTCTTCCCCCCCCCCCCCCCCCCACACACACGTTGTGCTTGGCCCTGATGGGTTCCCAGATCCAGGCTGGGAAATAACTGGAGATTTGGGGGGTGGAGCCTGGGGAGGGTGGGCTTTAATGGGAGATAATTAACTTCCAAAGTAGCCGTTTTCTCCAGGCGAACAGATTTCACTTGCGTGGAGACCAGTTGGAATCTCAAGAGATCTTCAGCTACTGCCTGGAGGTCAGGAATCCTTGACTCCTCCTCTCTTTTTAAAAAATCGCTCTTCCTTGTTTTTAGGGAGGAAATGAAGTGGCGGAAATGGGTGGACGACTGGCTGGTACACCTCATCTCCCCCAATGTGTATCGCACCCCTGGTGAAGCCCTGGCGTCTTTTGATTACATTGTCCGTGAGGGGAAGTTTGGGGCGCTGGAGGGCTTCTTTGCCAAATATGTGGGGGCTGCAGCCATGTTCTTCATCAGCAAGAGACTGAAAAGCAGGTGGGTGCTTCTGAGATCTTCTCCCAGGCCCGTTCCTTTATTTTAGGCATGAGAAGACCCAGGCTGCTGTAAGGCACTGCGGGAGTTCTGTGCCTCTCTGTGTTTCGTGTGTCTTTACGGAAAAGATTTCTATCCTGCCTTTAGGAGCCCGAGGCAGCTTATGCCTGGGAAAACCAACAGCTGCCCATACGTGTGTGTTCTGTGTTGCATAGGCAAATAAGAGTATTATCTAAAAACAATACGCATAGTGAGCTAGTACAGTAACAGAAATGGGACATTCAGTAGCCAACACATTAGGATTTTAGAAGTAGGGAACCGCCAGAAAGCAGTAAAGCAGTAACGCATGGCAGTAGAAGTCACATGAGATGGTCAGTGGTATAGAAATTGCGTTAATAGGATCCTGCTGCCAATCAGTTGTACATAGTCCCTCATCATTCTGCCAAGCAAGTTCATTCATTCATTTATTAACTTTCATTGGCATATAAGAATATTTCAAAGTATATTTGGCAGAAGGTTATATTTGGCAAGGCAAAATGTAAACAGGCAACAGCAAAACAGTAAAGGAGCTTGTTTCTGGCTATAAGTCAGGGATTCCCAGCCCCTGGGGGTCCATGGGAGTTCTGGAGCGGGTTGGCAGCGCTTCCCCTCTTGCCTCAGATTTGGGCCAATGGGAATGGACTCAGCTTCAAGCTAGGGACCCGGCCACTTGCACTGTTTCCCCTCGCCTCCTCCCAAGCATGAGTAATTTCTCTGGTGATTTCTGCAGCTGGGAGGGGGCAGAGCCTGCACGCTTACCCCTACCTTAAACCACCTCCTGTCTGTCCTCCCATCTTCCTCAAACCTGTTAACACAGGTGGTGATGTCATTTCCATGGATGTGGCCAGGAGGCATGGCCCACTGACATCACTTCCAGGGCTCCTCGAAGCCTGAAAAATTATCTCGGGGGGTCCTCCATGATCAGAAGGCTGAAAAAGCCTCCTATAAGTACTTCAACTAAAAATTTAGGAACTGTGGCTGTAATCTCAGGTGAATGATAATTCAATAGATATGGGAATGAGTATTCCGTATTTGCAAGATCTTTCAGATATAATGAAAGGAAAAGAAGTTCATTATAGGGAATCTCATGAAACTAGGAATCTAGAATGATGTGTTGAGTTGTATCTGTTGAGTTTGCAGAACATAAACATTAGCCTCTCCTGCAGTGGAACCCGCTGATATTTCTGGAGTAACACCTTTGAGGGGAGAACATTCTCCTGGCCATCATAAAAGTTCTGCGATGGAAATGGTTCTCCAGATTACAGAAGGAGTGAGCCATCCTTCCAGGCTGAATTTGTAAACCAGATTTAGTGGGAGAGGGTGTATGATGCTGCTGCTGCTGAGAAACAGTTTTGTGAATCCAAGGTCCAATAGTCTCTTTATGACACAAAAGATGGTTGATTCATTATAAAGGAGAAAAGAATTGCACCAATAGTGCAATTTGAGAGATTTTTAATTCATTAGCAGGAAACCATGATGCACAATGGGAGTTGTTGTTTTTTTTATTAAGGTTAAGCAAGTTTGTAAAACCGTTCTGTATTACCTGCATGGAAAAACCCCTCTTGAAATGCTCAGTGTTGCAAAAGGCCAAGAGAATGAGACATTTCCTGATCTCCGGCAGGCCATTCCCCAAGGTGGAAGCCGCAACAGAAAAGGCATGGGTACAGGCAATGGTTGATTTTGCCCATTGTCAGGTTGGCCCCTGCAGAATTCCCTGCTGGCTTGAGCCAGGGTTTTGTGATAGAGCACAGTGAAAGAGGGAGGCCCGGGTGTGAAAATCAGTACCTTAATGAGCCAGCTGGGTGTCGTGGTTAAGAGTGGCAACCTTTAATCTGGTGAGCCAAGCTTGATTCCCCACTTCTCCTTCACAGCTGGGTGAACTTGGGCCAGTCACAGTCCTGTTAGAACTGTTCTCACGGAGCAGTTATGGTAAAGCTCTCTAGCCCCACCTATTGCACATGGCATCTGTTGTGGGGGGAGGAAGGGGAGGTGAATGTATGCCGTGATGAGACTTCTTTGGGAAATGAAAAGCAGAGTATTAAAACAAACTCTTCTTCTTAAACTGAGCCTGGTAATAGACAGGCTGCCAGTGAAGGGTCTGCAGAATGGGTGTAATATGCATGCTTGCATTGTAGGTTCTGGACCAGTTGGGGTTTCTGAATTGATTTTGAGGCAGAGCGACTGATGATCCATTTGAGCTCCTCCTGCAGTCCTCTTAAAATGTCTTTGACACTACTTTTAAAAAAACCTGTCTAAGGCACTTTGAAGCATCTCTTAGTGGTAGATTTGTCCTGATTTTAGAGGGCTGGCTAGAATTTTAAATGAAAGCCTAAGAACCCTTGTGTCTTGTGAGGGTCTCTTGCTGCAAGGACAGCCAGACAAAATTAACATTTCCCGGTGGAAAGTTAACTTTCTCTTTCCGTAGGCACCATCTGCAGGACAACGTCCGAGAAGACCTGTACAAAGCAGCTGACGACTGGGTGAAAGCCATCGGCAAGCACCGAATGTTCATGGGGGGATCGCAGCCAAATCTGGCCGATTTGGTAAGGATTTGGGCAGAGCCAGTGGGAGTCAATTGTTTTTGACTGTCCGTTATCTCCTTCACAACAGACCATTGAAAATCCTTCACCATGGAATGCTGCTGGTGACCAGATATTGATTGAAAACCCACTGCAATTCTTTTTCAATAGCTTATTTTCATAAAAATAAAGAAAATAACCAGACATCTTTCCCCATGACCGCATGAAGCTACGTGATAGTGAATCGGACCCACTGGTTCCTTTGGGTCGGTCTTGGCTACTCAGACTGGCAGCAGCACTCCAGGGCAGGGATGGGCAAACTGTGGCCCTCCAGATGTCCATGGATAGCAGTTTCTCAGTGGAACAGGCTTCCTCGGGAGGTGGTGGGTTCTCCATCTTTGGAAATGTTTAAACAGAGGCTGGAGAGCCATCTAATGGAGAGGCTGATTCTGTGAAGGTTCAAGGGGGTGGAAAGCTACGGTGGATGAGCAAGAGGGTTGTGAGTGTCCTGCCTAGTGCAGGGGGTTGGACTAGATGACCCATGAGGTCCCTTCCAACTCTATGATTCTATGACTGCAATTCCCATGAGCCCCTGCCAGCATTTTCTGGCAGGGGCTCATGGGAATTGTAGTCCATGGACATCTGGAGGGCCACTTTTGCCCACTCCTGCTGCAGGGTCTCAGGCAGAGAGGAGTCTTCCATATCCCCTCCTGTCTGGCCCTGCAGGGTTGACCTGGGGACCCTCTACCACCCGGCCACAGCCCTTCCAGGTAATGCAGCTGGATTTATATGGACAGGGAGTCCGTTTTTCCTTTCAGAGAAGCTGAGCAAACTAATTGGCTTCTTTGTTGGATCTTGCTATATATGTTTCTGCTAAATCCAGAATTTTAATCAGCTGTGCCTGCTTTGTTGGTATGGCAGAAACTCAAATGCTGGTTTTAGTAGGTAAGAGTAGGGGCCCCTAATCTGGAGAACCATGTTTGGTTCCCCACTCCTCCTCCATGCAGCCAGCTGGGTGACCTTGGGCCAGTCATGGTTCTCTGAGGGCTCTCCTAGCCTCACCAACCTCCCGAGAGGTAGGGTAGACGATCGTAAGCTGCTTTGAGACTCCTTCGGGTAGTAAAAAGTGGAATACAGAATGCCAGCTTTTCTCCTCAAGCACTTGGGCAGGAAGAGAGGTCTTTTCCCTGAAATCATTGAACTAGCAATGCTAGGGATTGAATCCGTTCTGGAGATTGTACCTATGTGCCGAGCAGGTCCTTGCTGAGCCTTGCCGAGCTACGGCCCCTCCAGGCTAAGCTGACAGACGATGGTCTCTGAGCCAGCTTCAAGGGCTTTTTTCTTTTCTCATCTGCACAGGCTGTCTATGGCGTCTTACGAGTCATGGAGGGACTGGAAGCTTTTGATGACATGATGACTCACACCACAATTCAGCCTTGGTACCGTCACATGGAGGCAGCCATTGGACACGCTAGAGTGGCGACTGAGGTCTTCGGGGGCTGAATTGCAGCCATTGCCCCGCAGCCCAAAACACGCTTGTAGACAGAAATCATTTTGAGTTGCAAGGAAAACAAGAAAGAAAATCACGGAGACAGGACTGGAAATGAACTAACTGGAATGCACAGTGTAGATATAGTCAAGGTTTTTGGGGAAGCCAGGAAACAGTAGAGGCATGGGCCTTGCTTCATCATAGGAAGTACAAAATGCTGGATGGAGGTACATAATAGACGTTACACTTGGCAAGAGAATTCTGGC
Source organism: Paroedura picta (assembly GCF_049243985.1). Lineage (NCBI taxonomy): Eukaryota > Metazoa > Chordata > Lepidosauria > Squamata > Gekkonidae > Paroedura > Paroedura picta. The sequence continues at coordinate 50,402,690 of NC_135380.1, read as the reverse complement.
TTTAAATGTGCGCAGAGATTGTACAGACTGTGGTGACAGCTGTTTTGGTTCTGCTTTTGACATTTGACTTCCTGTGACATTTCTGACTTGCCTCAATGTCTTTCTGGTGGTTTTGAAAAATCGTGGTGGCACCCAGATACTGGCCAGAAAAGGGCACTTGGCAAAAGAAGCACCTGGTGTGATGGAAAAGAAGAAATAAGCTGTGGATCTGGAACCTCCCCCCTTCCCTCCGCCTTGCCCCAAATCTAACAGCTTCTTTCTCTGGGATGGATCCTCTAGTTAGGGCTTCTGTGTTACCTGCAGGCAGGCTCAGATAGCAGATTATAAACTGGCAGCAAACCACTCTAAAATGTCTCTTTGAAAATGGATGGCCGTTCTGGAAATCATCCTCCTGGCTAGAGCAACAGTATTCTTGAATGAGCAAAACCCAAGAATGCCTGAATTGCTGCCTGGCTAAGAAATAGCGTCTGGGTTGCTAAGCTCCTACTCCTGAGGCACTTCCTTGTCAAAATGAGCACTGGCATTTGTTGTGGGTTAGGGAGAATCTTGACCTCCATTGAGAACCACAGTAAGGCAAGGGGGACACACCTTTGGGGCAGCAGCAGGGACATGTTACTCGTTTAAAGTGCTGCTGCTGAATTTGAACCTGATCGGTGCCATCTCTGGTTAGGACTGCTGGCGGTGGAGCGACTAGCTGGTAAGGCTGCTCCCTGCCTCTTGGGAAAGGCCACAAAACAGCTTTTATAAGGGTCTGGGGGAGGTCCCTGCCTGAGTTAGGAAGAAAACTGCCTAGAGCAGGAGGAAACAGGTATCTGCAAACTCCCCTCCTGTTGCTATCTGGGGCTGCATGGGTAGCATCCCTGAGCTGATACACCTGAGGGGGAAGTGAGGCCAGATCTCCCTGATACATGGATGAAGATTGTAACCTGTGAGAATGGAACCAATACAAATTTCTGCATAGAAGTGATTATCACACATTATGGTCGATACACTGGCAGCATGTCACTTTAGAGAAGTTGGTGAAATGTAAAGAACCCCCAACTCTTAGGACAGCATGCTTATCCTGTGATTTTAGGCTGGTTTAACGGTTACGGCTTAATGAGCAAGAAGTCCTTGGCATTTCACGGTTGCGAGGGAAGGGTTGGGATTCTAATTCTACTGCATTCCCAACTTACTGTAAGAATCACAGGTAACTGTGCCATTTGGGGCATGGGGGGATTGGGAAAATGCCCAACAGTCCAGTTATAAGTTTGTAGAATAAATATGGCTTCATGCAAATTTGGGTTTGCGGTTTTCCATGTGACTTGGTAATCTTTAATGTGAATTTCTGAATTAGGCTTCTGTGTTTATGTTTGGGAATAACTATGCTTGGCCACAGTGGAACTTTTATTTAAATATAGGTCGATAGGATTGTGCGGTGGATGAAACCATGGATGTCAGTAGGATTACTCTGTGAACAGTGATTCTTTGCAGTTTTGTAGTCCTCTGCATTCCCAAGCTGGCCAGCCCTCAAAGGTGGGTCAGTTTGCAAGCGAAAAACAATTATAGCCAACAGATTCCTTTTGGGATGCATGCTTCGGCTCGGCTTGGCCACCTCGGCAATCACCGAAGCCTGAGGCGGTGCGTAGGAGGCCAGCTCCATGGCGCGGAGAGGAGGAGCAATGTGCTAGCCGATGGCCGCACATGCGGCCAATGGCTGATGCACTGCCGCCACCCCTCCTCTCTGTGCCATGGTGCTGGCTGGCCTACGGACCGTCTCGGGCTTCGGTGATCGCTGAGGCGGCTGAGCTGAAGCGCACATCCCTATATATGATCAAGTGGCTGCAGCTGAAATGGAATCTGCGTTTGCTCTTCAGCTGGCTTAATGCAAAATTCAGACATGAATTTGTTCTCTTCCCCTACCCCCTTTCATTTTCAAAGCCATCCTTTGCCTATGTATCCTATTGGTAAGAAAAGTTCTACTGAAATCAAAGACTTGCTTCTATGCTCATATCCTGAGCAGTGGCATATTGAGTTGGAACTTCCCCTCTTGTGAGAATGCGTCTTCTGTTACCAGGGACGATTGCCACCGGCAGTGACAATTTGGGGAAGTTGTGTATGGATGTATGGATGCATTGCCAGTTCCTCATGCAGAGTTTGCACTCTCTGTGAAAGGGAAATGCCCCCTTTCATGTTCCTCTTGTTCCATAGACTGCTTGCAGTATAGTGAGCTGATTATCAGGGATCCAGCCCTCTGTGGATGTTTCTCTAGATTTGAGAGGAACAATATTTGCAATAAAGTATCTTTGCTGCCTCTTGGGAGAATCTTGTTCTTGTCTCTTTTACATGCAGCATTTCTGCAGTGAAATATCTCTGGGAGCCCACTCACATCACCTGTTCCTTGAGAGCCAGCTTGGTGTCATGCTGAGGAGCAGCAGCTTCGAATCTGGAGAGCTGGGTTTCATTCCCCACTCCTCCACAGGCAGCCAGCTGGGCAAGTCACAGTCCTGTTAGAGGTCTTCTCACAGTGCAGTTCTTTCAGAGCTGTCTCAGCCCCAGCTTCCTCACAGGGTGTCTCTTGTGGGGAGAGGAAAGGATGGCAATTAGGAGCTGCTTTGGGACTCCATAAGGTAGTGAAAAGTGGGGTATAAAAACCAACTCTTCTTCTTCTGATGCTTTGAACTGGAGATGCTGGGGACTGGACCCGCATATCTTCTATCATCTTCCCTCTACCTTCTAATTTATAGACCACCCCCATTAGACCTGCCATGTTTGGGCAGTTCTCAACATGCATAAATACAATGCAAAAAAGTTTAAAACGTTTTAGCAGTTAAAAATAGCGACACGGTGGTATCTTCATTGGTGTTCTTCCTGGGGTCAACGGTGAGAGATATCTAGATGATGGCAGAAGAGGCTCGTTATGTTGGTAGACTCATTTGTCCAAACAGGCCTCATCCGTAAGCCTGGCAGAAGAGCTCCGCCTTACAGGGCTTGCAGAACTGTGATAGTCCCGTTAGGGCCCTGAAGTCCTCTGGGAGCTCATTTCACCAGGTGGGCCTGGGACAAAAAAGCCCTGGCACTGGTTGATGCCAGTCAGGCTTCTTTGGGGCCGGGGACTACTAGGCAGTTTGCAGACACTGAGCACAGGGTCTTCCATCCAGAGGACGTACGCAGATAGCTGGTCCCTGCCTATGTATGATAAAGAATAAAACCAAAATGTTGAAGTGAACCCAGAACTCCACTGGAAGCCAATGTAGATGCTTTATGTGGGCCTTCTTCTGGGGACCCGCGGAACAGCATCCGACTCAAGGAACTGGCTATCACACACAAAGCCTTAATGTCCTTGGACTTTCATATGTGGAGGACCCTGACTCTGTTTCACTCATCTGAAAAGGGCCATTTGGGGCTGCTGCCATGTATTTACAGGCAATAGCAATAACTGCATGTCCCCAGGGACTTCTTTGCTGTGGCTTCCTTTGTAGAATGGCCAGCTCAAGTCACCAGAGTAGCAAGGCAGGCATTTCCCCACCTCCGCTAGGCCAAGTTACTCGTGGCCTATCCGGGCCCTGAACACCTGGCCACAGTGATCCATGCGATGGTCGTGCAGAAGATGGTTGGGAAATATAGGTTGTCCCTCCGCTCCCCCTCCCCACCCATTCCAGATTCATCATTGGCCATTTGGGGAGGGGAGAACCAGTTGCCTTGACCATATATCATACAACCTGATAAATGTTTAACAATTAAAAAAAAATTAATTCAAACCCATTTGGGAACCCCTTCCAGGGCTGTCAAGAAACCCCAGGGTTTCACAAAACCCTGGCTGAGAAAGCCTGGGCTACAATCTGGAAGATCCAGTTCAGATCCTGACTTGTGCCATGGAAACTCGCTGGGTGACCTTGGATCAGCCCCATCTTCTCTGCCTAACCTACCTCTCAGGGTTGTTAGGTAAAAATGGAAAAGAGGAGCATGATGGAAACACAGCTGGGAGAAAGGGATCGGTTGGGGTGGCCAACCTGTGCCTCCCCAGATATCCTTGGGCTACAATTCTCACCAGCCCCTGCCAGGATGGTGCTGGCAGGGTCTCATGGTAAGTGTAGTCCATGGACACCTGCTGGAGAACCGCAATTTGGCCACCCGTGACCTCCCTCCCTTTTTGACAAGCAGCCTGATGAGTTCTGAGGAGGCTGGAATATAATAATAATAATAATAATAATAATAATAATAATTTCTAAACCTCCCCTCCTCCCCCGAAGCTGCTGTCAGCTGAGGCCGTTTGGCGCAGGCGGCGTCTTTGCAGTTGCCATAGCGACCATCCCTCAGCTGGGCGGGGGGCGGGGCTGTTATGACGCCACGCCCCTGATGGGCGGGAGACGCCGGACGGGCGGCAGGCCGGCGAGCTGGGGGAAGCTGCGCGGGCGCACTCGCAGCGCGGCCGCGAGACGGGGCTCGTGGGGGCGGAGCCGGGGGTTTGAATCGACCAATGGGGGAGCGGCGGACCGCGTCCTGGAGGCGGAGCCGGAAGTCGATCTGCGGTGCTTGGGGCGGCAGCTGCTCGTCAGGCTGGTCGTGCCGCTGCGGCCTCTCTTGGCCTCGCCCTCCGGCGCCCCGGCCTCTGAGTCTCCATGGCAGCCGCGGCCCTTGCAGCTACCGGCGGCTCATCCACAACTTCGAGGAGGTCCTGAGGCGGCGGCTGCGGGGCCGCTTCAGTTCTGCATGGTGAGGAGGGGCGGGGAGGGCAGAGCCGCTGAGCGGAGCCTCCGGAGCCTGAGGCAGTCTATCTCCCGGCCCCGGCGAGGGGGCGCAGCGTCCTGCGGCTGGGAGGCTGGCCTATGTATGATAGGGCAAAGCCCCTGCTCACGTGGGATTGGACGCGGTTGCTTCTCCGCCTCGCCTCCCTGGACAGGCTTGTTCGTTTCCTGTCTTGCCTGCCTGGCTCCTTGAGGCTCGTGGGGGATTACTGGGATGCCAGCCTCCAGGCGGGACCTGGGGATCCCCTGGAATTCCAGCTCATCTCCAGACTACAGAGCTCAATTCCCCTGGAGGAAAGGGCTGCTTGGGAGGGGGACTGAGGGATGCCAGCCTCCAGGCGGGACCTGGGGATCCCCTGGAATTCCAGCTCATCTCCAGACTACAGAGCTCAATTCCCCTGATGGAAAGGGCTGCTTGGGAGGGGGACTGGGGGATGCCAGCCTCCAGGTGGGGCCTGGGGATCCCCTGGAATTCCAGCTCATCTCCAGACTACAGAGCTCAGTTCCCCTGGAGGAAAGGGCTGCTTGGGAGGGGGACGGAGGGATGCCAGCCTCCAGGTGGGGCCTGGGGATCCCCTGGAATTCCAGCTCATCCCCAGACTACAGAGCTCAGTTCCCCTGGAGGAAAGGGCTGCTTGGGAGGGGGACGGAGGGATGCCAGCCTCCAGGTGGGGCCTGGGGATCCCCTGGAATTCCAGCCCATCTCCAGACTACAGAACTCAGTTCCCCTGGAGGAAAGGGCTGCTTGGGAGGGGGACTGAGGGATGCCAGCCTCCAGGTGGGGCCTGGGGATCCCCTAGAATTCCAGCCCATCTCCAGACTACAGAGCTCAGTTCCCCAGGAGGAAAGGTCTGCTTGGGAGGGGGACGGAGGGATGCCAGCCTCCAGGTGGGGCCTGGGGATCCCCTAGAATTCCAGCCCATCTCCAGACTACAAAGCTCAGTTCCCCTGGAGGAAAGGGCTGCTTAAATAGTGGAATCTTCGTTGCATGCAGAAGGGGTCAATCTCTGGCACTTTCATTTAAAATGGTCAGATAGTTGATGGCCTGAAAGGCCTGCCTGACACTCTGCAGACTCACTGTTGGCCAGAGTATGTGAAACTGACCTGGACAGGCCAAGGAACTAACTCAGGATAGAGCAGCTTCAAATGTTCAGTTATAACTTTACTCTCTCCACCAGAAATGTTGAGCCCAGAAGTGGGTCAGTGGTCATTGCACTTGAGTGGGGACACAGGTTCCTGGTAGCAGCAGAAAAGAGCAAGAATCCAGTAGCTCCTTTAAAGACTAACAAAATTTGTAGCACAGTGTGAGTTTCTGTGCGTCATCCCCTTCCACAAATGTTGTTAGCCTTTAAGGAGCTGTTGAACTCTTTCTCTTTTTTACTGCTACAAACAAACATGGCCATTCATCTTGATCTAGCTTCATGGAATGTTCCTGATAGTTAGCACCCATCTCCAGTTTCCGCATGGTATTTTGTATCCACTGAAAATTCATAAACAGTCCTCAGAGCCAGTCCTACGTAGAACTTGTTGTGGTCATCTGATCTGGAGCAAGGATAACCATAGGCTGATCCAGCCTTTATGAGCAAAGCCATAGTTGGCACATCAACAGATCTTGGGCAGAGGGCTATGTCACAAGCAGGCGGTAAAGTCTGGAACTTATAACACCCCCTAGCTGTCAGTCTACTTATTAAGTGGGAGTGCAATCCTATCGTGTACAGCCTGTCACCTGAATCTACTTTTGACAGTACTGTGGACCACCTCAGTCTTGTCTGGCTTGAGCTTTAGTTTACTGACCCTCATGCAGGCTATCACCTCCAGTAGACACTGCTTCAGCATGTCTGCCGTCTCCTCTGATTTGGCTGACAAAGGGAAGTAAAGTGTACTGTTGTTGGGATGACATCACATTCATAACCAGTCCCTGCAGTATTTTCTGTGTATCCTAAAGAGCATAGAGGACAGGCAGAACTGTGTGGGATCCCACTGCACGGCTGCAGGACATCTAAGCAGTTCTTGTCCTAGCTGGCTAGGTAGGACTAGAGTTGCTAATTCCCATCTTGGGCAGCTGGATCAGAAAGACACCATGGCATCAAGCCACTGAGAGATTGCATTCTCAGTAGAGTTTCTTAATGGACTCATGCCTCCCTGTCCATGTCCCAGGGAAGGCCGTTGGTCACTGTCATTTGGGGATTTCAGTTGCAAGGCAGACTCTGCAGACTTTGGTTGGCATTGGTGCAGATATTCCTGAATTGTTGTTATGTCTGTGCCTAATGAGTGAGAATACTTGACAAAACTTAGTAATTAAATATATATATATATATATACTTGCAGGTTGTCCCCATCCCTCAAGAACGGAGTACTAGCTTCCACCCAAAGAAAACTATCACCAGCACCTGAAGTGCTACCACTTTCTGTACGTGACAGTGCTACATGGCGTAAGAATTTCCCTTATGCTCTAATTAGAGTGCTAACTTTTAAGGTGAGGTTTTCTCACCTCATACTGAGGGGCAGGTGAGGGGGGACCTGCCTCGGTCTTGTGGATATTCATAAACAGTGTGATTCTCCTTGCGAGGGTCATTACCAATTGGGATGAGAGGGGTATTTATCATTTGAACTTGAATCGCTGCTTAGAGAGTTAGACCATAAAAGAACATCAGGTGTAAGAGTTTCAGATGAGGGGGTTCCATTGCTTTTGTTTCGTTTACTTATAAATAACATAATTTAATAAAATGGATTCATGTTTGAAATTACTTAATGAGATAAGCCCAGGGAACTTAGAAAGTCAAGCTGCTAGGCCTGAAAGCCCCCAAATGTTTGTGTTCCAGAGATTTCTATGGAGCTTGTGTGATCTCAAATGAGGATGAGCCAGTTGGCTGCCTGACTGGTATAGTTACTTTCTTACCCCCATTCATCTCAGTTGGCCTATGGGAGACAAGGGAATTTGGGGTCCTGTGTGAAGATTAGCAGCAGGTAGCCAAGCTGGAAGCTGGTTTGTACCCAGCTCAGTTCTTGTTTCAGCACAAGCAAGCTTTGTGCGTATACACAGACTCATATGCGCGCACACACACACAATTATAGAAGAGAAAAGGACTTTTCCCAAGGGGACCCATTGACCTCCATTGAGGCATATCCATGGGAAGAAATGGTAGTGCTGTGCCAGTTGCTGTTACTTGCTTAAAATGCCATGTGGTCAGCTGATGTTCTCATTGCATGGCTTCCTTGGCAAGCCAGCTGAATGGAGCCAGGTCAGGAGGCTGACCTGTTTGGAGGCCTCTGGTTCTGGTAGCTCTTAGTAGATACACTGCAACCCCAGGATCCTTCACTGAGCAAGGAACTTGTAGATTTTCCGAAGACCTGGATGTTATTGAAACTAGACAGGAAACTTAAGCAATGACTTTAAAAACAACTAATTAGAATAGGCAGAACTAGCACACAGTGCCATATTTCTGGCATTGTACCTTTACAAGTTGGAGGGTTTTTCTCCATGTCTGAATTGGCCATTCGTCTGGCTTGAAATTGCTGCATGCTTTTCCCTTCTGTGAGAGAGCTGCAGGTCCTCTTGGACTTGAGCATAAGGAATTGTTGTTATTTCCAGTCTACTTATTCACAGGTTCTTTTTTCCACTGTACTGATTGCCCTTTTCCCACTTGTTGGAGAAGAACTATGAAGAGCCGCTCCTCAACTCCCCCTTTGCACGTCCATGTGGATGAAAACACCCCTGTCCATGTCCATATTAAAAAGGGTCAGAAAACACCACCTCCGGCAAAACCCCAGGTATGAGTGTGCAGCTGAGTGTTTGTAGGGGCTGTGCTTGGAAAGCCAAAGCCCCCAGAAGCACCAGTGGAAGCTCAAGGCCTGTTCCTGTTGTTTGAAGTGTTAATAAATAAATGACAGCCATGTTTTGCTGCTGGTTGGCATGTTTAGATTATGCTGCTACCCATTAGTTTTTATGCTGCTGCATGTTTGGCTTTTTAATTTTAATTTTTTTTTTGCTGCAGCTTAGAATATACAGTTTCCTGTTTGCTTTTTGTTGCAAATTTAGTAAATGTGCTTAGATTATACAGCTGCCAGTTTGGTGGGTGGGTTGTGGGGTTTTTTTGCTACAAATCTCTAGTAGACAGCTGCCTGCTTGTTTAGGGTCTTTTTTGCTGAGGTTTTAATAAGCATGCTTAGACTATACTGTTGCCTGTTTGCTTTTTGCTGCATACAGGTAAGCAGACAATTTGCATTGTGTTGGTTACTTAGTTTGTAATCATGGTCCTATATTTTCCTTATCAAACAGTGTGTCATACCACCTTCCCAATTAACCGTGCTCCCGCAGAGTTCAGATCTTGTTTACTGTCTCATAGGAAAATCAGCAAAGCTCAGATTCAGATTCAAATCTCTGCTTCCATGAAGCTTTGGCCCAGTAGTGTTCTCTCATCCTATTCTTCTGCACAGGCTTGTTAGGAGGATATACTGGAGGAGGAGGAAGCTGTGCAGAGCCCCCAGAGCTCTTAGAGAAATAAAAATGTGATAAATCCAATTCAGTAGAAGTCTGGAGGGGCTAGAAATGCTTTTCCTGCAGAGGCCGCAACTTGCATGACTTTAAAACATGCAGCCCTTGGGTTAAGAAGGAATGAGCAGCCACGGAGTTAAACAGCTGGAACTGGTACTAGTATTCCCTTATCTTATGGTATTCCCTTCCTCTTTCCACAAACGGATTCTAGTATGAGTGCAGAGTTGTGCATGAGGTTTAAAAATTGACTATGTAAAATGGAGTGAACAGAGTTCTAAAATAAGATATCAAGAATCGACCAAAATAATTTGTCTTACCCCAACCCGGCCAAGGTTAATTTTTGATTTAACTGCCATTAAAACAAATGGAACCAGTGGGCAGTCTAAGCCCCATTGCTTTCAGTGGGGCTTAGACCTGTAACTTGAGCTGGATCTGCCCATTGGGTCTAGCAGGCACTTATGCATTGAATGTCCCTTGAAGGCGCACTGCACACGTCTTTTCTATGTGTTCGTATTAGAAGAGGCTTTCACCACCTGAAAGACTAAAGTATTAATTATGGCATGTGTTTTCCCTGACTAGAGCCACTCTCAGATGCACAAACTGCGCCCGAAGTAGGTGGTCAGGCACATGAGCACACATGAACACACACACACAGTGTGGTCCAATGGCTGTGAAATGCAAACAGTCCGGTCTGTGATGTTCCTTTGTAAAGCACAGATGTCTACTACCAGATGTACAGCAAGCCTTTGCATCAGTGGTCACAAGCAACAGTGTACTCAACATGTCCAAGAATAACAACTCCTCTAAATGTTAGAAGAAGCCATTATCTGAATAGAGGCATGATTAAGTTAGTAACAATTTTTCCTGATTAAACTGTAATCCAGCAGGGCTGTGCTGAAGCCTCCCTCTTGAAGTTTTTTGTTTTAAAGAGCAGAGGCTGAATTGGCCATAGGGTAGATGACCTGCTTCCATGCCCTTTCACAAATGGAATATAATTTGTGGGCTTTACTTTATGGAAACATTGCCTTAACATGCCTAGCGGGTATAAATCTAATATGCTTCTCATACGTTACTGGTGGTGGCAGAAGTGTTTCAGCTAAATGTTGCCAATGTGTGAGATGAGGAAAGGTACTCCATACATTGCTTAGAGCTGGAAGCTAGGAACGTCATCATATGGAGTGTTAATATGGAGAGAAAGCGAGCTGAATGATAGAAGCAGTAAGATGAAAAGCTTTTCCACCCTTATTTTAAGTTGCGTCGGACAGTGGGGGGATGACAACGACTATTAATCTTGCAAAATATTTATTTATTAAACTTATAGCTCACCTTTCTCCTGGGACTCAAGGTGGGTTACTTAAGAGTAAAAATCTCTATAAAACCCCGCAACCTAAAAACAGCATTATTCCCAGAAAACCAACCTGTCAAGATCCCTCCTACCTCCCACAGTAACAAGGGGCTGTGCTAGATGTTATAGTGAAGCCTGATCATATTAACCCGGCCTCAACCACAAACCTGGTGGAAGAGCTCCGTTTTACAGGCCCTGTGGAACCTTGCAAGCTCCATGATTATTTTGCTGAGCTGGCTGCTGTTAAAGGTTTGCCCTCAGAATCACAAGGCTATCAAGTGTATATTGAAGCCACCTTGGAGATATCACAAGCCTACATCACAAGAGCTGGTGGTAATGCAGGTGAGTCAAGCACCTTGGAACTGTCTGGATTAGGAACTCCCCTGCTTAAAATATTATCGATGTTGCTGAGTCCTCTTCTCTGCATCTGAGAAAAACTTGTATGTAGAACTGTTGCATACCACAGCAGAATCAGCATCGCCTCTAATCATGCTGGAAACCTGCTCTTCTGTTCATAAGAGAATCGGCGGTCTCACTCGTCTTGCCTGCATACCTGGTTTTGCTTGCTCCATGGAGTCATGAAGTTGCATCGTAGCCAATCCATTCTGCAGCTTTGGATCTTTACTGGGGCCTGGAAGAGGTGCAAGGGGCACCACAGACCCCAATCTGTAGTCTTTTCTGCAGCCTTGGAGGACATCTTTTTTGCCATGCACCGGACCTAATCCTCGCCGGGTAGCCAAGGCCAGCATTGCATCACAAGAGGCCAGGTTTACCTGAGTGATGTCACAATAATCCCTGACTGGCATAGAATACCGTGGCTTTCAGCTTGGTCCCACACTCTGTGAGCAATGCGAGACCTCTCTTTCTTTTTCCTGGGCGCGGTGACTGAAATGGCAGCTGTGATGTAGAGCGTGAGGCTTCTCCGTGGTACTGTTTGTTGGAATAACTTGGGTGCCTTCCGGTTCTGTTGCACAATTTGGTGTAAGAGTGAATCTGGGCAAGTGTCCTGCATTAACTGATTTCTTCTCTTCTCCTTCCTTGCACATCAACCCCCCCCTCCCCCAGCAAAAGCACAAGCAGAAAATGAAAGGGGATACCGTGAATGTGCGCCGCAGTGTCCGAGTAAAAACCAAAGTCCCCTGGATGCCCCCAGGCAAAACATCCATCAGAGAGTCATCTTACAAGTGGGAGGTAGGACAGCTGCTGCTTCCTTTGGAGCCTGACAGAAGCTATTTCTTCCATCTCCCCCCCCCCCTCCCCATGCACCCAGGGAGTGCTTGGGAAATAGGCCCCGGGCTTCTGTTGGACACATTTCTCCTCCTGTAGGGTGGAAAAGCAGGTCCTCCAGACAGATAACTAGAGGAAAAGGGAAAAAACCCTCCCGAGTTTTAAAAAGAAAAAGCATTCATTTTAAAAGCCCAAAGTAGAATGAACAGACCTGAACAGTGGCATTAAAATGGCAGGGATTGGGTTGACTCGGTCAAAGCACAAGAAAATAACATCATTTAGAGCTGGCACATGAGGAATAAAAAGAGTAGACATCAAACTGATGGTTCTGATGGGGATGTTCTGCAGCTGGGTGCCCCCAATGAAAGGGCCCTGCCTGTGGTTACCACTTAACCTAAAAAACAAAAAGGCACTTAAAGCAACAGTCTTAAGGACTGGACAGATTCATACAGGAGAAGATGGTTCTTTATACTCTTTCAGTTTCTCCCCGCCATTCTTTCTGTGAAAAAATTAAGTGGGGAAATGCTGCTTGCATTTGAATCCATTCTCCTTATTGGGTTTTTTTTTTAACCCTCCTGTCTTTTATGATGGGAGACTGATCTCCTGTGCAGTCCTTGGTAAGGGATAGCATCTGAACAACCAGGGCAGCTGAGCGTTAGAGTGAATGCCAGCCAAAGTTATTTGTACAGCTTTGAAGAGAGATGGATTTTTACCAGATTAACCACAGTGGCTTTGTGTGTCAGATGAGCGTGGATGTCTAATCCCGGGCCGTTCCCACCACCATCCTCACAGCGATTCCGACTGAGATCCTAGCGGGGTCCCCGAGAGCGAGGCAGGGAAAGAGCAAAGCCAATGAAGCCAGCACTCACTGAGGGAAGGCAGGATAAATTAAAATGACGGCTTCCCGTTAGGTTTGAGCCAAGCCTACAAGTTGGGTTTGTTATTCTTGCGGTGGTTTGTGCTGTGCAGCGTTGGCCTCTGCAGCATCGTAGTGATTGACTTGCAGTAGGCATCCTCTGCACCTGGTGCGGCTGCTCCCAACCCTCGCTTAAAATAAAACTAACTAAGCGCATCAATAGAAGACTGTTGAATCCAGCAATCAGATTAAGGGTGCAGCCAGTTGCACTTGATTGTAAAAAAACCCAAAAAACAGGAAAGATTAAAACTCTGAGTTGGTCAACGCAGAAGAGGGAGTTGGACAGCTGAAGGGCCACCCCACAGAAGGCCCTGTCAGCCACCTTATTTCTGAAAGCGGGGCTTACCCTTTGTGGAGTCTCCTGCATTATGCCCTGCAGTAACTGATTTAGGATCCTTTTTCATGAATGGTGCTTGCTAACCTGCTAGAGCAGCCTTTCTCTACTCTTTGACCGTTGAGAAATCCCTGAAGCATTCCTCAGGCACTGAGCAACCTCAGGAGTGGCGTGATCCGGCAGAATGGGGTTGGGGAGCAGAGCTGTGGACTCACCTTCCCACCCCTACGAGGCCTGTCATTGGCCATTTTGGGAGGGGGGGTGAGTTGACCATATATGGTCATATCACCCAATACATGTTTAACACATTTTAAAAAAAATGCATAAAATTAATTCCCACCCCCACCCATTTGGGAAGCTCTTCCAAGGCTGTCAGAAAACTTTGGTTGAGAAAGCCTGTGCTAGAGAGCTCAGGTGTTCCTTGGGCAGTCTCAGCATATTTGCAACCTAGGCCATCGAAGCAGCATCGGGTTGTGCATTGGTGTGGTGGCATTATAGTGGTTAAGACAGGGGTAGTCAAACCGTGGCCCTCCAGATGTCCATGGACTACAATTCTAATGAGCCCCTGCCAGTGGCAGGGGCTCCTGGGAATTGTAGTCCATGGAGGGCCACGGTTTGACTACCCCTGGTTTAAGAGATGTGACTGGTGAACTAGGCGATCCCCAGTTCAAATGCTGCCTCTGCTATAACTCACTGGATGGCTGTAGGCAAGCAGTTGCATCTTCAATTCAGCTCCTCTGTCTGTGAGATAGGGGAAATAATGTTAATGAACAGGAATGCTTGCCTGGTGTAAATTGCCGTGGAAATTCAAAAGAGTTTCCATGTAAGTACTTAACGGGTGGGTGATTTGTGACCGTGGGGCAAGGGGACGGTTAGGGATGTGTGCCTCAGTTCGGCTGCTTCAGTGATCACTGAAGTCCAAGGCACGCAGGAGGCCAGCGCCATGGTGCGGAGAGCAGGGGCAGTGGTGGCGGCAGCGCGCCAGCCAGTGGCCGCACACAGGTGCAGAGCTCTGCACCTGCGTGCGGCCACCGGCCGTCGTGCCACCGCCACCCCTTCTCTCTGTGCTGTGGCGCTGGCCTCCTTTGCGGCCACTCGGGCGTTGGTGATCGCCGAATCAGTTGAGCCGAGGCGCACATCCATAGTTATGGTTGCTGCACTTTATATGACAGACATACAGGGTTTGTGGGTTGTGTGGTTTGTTTAGCTGGTTGGTTGACCTGCTCTTTAGGGTTTCTAGTCCTTTTGAGTTGCCCTCCCTGTCCCATGTTTGACCAGGGACCTGCACATCGCCTGGAAATCACTCCTCCAGATTCAGATAAGTTACTGTCAGTGCTCCGCTTGAGTGACCTTTCAACAGAAGAAGACGACACCCTTCACGGCAAGATGAACAAGTACGAGAAGAAGATAGACAGCTTGATGAACGTGGTGGGCACACTGAAAAATGAGGTGAGGCGGTTGCTTTTGGGTCAGCTGCCTCCCCCTTCAAGGAGGCTCAGGCTTGGGAAGATATCCTCTTTTGAGAGTAGGAGATGGTAATCTCTGGAGAGCAAGAAAGACAAAGAACAGCCCCACTGTCGCTACCTTAGCAGGCAGCTTTTGAAACCATGCCACGGCTGTTACCCCTGGCCACTAATAAGAAATCAGTCAGTCCTTCCATCAGTCATCTCAGGGTAAATAAGAACCGACTTCAAAAACAATCATATAATTTTAATTTAAACATTTAAGCTGCCTCCTCCTCATCATAATAATAATTCAACCTTTCTGACATTGATCAGAGCTTGGAGGGGCTGGTGCTGGCGGATGAGTTCCCAGGCAGGGAGGCCAGGGTCTTGATGTTCATGCCTGGCCTCAACCAGAAGCCTGGTGGAACTGCTCAGTTTTGCAGGCCCTCCAGCACTGTTTAAGGTCCTGGAGGGCCCTGATCTCTGCTGGCAGAGCATTCCACCAGGCTGGGGCGAGGACCAGTTTTATCTCTTTAGGAATGGAGACCCTGAAGAGAGTTTGACTGCTTAATCATAATACTCCTGTGGGGGAGGAGGGTATATGGGGAAAGGCAGATACAGGGGTCCCAGGCAGTTTAGAGTAAGAGTCAAAACCTTGAACCTGATCTGGTCTCCAGTCTGGAGCCTGTGCAGCTAAGAGAGCAAAGATGCTTTGAGAACAATGCCAAGCAGGCTTACTCTACTCAATGGGGAAAGTGTTCTTGGGATTGTATTCTGTGCCAAGTCGTAACCATTCATTCATTCATTCATTCATTCATTCATTCATTCATTCATTCATTCATTCATTCATTCATTCCATTTGTATACCTCCCTCCTCTGAGGCTCAGTTCCCATAATGAGTTCCATGCTGGGGACCAGCTAACTTACCTTTGCAGCAACGTAGTTCAAAGGGCAAAGCATGCCCTGTTTTGATGAACCAGAATGAGGGTCTAAGTCTGGTGTCTCTTCATTCTGCTCCAGCCCACAGCCTTTTCTGGTAAATTTGTTGGCTGCGCTACTCTTGGAGGTTGAAAGCAAATTTTAGGTTTTATTATGTGAATAATTCCTAATAGGTGAAAGGTGTAGCAGACCAAGAGACTTGTTGCAACATGCTGAGCCTTTTCTCCCTTCCTCCCCGACCCCACACTTGCCTATTGTAAAAAGAAACAAAAAGTAAACTAACAAAGCTGAAATGAAGACAGTAAATTAGAGATTGTGTGGCTTTTCCCACTCTTTAGAGCAGGGATTCCCAACCAGGGATATGCGGACCCCAAGGGGTCTGGAGGGCCTCCAGAGGGGGTCTGCAGCTTTCTCCTCCTGCTTTTGGCCACAAGCCAGGGAACTGATGGCTCTCATTGCTCCCCCCACCCTGAGCGTGAATTCTCATGATTTCTCTGCCTAGGAAGGGAGCAGGGCTTGAGTGCCTACTCCTGCCTTAAACTGCCTCTTGTCTCCTTGCCCCTCAGTTCTCCTTGAGACTGTTTGTTAACACAGGTGTTGATATTATTTCCGGTGATGTGTCATTTGGGAGGTGGGGGGTGGCAGGGAGGCATTGCCAGCTAACATCACTTCCTGGACTCCTCAAGCATGACACATTATTTCAGGGGCTCCTCCGTGGTCAAAAAGGTTGAAAAAGGACTATAACATATAACAAGGGAGAAGTTAATGGGAAGATGTCTGTGATCCATAGGAAATCTGTGGCTTTTCTTGAAGATTTTTTTTTCATGAGGAATTCATATTTACTTTTTTGTACATGTTGAAGCTCTTTGTTATCTTTTATTACATAGTTCGAGGAGTCTGTATTTGCCAGCAAAACCACCAAGCAAAACTTGAGCCAGATGAGAACTATGTTTCTTAACAGAGCAGTAAATCTATACTAGATGAACAAAATTTGGCACATGAGGATTGTACCATAATCATTGTGTTTTTTGTTGACACTTTGAAGAACAGTTGTGCAGCAGGAACATTTAATGTGAGCTGGGAATGGTTTCTGTGCTGCCTCTTGCAGCGGAATGATAGTCAATGTGCAAAAGAAACATTGTCAGAGACTTGGGTCTCTCCTCCCATCCTCGCAGCGGTTTTGTGACTGGCAACCTGCAGATTCCAGTTTATGGGAGAAAGATCTTTAAGAAAAATCTTATGACATTTCCCAGGGAACATAAATCTCCTCAGACCTCTTCACTATAGAGAATTCTTGCTGAAATTGTCATGGCAGTTTGTAGTGCCTTATACGGGAATGTATGAAACACCCTCTTATATATTTCTTGTGTGTTCAGAGTGTTTTCTTAAGACTTCTCATTTCACTTTCATTTTGTTACCAATGTTCTCAGGTTTTTTCGACACATATAACCAATATGTCTATCAAATTTCTTTCTGCGTAGGTAGAACTTATGTTACAATATGAATTTTCAAATCAAACCCAAGTGCCTGCAAAAGTTGGCAATATCATTTTGGTGGAATCATGTATATTCTGTGTCTCTGGCTGCTGGGGCTTAATGAGGGTAATACTAGTCTGTTGCACAAATGAAAGTGTTCGCAGGTCAAGATACCCAAGCGAGAAGAGTCGCGATGTGTAGCCAAGCGTCTACTCGAAGAACAGAAGGAAGAGCTAGAGGAAGTCACTCAGGAACTGGTAGAGACAGAACATGAGAACACTATTCTCCGGCGCAATATTGAACGTATGAAAGAGGAGAAAGATCTTTCCATGTAAGAAAGTTTCCAGACCCTTCCTTTCTCTAGAATTTTCTCTTTGGAAGAAGCCAATTTAGTTTTTTGGTGGAAAACTGTGCAGCATGAGATGTGCTAAGGCAGTTGTGGGGCATCAGGCGCTAGGAATTAGCTGTTGGGTGGACCCTTCATTGAGAATGTTGGTTATAAATATTTCAAATCAATAAATCCCTTCCACCTGGCTTTTTGGGTAACCCGTTCTGTAATAGATTCAGGCCGTGTTGGTCCAAAGCAACAGTGTGAATCCAGTGACATCTTTTAGACCATCGAACTTCAGTGTGTGTCCATGCCCACTGTTTCAGATAAACTGAAAGAAGCCTTTGTCAAATCATTACATGTAGGCCGAATTATCCCTGCACATTCAGGAACAAATCCTTTCACATACACCAGAGGAACCTCAACCAGGTGGTGGCTGTTGTTCTTCTTATATTATTAATAATCTGATTTATTGGCCACCCCTTTCTGGCAGCAGACTTGAGGCAGTTCTCATCGATAAAGCACATACAAGGTAAATCTAAAACTATTTACAAATCTGTTAAAATTAAAAAGCTCAACCCTATTGAGTGCTCCAGCACTGCCCAGATGGGTCAGAATAGTTCTGGATTTTATTTTATATTCAGATGAGGGAGGTGGGTGCCTTTCTGATGTCATTCTGTGCTTGTTTTGGCCTCAACTATATGCCTGGTAGAAGAGGGTCATCTTTCAGGCCCTTTGGGATTGTGACAGCTCCAGTAGGGCCCAAATCTCAGCCAGCAACTCATTCCTCCAAGCTGGAGCCAGAACCAAAAAGATGGTGGCTCTGGTCGATACCAGGTGCACTACTTTGGGACCAGTGGCACTTCCTTGGGTACTTTTTTTTTTCCTACGCAAAATATTCAAGATTTGGCAGCCCAGGATACCCGTTGTCTCAGACATAGGCACCATCATCATGGGGGTGTCTACATACATGGGCTCTGTTTTTGGGTCCTGTGCCATTAGCGCTCCCAGTTTTGTGCCTTTCTAAAATTATTTTTTTTGCCCTTGAAGGTGGGGCTGGACTAAATGACCCTTAGCAGATTCCTCTAGTTCTGATTCTGAGTCCCCACGGATGTTGAATCTGTGTACCAAAATCCCACAAGTCATAAAGAGCATGATTCCTGACAACACCACAGCTGACTCAGCCACCAAACTGTGCCATTTTGTTCTCACCCATAACAACTCCATATTGGGTGACAACTTGTTCCTTTGGCCTTTGGGGAATGGTCAGGATGCATTTTAAGGCTTCGTGGCTGCTGTTCAAGCAGGGCATGGGTTCCCTCTTGATGACTAGCTTGAAAGGATCTTAGGTGGCGGGTGCTGGGCAAGACATTTCTTTGCCCAGAGCCTTGGAGAGCTGCTGCCACTCAGAGCAGATGGTTGTGACTTATACTGAGTCCGCCAAAAAAAACATTTACCCATCAAGGAGGAATTGCAGTGCCAAAGAATTGTAAGAATTGTAAGGTTTTTAGCTTGAGTTCATGTTCCACAGTGAGAACAAGCTTCTGAATAGGTAGGCAAACGTCTGCCATTCCTAGGGCTCGCCTACCAACTGGTTCCTCCCTTGTAGTTGGCTCTCCTGGAAATGCAGTTCCTCTAACTATATCTAGAACAGAGAGCAGCCCGAACCTCCCCTCAGAGCCATCTCCTGAATGCCTGTTCGTTGAACCACTGACTTTGAACCAGTTACCGCTTTCTGGTTTTGAGGATCCCATTCAGGTTCTTTGAAGAAATCCTCTCTGAACCAGTTTTTTGGGTTCTATTAGATTGCCTGCTCTTCTCCAATTTAACGTTAAATAAGATTAAATAAGATTAGAGCCTCTTGTGGCGCAGAGTGGTAAGGCAGCCGCCTGAAAGCTTTGCCCATGAGGTTGGGAGTTCAATCCCAGCAGCCGGCTCAAGGTCGACTCAGCCTTCCATCCTTCCGAGGTCGGTAAAATGAGTACCCAGCTTGCTGGGGGGTAAACGGTAATGACTGGGGAAGGCACTGGCAAACCACCCCGTATTGAGTCTGCCATGAAAACGCTAGAGGGCGTCACCCCAAGGGTCAGACATGACTCGGTGCTTGCACAGGGGATACCTTTACCTTTACCTTTAAGATTAAAAGAGCACAAAATGAACAAGTAACATAACAGTGTCGACTATGCTTGAACCCCCCCAGCCCAATTTAATAACTGCAGGGTCCAACATATGGCCCTTAAAGCACTCAGGCTGAATCACATTGAAACCCCAAACCAATAAAAATTGAATGAAAACCAGGTAGTGTAAATTCAAGGTAGGTAAAGAACCAAAATCATGCAAAGCAAACTGATCAAGTACTGGAGAACACCTTAGTGCCTGAAAGTCAAAATATCTGGCATTGAGTAGCCTGATTGGGGGGAACAATGCCACGCCAGTTGGGAGCCACTACAGAAGAGGCACTGTCTGGTGGCCACCTGCTTCTGAAGGGGGCGGCCATGCAAAGAAAGCCTTAAGTGGGTGAGCAAACTGAGGGGGGGAGCAGGTGGTTCTCTAGGTCTGCAGTCTTGAAACAATTTGGTGGTAGAAAGTATCATCCAGTTGCATCCACTTATGGTGACCCCATAGGGTTTTCAAAGCAAGAGGCTTGCCATGGCCTACCTCTGCGTAGAGCCCCTACACTGCCTTGGCATTCTCCCATCTAAGTATTGACCAGAGTTAACCCAACATAGGACTAGCCGTAGCCGGACTCCACATAGCAACCCTGGACTTCCTTGACTTCCTTCCCATCCAAGGACTAACCAGCACCAAACCTGCTTTGATTCTAAGCTCTTATGAGATTCGGCTAGCCTGGCCCATCCAGGTCAAAACCTGAAATAATTTAGTGCTCTGGCTAAGCTCGTTCTTTGAGTTGTGCCCAGAAGCCTCTAGCTTAGCCAGCATGGTGCTTTTAATCCAGGAGAGATGCATTGCTGGCAATTCATGCCTCTCGGGAGTTCTGACTGCTGTGTTTTGCACCCGTTGAAAAAGCCTTCAGAGGCAGTCCCCCACAATGCATTGCAGTTGTCCAACCTAGAAACTACTGTGGCCAGATCATACCAAAAGTGGGGAAATGATACTATATAACGGGAGTGGCCCAACTGTGGCTCTCCAGAAGTCCATGGAATACAATTCCCATGAGCCCTTGCTGGTAGTTGTAGGCCCGCTCCCAAGAAGACCACTTCCCTTGTGACAGGGTGCAACCGCTACGGTCTGATGTCCTTGCTTTCCAGCTTGCAAAAGCGGCATTTGCAGCACGAGAAAGAATGTCTGATGACCAAGCTTGTGGAGGCTGAGATGGATGGAGCAGCGGCTGCGAAGCAGATCCAAGCCCTGAAGGACACCATCAACAAGCTGAAAACTGTAAGTGCCAGCATTGTCTGGAGCCTCCCAAAGGAGGAGCAGGCAGGAGATGCCGTGTGGGGCCTGAGGCCCAAACTTCAGGACATCTTCCCACATGCCTAACCATGCTTTCTCATGGCTGTGTTTGCCTGTGTGTGGAAGGGGACTGTAGGGGGAGCCCTGCTGGTCCACCTTGTTCCTCACAATGGTCAAGAAGTCCACGATTGGGTAGTGAACCTTTCCTCCCCACGCTTCCTCAGCCTCAGGAATTGTGGTATATTGCCCCTGAAGATTTTATTTTATTTTAGATTTTAAACCGCCGTTCCATATGGCTCTGGGTGGTTTACATATAACATACTGGGATAATTACATAGAACACTGCAAAAATATAACAAATATAACAATCATAGAATAACATGTCAACCAGAACAGTATTTAAACGGACATTGACACGGCTTTGGGTTGGTCAGATGGAGGGTTGATTTGGCTCCTGTGGCTGTTGGGCACCGCTGGCCTTTCCTTCTCCAAGTAGGTCCCATTCCCTTGGAAAGTCCTGTGAGAGCCACTTTTCTGCTCAGCCACATTTGTTGATCAGCTTGTTCTCAGACAATATCGGTATTTATATACATTTTCATGTATGTTTATCTAATTCATTTACATCCTGCCTTTCTCCCTAATGGGGACCCAAACCAGCTTCCATCGTTCTCCTCTCCTCCATTTTATCCCCACCAGCTGTGGGTTAGGTTAGGGTGAGGGAGCGTGAGTGGCCTCCGATCTCTCAGCACACCTCCTTGGCACACATGGGGATTTGAACCTGGTTCCCCAGATACTGGTCTGATGGCCCTAATCACTACACCACTCCAGCTCTTATTGTTTAGGTTTGCATATCCAGGGATCTCTGCTTCTACTCAACAGACAGTGCAGGAGGAATGTTGAAATAAGTTAAGAAGGAACAATGTTTTATGTGCTCAGAGCTGAAATGCCGGCTTTGCTTCTGGCTGGCATTTTCCTGAGAAGGCTTAATGTGGCCGAGGCCCAGGTAATACAACTGCTGCTTGTGTGGCTGGGCAGAGTTTGCTTTGATGGGCTTCTTGTGGGAGCAGCATGGCCAGTCAGCGGATCTAATAATCCTGGGTTGTTTTTCCCTGTCTGCCCCCAGGAGAAGCACATGACTGTTTCCGACATCAACACGCTTACCAGGCAGAAAGAGCTGTTGCTGCAGAAGCTGAACACTTTTGAGGAAACGAACCGGACGCTCCGAGACCTTCTTCGGGAGCAGCACAGTCGGGAGGTGAGTGACCAGGAAACTGCCTTCGTAGTGAGAACCGGCCCCATGAGACAAGTCACCGTGCAGCTCACCTTCCTGCCATTCAGTGCTAGATTCCTGCTCTTTGTCACTTTGGACCCAAAGAACTAACTGGCACAAAAATCTATGCTGGAGAGCCTGCGCTGCAAAAGCTTGAGTCAGGCAACCCATTCACATGATGCTCCCATAATTAAGTTCCACAGCAGTTCTCAGCCTTCCATATGCAGAAGACTGCATGAGAGGAGTCACGCTACCCGCATTTGGGTAACTTGGGCATTTGGATTGATTTTTCTCACTTGGCGCTGTTACAACAAGGGGTGCAACACCTCTTCCGTTTGTGGAATGGTTTACCTTTGGAAATCCAGTTGTTTATTCTCTGTATTATAGTGTTGCTGGGCTGTTTGATACTCTGCCCTGACAAACCCTAAACTTCAGGCTTTTGAAACAGACACTCTAATCTTAAACCGCTCCTGCGGAGTGGATTAAATAAAAGGCTAAGGGCTGTTTGGGAGGAGTTAGGGCGGGCCCTGTCTGGGATAAAAACTCGGAGGGCCCAATCAGGAGACGCACCGGAACGCTGCGGGGTGGGAGGGTGGCTAGCCGCTTCCTCGGGGCCTGACCCCTAGCACCCATTTTATTTCGACATAAAATGGGCTTTATTCCTAGTAAAATAATGAATAAGATTGCCCAGTGAGCCTTAGTTTGTGTCAGTTCTCTCAAATCAGGAGCTTTCAGTTTTTGCAAAAAAATGCAAAGAACAGAATCTTGCATGGAATCATGGGGACAGTTTTTTGGGCATGGAATGTTGCTTTTGACCAAAGACTTGGTGAAGTTAAATGAAGATCACAGAGGGGTGTGGCTAGATGGGATGCAACTATGTGTGTGGGGGGGAGCTGTTAAGATGGACAGCTAGGGAGGAAATAGTGATCATCCCCGCTTGCATTTCTAGCAAAACAGAACAGTAAAAAACAAATATAATTATTTAAAAAACATGATTAGCAGAATTTTGAGACATTCAAATTGGGCACTGTGTTCAGTGCAGAATGGTCTTTGTGCAAAATTGCTAGAGGTCATTTTGGTCTTGCTAGTCATGGTGAAGTGCTGCCTTGTATGCTAGTAAGTCATGGGGATGGGGGAGGAGCAATGTGGGGTACCAAAGCCTCAAGTCCTAGAAAACATATGGAGCTGCACTGTGGCTCTTGAGCTTCCTGGGGCTGTTTCCTGATGCTTTTTGAAACCCTCGCCAATAAGGGCAAGGAAGGTTCACGTTCTGGTTTATCAGCTAGCCAAATTGTGCAGCTTGTGCATGGCATCTGAAAGCAGCCATGGCTTGCAAGCCGATCACATGGTCACTCATCAATGCAGGCATGACACTAGACCAGGGGCACATAACCTGGGGCTCTTGGGCACTATGGCACCTGCCAATGCCTTTCTTGGTGTCCACAAGTGTTTTAGAAGGTAGGTGTGGCCAGGCAGCATTTTTGCCCAGCAGGGCTTCTGATGGAATATTGGAGATTTTATTGACTGGCCAAAATTTTTTACCTGGTGATTTAGCAACAATAGCTTTTCATAGGTCAAGGATCTTCACTATGAGAGTGAAGGTCAGTTGCGGCAGCCATTTTGTGATGGGCTCTACCTCTTATGGCTGCCATTTTGTGACATGTTTTTTAGGCTGTGCCCACCATGCTGTGTCAGAATTCCAAAGGTGCCCTCAGGGCCAGAAAGGTATTGATCCTTGTGCTAGATTATAGTTACGCTTCAGAAACTGGTTTTACCAAGGCATCTGAATTGAGGGTATGCATGCTGCTCATGCTTTGATACAAGACTTACTGGAAAAGACCGTGATGCTAGGAAAAGCTGCAGGCAGCTAGAAAAGATGACCCAGCGTGAGATGGTTGGACTCAGTCAAGGAAGCCTCGCCCCTCAGTTCGCAAGACCTGATTACTGCTGTTAATGATAGCATTGTTTTGGAAGCCATCCATTCACCAAATTGCTACAAGGTAGAAGCGACTTGGCAGCCTTTTCCAGGCACTCAAATGCCAGTGCTGCAGGTGGCTCCCAGCGCTCAGTTTCTGGGTTTGCTGCAAACTGTGTGTTTCTCCTTGGGCAGAAAGGATAATGAACTGACACTTGAGCAAGGGAAACCGGTGGCTTGTCATAGCAGAGCCTGTGGGAAGGGAAGGGGACTTTAGCACTCCTGGTGAATTTTCTGTCCTCCTACAGAAAGATGGCCAAAAATTGGCGGAACAACAGGCGGTGCTGATGAAGAGGCTGACCGATTCTGATGCAGAGAAAGCGGTAACTGGGAAACAAATTGTTGTTCTTCCTTGTTGCTCATCCACTGTCACCTGCCACTCCCTTGAACCTTCATAGAATCAGCCTTTCCACCAGATGGCTACCCAGCCTCTCTTTAAAAAGAGATAGTCAGTTTTGGCTGGTGACGTGACATTCTGTATCCTTGAGCTATGAAACAAGAACCACCAACCACTGCTTAGGGATATGAGGAGATTCAAAGTGGCATGTAGGAGACCCCTTTTCCATAGAATTTATGATTATTAAAATTATTATTAATAATTATTATTAATATTAATTCCATTTTTATGCTACCCTTTCCCAGAGGCTCAGGACAACTTAGATTAAAACCTTAAAATTCACCAGCATTCATAAAATCATTAAGAACCTTTACATTATAAATCCTAAAAAAGCAGTTGCTGCAATCTTCACATCTCCAGGAGTGGATGAGGCGGCTTCTATCATTCCAATGACGTTCTGGTGGGTGGCCAGCCCTTTTGATGGTCCCTACTCACCTCAACCTTTCTTTTTTAAAAATAGGAGGAATCTCGGACAAAGATGTTAGAGTAGCCCTCTCTGTGACCAAGCCTTCCTCAGAGCAGACAATACTCTAGTGCAGTGGTCCCTAACCTTTTTATCACTGAGGACCAGTCAACGCTTGACAATTTTACTGAGTTCTGGGGGAGGGGTAGTCTTTTGCTGAGGGACGTCGCCGCCTGAGCCCCTGCTCCACTTGCTTTCCCGCCGGCGCTCCTGATTTCCTGCCTCCTGCCAGCTGCCAGCAGCAGCTGCGCAGTGCCACGCCGAGGGGGAGCCCCAGCCATGGCGGCCGCTGGAGAGCACCAAAGGTGAGCTGGCGACAGAGTGGCAGGGCAGCCCCCAAGGCAGCAGCCGGAGAGGAGGACGAGGAGGGGCTGTGGCCTAGTACTGACTGATCTACGGACCGGTACCGGTCCCCGGACCGGGGGTTGGGGACCACTGCTCCTTCAGATCAGGTTTTCTGAAACAGGAACATGTGGTTGTCCTCAGTTGCTTCTTTCTTTGCAGTCTCTAGAGCAGAGGTAGTCAAACTGTGGCCCTCCAGATGTCCATGTACTACAATTCCCACGAGCCCCTGCCAGAATGCTGGCAGGGGCTCGTGGGAATTGTAGTCCATGGGCATCTGGAGGGCCGCAGTTTTGACTACCCCTGCTCTAGAGCTTTCAGGCTTCGCATAGGTTGCTAGAACAGACGAGTTCATGTACATGATTCCTGAGAGAGGCCACATCACACTCCACATGTTGGAGAGAAACTCTCAGATCATTTCCATGCCTAGCACATGCAGTCCAAGCTCTTGAGGCAATTCTTGAAAATGATTTCAGACAGAGAAATCTGCTGAGACAAAGAGAGAAAGAAAGCAGCCTGGACTTCCATCACGGAATTCCTGCAATGGTTTCAGAATGACCTAGTTGTAGCGACTCCACAGTCAGAGTAGTTGTTTGGAGAGTCCAGCTGTGCGTCTGCAGCCCTTATATGCTTGTCTTTTGTTCCATACTGTCCCTCTGTGGGTGTGCTAGGGCCAAATTATGAGTTTGAGTCATCAAAGGATCTCCTGCACATTTTCATAATCTTAACTAACTGTTGTGGGAAGTCTCATGGTTCAGCTTTTAACTCTGGGGCGAGAGATGGCGGGTGCTCTTTTCCAGACAGGAAAACATATAGGAGATTATAGTGGTTATCTGTATATAGCATTTCCACCTGGAAGGATGGCAGTTGATACCGGGGTAGGGAGCACAGTTGACAGATAAAATTTCCCACCATCTTTTGGCCCTAATATCAGGCTGCTCAACTGGGAAAAGATTCATTCATCAGTCTCCCAGCCTCATGGGTCATTGGATCCTTAGCATCGGACTCAATTCTGCCCCCTTTGCTTCTGTAGAAAGCTACAGTGATGATTCGCTTTGCTTTGTGCCCCCTCTCTGTGTTTTTGTCTTGCAGCTATTGTTAAAGAAACTGCAGGAGAAAGAAAAGGAAGTGGAGGACCTCCTGGTCCAGATACAGACAGAAAAGGTAACCTTTCCCCTGAGCAGTTGTATGCTTTGCCTAGAAGTGCGGCCGAGTGGCTTCTTGCCTTCAGGGTGATGTGTGACGAGAGAGAGAGAGAGAGAGAGAGAGAGAGAGAGAGTCCCACCATGTTGTCCCTCTCTGAGTTTCCCTTGTTTTAGGACCAAGCAAAGACAGCGTCTGAACTCTCCAAATCTATGGAAGCTGTGAGGGGCCATTTGCAGGCTCAGCTGCGCAACAAAGAAGCTGAGAATAACCGCCTGAATATCCAGATCAAGGTATGGCAACTGGTGACCTCCTGGGTACTACAGATGCAATGCAGGGCAGGAGGGCTGGGCTTTGTATAAATAGCTCCTTCCAGTGTGCTGTAGTGGGTAGGTGGTGACTAGAACAGTGGCCAACCCAGGTATGAATTCATCCCTCTACCATGGAAGCTTACTGGGTGAGCTTGTGCAGGCACAGACTCTCAGCCTGGCCTATTTCGCAGGGTTGTCGTGAGAAAGAGAATTACGTTCTGAACTGCTTTGATTGTATTATATGTTTTAATTTCTTAATTTTAAAAAATTGTTCTGTATTATATGTTTTAATTGATATATACTGCCCTGAGCCAGCTTGCTGAGGGGGCAGTATAT
This sequence comes from Paroedura picta, assembly GCF_049243985.1. NCBI lineage: Eukaryota > Metazoa > Chordata > Lepidosauria > Squamata > Gekkonidae > Paroedura > Paroedura picta. The sequence continues at coordinate 50,375,808 of NC_135380.1, read as the reverse complement.
ATATTAAATAAATAAACTGAGGGAAGAAAAGCAGAATGTAGCTATAGCTTTTTTTCTAACACACATGAGATACACTCTCAGCACAGAATTATATGATAGCGAAGAGTGGTGAGCCTAGGCAGATGCCATAGGAGGTGGTCTCCAAAAAGTCAAATTAGTTCAGACTTTATATATAGAGTGTATTGTTATAATTCTGACCACTGAAGAAGACCCAGTAGGGTCGAAACGCATTTGGTCTTATGTGCAGTTAGTTCTGTATAGTTTTTATGTAGTTTTTAAATTATGCACCACAATAAATAATTACTGTTTTTATAATATTTTATTGTACAGCTCAACTTCTGAGTTCCCACTTGTAAAGGTTGGGTTTGGTTTTGGTTTTGCCTCTCCTGGGTCCATCAGTTGCAGGCCAGTGGGGAAGATGTGCAGGCAGGCCATGGGGTGGCACCTGCTGGTGCCTACCTGGCTTCCCTCCACCAGGTGCTGTTCGCCAACAGGCCGTGTCAAAACGGAACCCAGAGCTTGCAAGGACAGGCTTTAATTTTGAAAATGCTGGTGGAGTTCCTGCCCCTGCCTTGACCACCTTGCATCACCGAGTCCCACCTGCTCTGTGTGCCACATAGGCTAGGTACACTCCCCATCACCCGACTGGAGCAACTTCCTGCCCTCTACAGGTACTTTTTTTTAAAAGAAGCAATCTCATATAAATAAGTTAGAATGGCCCTCTCTGTGTCCAAAACTTTTCTGAAACAGGAGTTGAATGGGCTGCATGCCAGCCTGATCTTGGCAGATCTTGGAAACTCGGCAGGGTTAGTAGTCGGATGGGGAGATGAATGAGGAAGTCCAGGCAAGCTACCTCTGTTAGACTCTTGTCCTGAAAACCCTGCAGGGTCACCGTCAGTCGGCTGGGACCTGACAGCACCAATGTGTTTCTGCCCTGACCTCGATGGCCCATGCTAGCCTGATTTCAACAGTTCTCAGGCAGCCTTGCTTAGACCTCGGATGGGAGGGTTGCTCTACTAAGGAAGATAGACATAATTGGGGCTGGCCAGCTGATGCCGCCCTCTGGTGCCCTAGTGGTAGTCGTACTGCTGTGCGGGAGGGCTGATTATTTTGCCGCCATGTTGTGTGAATGTCAATTTTGATGGGTTTTAATTGGGCTTTTATCATCAGTGAGTTCTTATTGTGTAAATTGCCACGAGCCAGCTTGCTGGGAGTGGTGGGAAACAAGTCTAATGAATAATAATAAAAAGCCAGGCAGTGGCAAATGGTCTCTGTTCATCTCCTGCCTTGAAAACCTTGCAGGGTTGCCATAAATTGGCTGCAAATTGATGGTCCTTTATGCACAGGCATGCGATGTGTGTGTATGCGTGGGGAGAGCATTAACTGGTTTAAGCTCAGAGCCTTTGGGCCTCCTGTCCTCTTCCAGAATCTGGAGCGTGCCGGGTCTCAGCACAAGGCCGATGTGGAGCATATCATGGAACAGCTGAAGGAGCAGAGAGACAAAGGGGAGCGTGATAAAGAGGCTCTGAAAAAGGCCATCCGTGCTCAGAAAGAACGAGCAGAGAGGAGTGAAGAATATGCGGAACAGCTGAACGCCCAGCTGGCCGAAAAGGTGATTGCGGCTCCATGGCTTCTTAGAGTGGGAGTCCCCAAAATGAGGGCCGTGGGCTCCAGGGGGCCTGCAGACACCTTTTGTGACGTCTGCCAAATATCTTTAGAAAGTGGGTGAAGACCACAGAACATTTTGGAGTGGCAAAGATTTTGATTGATTACTGGAGATAGGGCAGTTTTTAAAATCATTGCTTTGGCAGCCACCACTACCAAAGGAACATTTCTAGTCAACCAGTCAAATTTCCCATGGCCTTGCTGGGCCTACCCACCTTGTAAAACATTTCGTGGGCACCAGCACAGGTTTTGGCAGGCCCCACATTGGAAACCCCTGCTCTGGAGCATGCCGAGGCTGCTTGTGCCCAGGTGGAGAGCCTACAGGGGAGGGAAGTGTGGGTGATCATTCAAAGAGCATCCATTACAGGTGAGAGGCCGGGTTTTTATGCTCCACACTGAGGCATTGATGTTGCTGTGCCACTTAGGCCTGCCAGTGTACTTTCAACCGCACGTCTTTCTCGGCTTCTTTGGCAGGACAATTATGTGTCCGAGGCCCTGTCTACCCTGGAATCTTGGAGAAGCCGCTACAACCAAGTGGTCAAAGAGAAAAGTGACCTGGAGGTTGAGATTGTCATGTTGAACAGGTGAGGGCTGTGTTGGCTTGGAGGACAGCAAGAAGAACCAGCTCCAGTTAAGTACTTGTGGTTCAGAATGGCAGCCTCTAATCTGGCAAATCGGGTTTGATTCCCTACTCCTCCACATGCATCCGGCTGGGTGACCTTGAGTCAGACACAGTTCTCTCAGCCCCATCTACCTCACGGGATTCTGTTGTGGGGAGAAGAAGGGAAGGCGATTATAAGCTGCTTTGAGATGCCTTTAGGTAGAGAAAAGTGGGGTATAAAAACCTACTCTTCTTCTTCTGGGGAAGCTTAGGGTGCTGGAGGGCTGTAACTTGGCTCTCAGCTCTGAAGCATGGTGATTCATAAGCCAATTTGGTGCAGTGGTTAGGAGTGCGGACTTCTAATCTGGCATGCCGGGTTTGATTCTGCACTCCCCCACATGCAGCCAGCTGGGTGACCTTGGGCTCGCCACAGCACTGATAAAGCTGTTATGACCGAGCAGGAATATCAGGGGTCTCTCAGCCTCACCCACCTCACAGGGTGTCTGCTGTGGGGAGAGGAAAGGGAAGGCAAATGTTAGCTGCCTTGAGCCTCCTTCGGGTAGAGAAAAGCAGAATATAAGAACCAACTCTTCTTCTTCTGCTATCCAGAAGGTGACCACCCAGGTTCTTTGCTGTTTCAGGCACTCTGTGCTAAAGGAAATCCAAGTTCTACTTTGCCCAATGAACACAGACGTGCCTCATTTTGCATTAGTCCGGTTTGCCTTAGTCTGCTTCCAAGACCAAAGTGAGCAAAGATTGCAGGTGTGACTGGCTTGGAGGCAAAGGCAGAGAAAGGGCATATGATGTTCTGAAAGTGGGGAAGGAGGCAGACAGGGTGGAACAGTAGCTGAAAGAGTTGATGTCTTATACTGTGCTTTTCACTCCCTAATGGAGTCTTGAAGAAGAAGAGTTAGTTTTTATACCCCCCCCCTTTTTTTTCCTACTAGAAGGAGTCTTCAGGTGGCTTCCAATCGCCTTCCCTTCCTCTCCCCACAACAGACACCCTGTGTGGTAGGTGGGGCTGAGAGAGCTCTCACAGAAGTGCTCTGCAATAACAGTGCTAACAGAACTGTGACTTGCCTAAGGTGGCTGCAGGTGGAGGAGGAATGGGAAATCAAGCCCACCTCTGCAGATTAGAAGCCGCCACTCTTAGCCATGTCACCATGCTGCCTCTCCAAGTGAGAGCAGACGATACGGGGGGAAGAGGGCAGATAAAGAAATCGGAGGTGCTGGAGTCGTACCCTCTTCTCTCTTCCTTTTGGTCACTGTCATCTGATTGTCACATTTTCTTCTGCATGAGTCAGGGTTAGAAACTGCAGACTCTCAGGATGTTGGCTTCTGCATCCTACATCCCACATTTGTACACCATCTTGTGCAGCCCCTGAGCATGCGAGAGCTGCCTTCCACATTCTCGATGCCTGTACAGGCTGTCTTCTGCCACTTTCCTGCAGCATAAGGGGGTGGAATGAAGGTCCCTAAAGTCATCCACGTGGGCACCGGGGGCCTGCCAAAGCTTTCCTGATGTGCACCAAACGCTCTTAGAAAGTGGGCGAGGGGTTTGTCCAATAGGGCTTTGCAGATTAAAAGGCATCCTGCTCAGCAGAGCTCCTCCCTGGAATGTTGACGAGGCACTCTTAGCAGGGCCTATATAACCGTGCTCTCTAACATTGTGTGCTTCGCTCGGCCTCCAGCAGCAACCATTTTGTGATTGTGCCCACCACTTTGCGGCAGAGTTTCAAAAAGGCAGATGCTGTCTTCGACTGTATCAACTGTATCAAATCGCAACATGTCGTAGTCTCGCTGTATTCTGCATTGGTCAGTCCCCACCTGGAATCTTGCGTGCAGCTCTGAAGGCCTCACTTCAAAAAGGACGTGGACACAATTGAGAGGGGGCAGAGGAGAGCGACGAGGATGATCTGGGGCTTGGGGACCGAGCCCTTTGAGGAAAGGCTGTGAGGGACTTGGGCATGTTCATCCTGGAGAAGAGGAGGCTGAGAGGGGACATGATGGCTCCCTTTAAGTATTTGAAAGGGCAGGGAGCAGTTCTTGCTGGCTGCAGAGGAGAGGGTTCCTCAGTAATGGGTTTAAACAACATATAGATTGGTACTAGCTAGATTTCAGGGCGGAAATTTTTCATTCTGAGTAGTTCAGCCGTGGAATGGGCCCCCTAAGGAGATGGTGAGCTTCCCCACACTGGTGGTCTTCAAGCAGAGGCTGGACAGATCCGTACCCTGGATGCTTAGTGGGGAGGCGTGGGCACCAGTGGCTGTGCACCTGCATTGAGCAGGGTTGGGGCCTGGATGGCCCCTTCCAACTCTTGTGATTCTAGATGCCCACAGGCTTGAACAGGCTGGGGACCCGCAGTGCAGAGTGTTGATGCCTGCTGCTCCTGGTTATCAACCTCCTCCTTGCTGCTAAGAGCTGCTTTCATTTTCAGTTCAGAGTGACATGGGGCCACTTTTGATTTGTTGAAAATGACATTATAATACCTTACATTTTTATCTTGCACTTCCACTGGAGGAAGTCAGGTGATTTAGATGGTTTTCTCTACCTCTGTTGCGTCTGGTAGGTGAGTCGAAGAATGAGTGGCCCACACAGCAAGAATTTGAACTCTAAGCTTCCTGGTCTTTGCCCATCCCCTGCATCATCCTGGCTCTTAAGAAAATATCCGCTCACTCTGTGTTGTCCTGTCATGTCCATTTTGTCTTTAGTCCTTAATGCTTGTTTTTAGAGTGCTCAACTGCCCCTGAGCCAGAATGAATGACACATGAAGCGGTTCTGCATTCCAGACCCTCAAGATCTGTGTGGTTGAGACAACTTTTGTTTGTCCAAGGAGGCTTAAGATGCAGCTTCCTTTCCTTTCATCCAATCACATCACCCAACATAATGGTCCCCAAGCCCCGGTGCGGGGACTGGGACCAGTCCGTGGATCATTCGGTACCGCACTGCGGCTCCTCCTCATCCTCCTCCCCATCTGCTGCCTCAGGGGCTGCCCTGCCACTCTGCTGCCAGCTCACCTTTGGTGCTCTCCAGCGGCCGCCATAGCTGGGGCTCCCCCTCATTGTGACACTGCGCAGCTGCTGCTGGCAGTGCACCTCAGTGGGTGGCGGGAAGTCAGGGGTGCCGGTGGGAAAGCAAGCGGAGCAGGGGCTCAGGCGGCAGCGACGTCCCTCAGCAAAAGACTACCACCCCCCCCCCCCGGGGCTCAGTAAAATGGTCAAGCGTTGACCGGCCCCCTGAGATAAAAAGGTTGGGGACCACTGACCCAACAGATGAAAGGAGCTGAAAACGGATGTGTCGCATCTGTAGCCCTCCACTGAGTCGCAGCTGCTCTTCCATCCTTGTGCTAATCGGTTTCCTCTCCCCCCTGCTGCATGGCAGCCGAATCACAGACCTTCTGGAGCAGCAGGATTCGATCGAAGGCAAGATGCGGGAGGACAGGGATGTCATGGTGGACAAACTGCATCGGCAGGTCACGGAGAGCACCTCTTTCAAACTGGAGAACGAGAGGCTGAAGGTCGGTGGAAGGGGCTGCAGGGCCG